>NC_142203.1:69063343-69374593 GCF_049639895.1 Pseudopodoces humilis | reverse complement strand
GCCAGATCTGGTTTAGGTAGTGGTTGGCTTCTCAGAGTTGCAGGTCTACAAACTTGGCTGTCACTAGAGAAAGATGGAAGTTTCTTATGTGGATAAATACCTGGTGGAGGGGAATGACAAAAACAGAGATGGACTCTTCTGAGTGGTATCAAATGAAAGGCAAAAGTAATTGATGCGAACTGAGAGATAAAAGTCCCTTAAAATGTAAGATAGAACTTCTTAGCTGTGGGGGTGGTTGAGCAGAAGAGCAGTATTTCCACACTCTAGAGGCTGATTTTAAAAATCTGACAATACAGTCCTGGACACTGTGCTCTGACTGATACTGCTTTAAGAAGGCAGAATTGGACTAGATGTTATCCAGAGGTACCTTCAAACCTCAGGTATCCTGTGATTCTGTGATTTCTTTCTTTCTTTTTCATTCTTTATCCATCATATCTAAGTGTAAGCCAAAATTTGCCTCATGTTTTGCACAGATACTTGATGCTTTATGTGAAACTTTTGGACCACTTCCATTCCCTAGTATCAGCTTGTTACTCTTTTGTCCTTCACTCTGAAGGCCTTTCTGTCCCTTTGCCGTAGCTATCTTTTTCCCCCTGACCTTGTTACTTGGTCAAGGGATTGAAAGCTATTGGTTTGTTGCAATATACAGTGCAAACTGATGTTATTCAGGTAATTTGGGGGTGAGGAAGGCCAAGGAGAAGCTGGAACTGAACATGGCAAGGGACACAAAAAAGCTTCTATAGATATATTAACCAGAAAAGGAAGGTCAAATGAGGTGCAACACTCCCAATAAAAAAAAAATATGGAAAACGGGTAACAGCAAATGAGGAAAACACTGAGGTAGTCAGCAACTTTTTTGCCTCGGTCTTCAGTGGCAACCTCTCTTCCTACACCTCTCAAGTAAGAGCAGGATAAGGACTGGGGGAGCAAAGTCCCCCCATTATAAGAAAAGGTCAGGCTCCTGACCACATGAGGAACCTGAATGTACAAATGTCTTTGGGACTCAACAAGATGATATGGTTTCCAAGCCATTATCCACGATATTTGAAAAGTCATGGCAGTCAGATGAAGTCCCAGGTGACTGGAAAAGGGAAGCCATTGTACCATTGTACCATTGTACCTATCTTGAGAAACAGTAGAAAGAAGGACTCCAGGAACTACTGACTGTCAGCATCCCCTCTTTGGGATCATGGGATCTGGTTTCCTCCTAGAAACTCTGCTAAGGCACTTGGAGAACAGGGAGGTGAATTGAGGCAACCAGCATGGCTTCACCAAGGGTAAGTCCTGCCTGACAGGCCAGAGGCTTTCTGTGATGCAGTGTCTGTAGGAGTGGACAAGGAAAGGATCACAAATGTCATTTATCTGGACTTTTGTACAGCCTTTGACACGGTCCCCCACAACATCCTTCTGTCTAAATTAGAGGGAGATGGATTTGATGGATGAACTGTTGGGTGGTGAGGCATTGGCTGCATAATCACAGAGTACTGGTCAACGTCTCAGAGTCCCAGTGGACATCAGTGATAAGTGGAGTCCTTCACGGATCCATACGGGGACCAGTGTTCTTTGATACGATCATTAATGGCATAGGGATCAAGATCAATGGCATGGGGATCAAGTGCACTCCCAGCAAGTTGGATGATAAGACCAAGCTGATTGGTGCTTTGACACACCTGAAGGATGGGATGCTATCCAGAGGGACTGGACAAGCTCAAGGAGTGGGACCACGGGAACATCATAAAGTTCAAGGCCAAGTGCTGGTGCTGCACCTGGGTGAGAACAGCCCCCGGTATCAGCACAGGCTGGGCATGAACAGACCCAGAGCAGCCCTGCCCAGAAGGACCTGGGGGTGCTGGTGGGTGAGAGGCTGGACATGGCCCAGCCATGGCACTCACAGCCCAGAGAGCCAAACGTGTCCTGGGCTGCATCCAGAGCCCCGTGGGCAGCAGGGGAGGGAGGGGATTCTGCCCCTCTGCTCTGCTCTGCTGAGACCCAGCTGGAGCATCCAGAGCTGGGGTCCCTGCACAGGAGGGACAGGGACCTGCTGGAGTGAGCCCAGAGGAGGCCACCAAGATGATCAGAAGGATGGAACATCTCTTCTATGAGAAAAGGCTGAGAGAATTTGGATTGTTCAGCCTGGAAAGCAGATGGCTTCAGAGGTTTTTGTGGCCTTCCAGTATTTGTAGGGAGCCTACAAGGACTATTTACAAGAACATGTAATGATAGGACAAGGTTGGATGACTTCAAACTGAAAGAGGGTAGGTGTAGATTAAATATTGTGAAGAAATTCTTCCCTGTGAGGGTGGTGAGGCACTGGCACATGTTGCCCAGAGTAGCTGTGGATTCTCTGTCCTTGGAAGTGTTCTAGGTGAGGATGAATGGGGCTTGGAGCAGCCTGGTGTACTGGTAAGTGTCCTTCCCTATGTCAGAGGAGCTGGAACAAGATGATCTTTAAGATCCTTTCCAATTCAGGCCATTCTGTGGTTCTGTGATTCTGTTTGAGACTAACAAATATTTAGGCATTTCTGTTTTCTTTTTTCTTTTTTTTTTTCCCTTTTTAACTATTTTTTTCTCTGAAATATACTTTAAGTAGTTCCTAAAATCCATTTATGCTAGCCCCCAATTAGATACTTAACATACCTGCTTAAGATACATAATATTTCATGTACTAAAAATAAAAGCAAGCAAAACCTCCCCATGATTTCTGTCAAAGTAGTGACTATCTGGTTTATATCCCAGCCTTATACGAAGAGGAATGCTGAAAAATACTGTCCAAATTTAATGTTCAATAGCTGACTGCACAGAAAAATGGGAAGAGGTCCATTAGGGACCTGGGAGATGCTTAACTACAAATTAGTAGGGGCCTAGGCAAGCCTCTAGAAGAAATATCATTGGTTTTTGTCCTGTTTTTGTACACTTTCCTAAACATTTGATGTTAACCACTGCTGCAAATGGGTTAGGGGCAGGTGTTGGATATGTAATGGCTACTCTTAATTTTCATGGTGCATGCTAGTGCAAAATTGACTGCATGCCCATATGTATGACTCTGTTTCTTCCTTGTTCCTCTATCAAATCTGGGTCTTCTGCCAAATGTCTTCAAAAATGTTCTCAGAGCTGCTGAATCATTTCTCATTGTCTCCTCAATGGCCCGAGCTGTACATGTCCATCTCATCAGGCATCATCTGTCTGCTTCCAAGAGACCACAGCACAGCCATAAAACACTAACTTTCCTGTCTCTTAATTATGGAATACATAAGCATCTCCTGCAGCGTGTGCATCTCCCTTAGAGCTGTTCTGGTCAGGAATACTAAAATGCTGGCAGCCTGGCTGGTTTGCAGGCTGGTGTGATTATCCAGAGGCAGTACATTTGTAGATGTCCATTTGTGGCATGAGCCTGGGTATTTCTAATCGTTACATGACACCTGGAAGCCCCTCACTTGGCCACTTGATGGCACTCTTAAATATTTAGTTGGTTGCAAATGTTTTCAAATGTGCCAGTTTCATAGAACAGGGATAGAGGAAACAGAGACTCAGATATTAAACAGTGAAATACTATCAAAATTGGAGCTTATATCAATGAAAACAAGAAAGACAGGAGCAAAAGTTGAGGTAATTGTGCCAAATGCTGCCCAGTGTGTAACAAGAGGATTAGCACCTGTCCGACTTCCCAGCTCCACAGTGGTCTGCAGAGACAAGAGCTGTCTCAGCCTTTCCTCATAGGAGAGGTGATCCATCATTTTGATCATCTTGGTGGCCCCCTCTGGACTTGCTCCAACAGGTTGTGGTACAATGTGCTAAAGACACCAGAGGTGGATGCAGAACTCCTGGTGGTGTCTCATGACAGCAGAGCAGAAGGGCAGAATCCCCTCCCTCAACCTGATGTTAGCTTTCATAACATACAGGCAGCTGCACCATTATTATTTACATTGTAAAATCATGTCCTTATAACCATCTTATTTAAAGAAGAAAATCTAAGGAAAATTTTCATGTGTGCTAGACCCATGATGAAAAAGCCTGTCTTGAGACAGAATGAGAAAACTCTGGTTTTATATAGAGCATAGCAAACTCAGCCAAGTCATATATTCCTTCTTTTTTGCACTGATCACCTGCTCACCTCGCTCCCAGGATAGGGCTTAGATGAAAGCCAGATCTTCCTACTCTTTCCAGGAAAGTGCTACATCTTTTCACCCCCTTCTCCCCGTTTTTTTTTTGCTTTTGAGCCTCTGCTCTCACAGGCCCTGTAGGAGTGCCTGGTTCTCGTGGTTCCTAAATACTCATTTTTGTTGGCTTGGTCGACTGTGGTTTCTCTTGTATTGCTCTGCCAAACTGTATTTTAGAGTAAGAAAGGCTATCTCTATCTATCTATCTCTGCTTCTGAGGTGTGTCTTGCCTCTGACATGTGCAGGGCCCACAGCCCATGTTGGGACTGCGACAATGCCTTAGGACATGTATAAATTACAACTTGCTTCATCATCTGTCAATTTTGTCTTCTCTAAAATATCTGGAAGACTTTGAAATTCTGGTTTTGTACATCCCTTATCCAAACTGCAAGTTCCTAAGAGCCCCAGCTAAAAATGTTAACTGGATCAGGAATAACAGGGATTAGTCAAGCAGCTGGTGAAAGGTGTCAAGCAGAATGTTAAATTTGACATTCAAGCATCTAAATCAGCATAAGCCAAAATGATCTATCATTTGCCTCCTCTGCACTGGTGGACTTGCTCAGCATTTGCAGATCTTGAAGTACCAGCACTGCTAATTGGAGAGTACATACTTCCTTGTGATAAGAGTTCTGCCACAGAGTTCAGACCAGTACAGGTGGTCTCAACAGGGGTGTTCAACTTCCATTGACTAATGTCAGAAAATAAATGCCCAAGGAATTATCATCTGAGGCAGTGTCTCAGAGGGGATGCTGTAGTAGCCCTGGATCTTGGTATTGTTTTCATTGGTTCTGTGGATGGGAATATAAACTCACAGCAGACGAAATGTGTGACTGATGAAAAGGCAGGTGAAGTTGTAAATCATGCTGGGAACAGAGCTGTCATAGAGAGTGATTAATGTGGTAAACCAGAATTATTCAAAGCAAATGCATTTTAGTGCAGTCAAATACAGTATTATACCTCTCTAGACAAAAAGGAGTGTTGTATTTTGGAAGGCAGCAACTCTTAAAAAAAAAAAAAAACAAACTAAGAAAACCCCACTTTTGTGTACAAGTAAGAAATTTGAGCTCCCAGTGTGGTATCTTGGCTTGGAGGCTGAAGATGATTCAGTGTGCAAATAGGAAAGCCTGAATAGCAGTAGATATAGTATTTAAACAGTAGTCAGACTAATACTGGAATATTATGTTTGATTCCAGAGACAACATTTTTCAAAGCATGCAGAAAAACTGTAGGTAGTTCAGAAAGAGCCCCAAGCTGATTCAAGAGCTGGAGAGCATGCCCCAGACGTGGAGAGAGAACAACATCCAGTTGGAATTTGGACTCTAAATGAATTATATCTGGCCCTTGCACAAATCCTAGACATGTGATATCCTCCACTAATCTCTGAAAAGTTCCTTAATATTCTGCTCTTCTCCATGTCTGCTGAGAAGTGGCTTTCTTTTTGCAGCTGTGGAGGCAATGCCTTTCACTGGATGTGGCAAAGTTAATGTTGGTTCCTGGCTTTCTGCTAAGCAGCCCTCTCTGTGCATTGCTGTTGAAAATAAATGGGATTTTTTGAGTTCAGGCTGTGATGGCTATGAAAAGTATGGTGAAATGTGACCAGTGTTCAGTTTTTAAGGTATCTTAATGAAGAGAAGCAGCAGATATAAAAGAAGTCCTTAATCCAGTCAAGGTAGGCATAATAAGAATTAGCAGTGGCAAGCCAGGTAAGTCAAGTAAGGAATTAGGTGCAGCTTTTTAATCACTCAAAGCGATTAAATGTCAAAACAATCTGCAGAATGAAACAGTGGCTTCTCTGTTTTTTGAGATCTTCATATGAAGTATGCATATACTTGCCAAAACCAAGTTATCAGGCTCAAAACAGGATATGCCAGTAACATTTTTGGATCTGTGAAAAAGAGGAGGCCAGGCTTTCTGGCCTTGAGTTACAGAGTAATGAGTTCCCAAAACATTTTCTTTTCTGGGAAAGGACTGTTTTGAAAGTTCAGTATTCATCTTTTCATTGCCCACAATATGGTTCACAGCCTGATGCATAGTGATGTGGGATATATCAACACAGCATTGTGTTGTACACAAGCGTGGTTTACCCGAGTACTCTGAACATTTAAGGGAATAGGAACAGAATGAGCACCAGTGATCCTAGTTTAAATTTCTCAGGGATCTTGGGATGCAGTCTGCTTGAGCAGAACCCTCTGAAATCCCAGCTCTGTTTCCTGTTCTAGTTTGCTGTAGTGTCCTTGGCAGTCCCCTCTGCTGCCCTTTCTCATTCTATAAAAAGGAATGCTGCATATATAAGCTTAAAGCACTCTCAAGTGCTATAGAACTTTGAGATATTATTGTTATTCCTGAAGAGCTTTGAAAACACATTCAGCACATGGCCAAACTCTCTGAGCTCTTGGAAAGATTTGTTCTTTCCTGATTTTTCGGAACTACTGGCATACAGTTAAGCTCAAAGTGCCAGCTGTTTCCTTTCTTACAGCACACCAATTCTGCGACTGCAGCAAAGTGTGGAATTGACACAGCTTTTTAAAATAAGCCAGGAGAGTCTTGCTAGAGCAGTGCAAGGTCATTAAACTTGTTTCACAGTGGGTTAGATTAGCCTGTGCTCAGTGCCCTGCTGCACAGAGTTTGCTCACCGATAAAATAAAATTGTACTGAAAATGCACTAATTTGTGACTTCTTCAGTCATCATGTCTATGCCATGCAGATGGAAGCACAGGAATATTCTTAGATTGTGCTCAAGGTTTTGAAGGTTTCCAGTTTGCTAGGGAAAATTTGCTGATTTTTTGTTTGTTTGTTTATTTGTTTGTTTGCCCTCTACACTTTAAATATTGGAAAGACAAATAAATAGCTGAGATATATCTTTGGCTACCAACAATTTTTTTTCTGTGAAACTAACTGATCTCCCCAGAGGAGATTGCCTCACCAAGTGTAGAGCACAGCCATCCCCTTCCCTTGGCTTCTTAGAAAGCCAGTCCTAAAGGATAGAGTCCCAGCCAGCCAGCTCATCAAAGCATGAGTGTATCTGGGAGAGTAGAAGTGCTTGTGTAACTGTGATGCTCAGAAGAAATCAGCTGTTCACAAATGTATTTCATTTTGCTTTTTTTTTTTTTTTTTCCAGATGGGCTCTTAGGGTACAAGGGACAGATTTTAGGCACCAGTAGTTCTTTTTAACATGATGATATCTTGGTCCAAGCCATATCAGTGAGACAGCTTGCAGACTTGATTTTTAGAAAGCCATCACAGGATCACAGGATCTAAGATATAAGGCTGCAGTGTTTTGGGTTTTAAATCCCCCAAAGAGAAAGTAATTTGCCAGTTTATCACACAAGAAACTGTAGCACTGGCTCCTTGTGTAGTGAAAATACTGACTTTAACTCATGTCCATGGAGAATCCCCACTCTGAGATTTATTATGTGGCTGCAGGATTTACCCTAAGCATTGTGCTTTCTTGAGGATGCTGTTGCTTTGAGCAACAGCAATGGGTCTGCCACTAAGCATTTTGGAGGAAATGGAAGAAAACAATGAATGTCTCATGGCTTTGTTTGTGAATAAAGAGGAAAATATACAAATAATATTTTTTAAAATCTATCCAGCAAACAAAAGACTTTGATATGATATTGTACGTTTGCTGATTCTTTTAAATTCAGCTAAGGAATAATATAAATGAAAAATCTGTTAAAACATGCACTTAGTAAGCATCAGAACTAAAGATTCAGATGCTTTTCAGATTATTACTTTGCATAAATTATTTGTTGATATTACAATGATATTCTGGGGTACTTTTCTACCACTACAATATTTTTCTGAAAAGGATTTGGGGTGAATCTCTGCACCTTTAAAGGCATATGCAGAGGAGTATTTTAGACAGTGATCATAGTTTTGAAACCTATTTCTGTTTGCATGTGATGCTTACAGGCTCAGTTCTCCATGTTGAGAGCAGTAATCACGCTATCTGCATCTTTCCTTAGAAAACCTTGTCTTCCTACATGCACTTGTTATGTGTCAGGGTCTAAAATTTAGCCTCTGCTCAGGTGAACATTGAGGGATCCTCATGGCAGCAAAAGTCTGTTCACTCTTCTTCTTGCTGTGCTGCCTTGTTTATTCCTGTGAAGAACAAGTCCTGTTGGCACTGATTATCAGAAGAACTGTCTGATATCTCTAAAATCTCCAGCCCTTCTATCTCAGAAAAGAAAACCCCCACCAATTTGCACTTTGTGGATCTGCGTGGGGCAGTTATTCTCTGTTCTTCCAGTCTGTACTGGTGCATCCATGAGGTGCAGAGCAGCTGTCTCAGGTCTGAAGCCACTGCTTCCATTTCCAGCAGTGGTTTACCATTGAACCACTTGGGTTCTGTTGGTCAGATCTTGGGTCTGCACCTTTTGCTTGGCTCTGCCCAGGATATCCTGGCTGCCCAGTGTTTTGGGGCAAAGTGCAGTACTCAGCTTGGTTTTGCTGTAAACCAAAAGCCTTTTTCTTGAAAATGCTGCTCTTCAGAGCTATAGCACAGATGTTCTGCTGTGGGTATGTGTTGTGCTTGCCATTCTGGAACATTGAATATCACTAATGAAATAAGCTCTTTTTAAAAATTATTCATTAAAGGATATGTTGGTATGTCAAAGGTTAGTACTCTTAGTGAGAATTCACCCTAATCCATTAAAATGGATTTATATGCCTATGCTCAGCAGGTTAGAGTTTTACTAGGGTTTATGTGTCATGCTTCAGTGTCAATTGTGGGTTATTCTCATCACATTACCTTTTATCAAGAATAGGCTGTACTTTAGTGATCATATTATTCAGCCTTACGTGTGATATTCACACGTCTGTGATTTAACCCCCATTCCTGATATTTGATAACATAAAGGAGACAATATGAGTAGGATTCAACTCTTAGATTAAGGTGGGTTTAACATTCCTTAGTGGACGCTGCAGTCAGTGGAGCCTGGAGAATAAACTGGCATTCATAGAAAACTCCCCTTAAAGGTGCTGCTGGTACTGATGGTAGCAGGAGCTTGGACTCTGAGTACACAGCCAGCCATACACAGACCTGCATTTGGGTGTCCCTGCATTTTACTCTGCCAGAGCTTCTTTCCAAGGCTTTGCTTTTCTCCTCCCAGACTAACCCCCAGGTGGACTTGATGAAGCTGCTGAGCGATTTTACCTGATAAAATCTTTCTACCACCTCTAACTGAGGAATATGGGTGGACTGTTCCTGTCAGATACCGGGAAGAGAACCACCTCCAAAACCCCATTTAGATCTCTGGCTGAATCACCCCCTGTAGAGGTGTCTCCTCTGCTGTCTATGCAAGGAACATGGGGGCAGCTTTCTGAGGCTCCTCAGCACAGTGCTAACAGATAGAAAATTAATGTATGCTACAGACCTTTTGGGAATACTCCTGACCGGTCAGCCCACTCCAAGAGAAATAAGAGCATGAAATAGGTTGAAATCAAAGGCTATCCAACCAATTTGGCTTCATTCTTCTCTGAGTCACTCCTGGTGGTCATTTCCACAGCTCTCCCAAGCCCTCTGAGAGCACAGATTCATCCTTATCATGCATGGACCTCAACTAAATATCAGTTCAGTGGCATTACTTGGCTAAGAACAAAGACAATTCTGTGAATTAAAAGAACTAGGAAATCTCTGATGAAGAAAGTAAGTTCACTTCCTTCTCAGCAAGAATTCTAAGAATAAGCTTCCCCTTCATTAAAAAAAAAAAAAAAAAAAAAGTTAGAAATACTATTTGGGGTCAGATATGTTTAAAGTAATGCCAGTTTTGGAATCTCACCTTTCTGCAAAATAAAGAAGCCATTTTCCTCATCTGTCCCCAGTACAGAGAGACCTGTGAAAATAGTCTATTTTGATAGTCTAGTACAAAGAAACAGTAATACTTTTGTTAATGTGTGTTTCTTTACTGGTTCTTTGAATGCTTTTATTGTGGCCCTGTTAAATATGGAGTCCACAATGTCTGTAACCTGCATGCTGACTTGGAATCAGTTTACTGCTGAGGAGAGCTCTCTAAAGTTAATGTTATCACTGGAGAACACCTTTGCCAAGACCTGATCCTGCAGGTTGAAGAAAATGTTAAGAAAGGTAGGAAACACTTTTAAAAGGAGAGAACTGTTCTGGAAATAGAATGTATAGTGAATACTTGAAGCACAGAAAGCAGTAAATTTATTTCCCATATACTGTGTGCCTGAGGGCATTGGCAGTAATAAAAAGCACTGGATGGCTAGGATGCTCTTCGAGGCAGCATTGTTTTCATAGATTAGCAAAGTTCCTTCTTTGTTTCTGGAGAGCTTATCTACATCAACAGCTTTTCTATCCCTTTCAGAGAATTTGGAAATTGTTTTTTTACATGATCGAAATGCTCTAAGAATTGCAGAGACAGTCAAGGCATGATAAGAAAAAACACAAAAGAAAGATGGTCCTACTGAGAAAAGGGAGAGCTAATTTCAGGCAGCACAAAGAAAAGGTGAAAGTAAATAGAAAAAAGATTGGAAAGTCTTGGCAAAAAAAGAGCTTCTGCGCCAAGCAGGGAGATGTTGGGCATGCATAGAAAATAAAGCTATAGTGACTTTTATATTGTCCAGTTATGAGTAATGGAAATTGATACAATGCTTTACAGATATGTTAATAAATGTTTTTCTTTGAAAAAGTAGTGGGGACTGAAATATCAAATATTGTCAATACAGAAATTGAAATGGTGCTATCCTTGGTTCAGCCTATATGTCTGCAGTGTAGTGGAGTCCTAGCCCACAGAAGTGTAATCTTAGCCCAAGGAAAGAAGTGTTCACAAAATTCTTTCTTTCCTTCACACTTCTGCTCCAAGGCTCTCTCTCCTTGGAAAAAAGGCACACCAAAACAATAGTTTTTCTGCATGAGTACATTGTGCCTATGTCCTTCCTGGGGGTGGAAAGGGTGTTCAGGTGTAGGCACACGGATATGACTGTTTGGTCCTGTGGCTGGTAACTTTGCATTCAAAGGTGGGTTTCAGGCATAGGTGGGACCTATCTGTTTCTACATTTCAGTAGCTGAGGATTCTGGAAACTGATCTGACATTTCCTAATTTAGATGACTTCATGAAGCAGGGCCACGGCATGCTCCTGCTCTACACCCTGAAGAACCCCTCCTTCCCAGAGTACTCCTTCAGCAGTGAGAGTGGCGTCATGTGCCTGGACTTCCACAGTGACCACCCCCACCTCCTGGCAGTTGGCTTCTACGACGGCAACGTGGCCATCTACAACCTGAGGAAGGCAGGCTCCCAGCCCAGCTACAAGAGTAGTGCCATGTTAGGAAAGCACACAGAGCCAGTGTGGCAGGTAAGGGTGCTTTTCCTTTCCTGTGACTGGGATGTGAATGGCACGGAGCTTGGACACAGCAGGAAGAGTCCCATATGGGGAAAGGTGCTGTTTTATACATGCAATTGATTCGGTTGATTAAGTACTTCAAACTAATTTTGTAATATGCATAAAGGCAAAGCAACTGCATGAATCCTTGGTCCTCAGCAGATACTAAACGTGTGAGCAAAAGTTTGCTGTAAACAATTATTTCTCCTTAGTTTCACTATTATAATTGACTTCTTTTTGGAGAAGAGCTGGTGTCCTCTGCATGTACCAGCATGCAACACTCTTTGTGTTCCAAACAGAAAATCACAGGACAGCAAGTGATGAGCAGTGCATAAAAGCAAGTAAAACAAGTACATCAGCCTAAAAGAGAGGACTGTTTGGCACAGTAAGTCTGGGGGCAGCTGCCTGCAGGATTCAAGACACACTACTCTGTACTCTAGTGAATTCAGAACTGTGATGTGCAGCTAATGTTCTTAAACTACTGCCACTCTGACATCTATCCCAAAGAGCCACCAGATGGGTGAAAGGTCAGGGTAAATCCAGCTACATCCAGCTAACTAGCTGTGTCTACAACATAACCTGAGTTCAGATTGAAGCACTGGAAGGTATATGTGCTTTTGATCTTGTTCTTAGCAGAAGAAGTGTGGCAGCACATATTTCAACATGGTCTGTATGAGCCTGTTGAGGTGCAGGGGTGTGTGTTTGGTTTGCTAGCCTGGGCTAAGGGTGTTGCTGCCGTGACTGTGGCTGTCACCTGACTTAGGCTGGCTGATACAGTCACACACCAGTGTTCTTTGGACTTTGGTACATGCCTTGCATGGATCGTCCCCCAGCCATGGCTCCTTTTTATTGCATCTTCCAGTAAAATCCGGGAAGTCAAGGGAACCTGATGGGACTACAGATGAATGTGGAATATGCCAAGAGCAAGACCTCTGCTTCTATAAACAGAGAGTTTTGTGCAAATGTAACATTTCAGAGAAGACATGAATTTTATATTTACTGCCTGTCTATCCAAAGCTTTTCATCTAGTAGATATTTATAGCTCTTCTAACAGGTTAACAGAGTAGCCTGGACACACATACACGCGCGCGTGCGCACACACACACACACAGAGAGAGAGAGAGAGGGAAAATTTCTGAGCTTTTCCCACTGCTATTTAGGCTTCCAGTAATGAAGCCTGGCCAGATATGAAGTCCTGTGTAATGTTTTTCATGGTCTTGCTGCAGCATGCTATGGGAAGTCACAGCTGTTACTGCACATTAGAGGCACAAAAATCCCAGATCCCTTGTGCCCCAGATGGTATTGGAAAGGACTGCATGCTGAAGGGGTGTTATTAGCCGCCTGTTCCCTGCAGACCAGGAACAGGTACATACATACAGCAGTGGAGGCATTCTGTGTGGGTTTTTAAGGGTAGGTTTACATGTATCACTTGGCAGCACTGGGGCTGTGAACTGAAAAAAATTATTAGGCCCGCTAGGAAGATGGCTCTAAAAGGGAAATAAACTACTCCATGGATATGGTTAGATATGTAAAGAAGTTCCTACTTCTTTATTTCCACAGTGCTGAGTGCTGAGAATCATAATCGTTAGTTTTCTTTGGCAATAAGAAAATTTCTCTGAGCAACCTGGTCTAGTGGAAGGTGTCCCTGTCCATGGCAAGGAGACAGGAACAACATGGTCTTGTTCCAGCCTTCCAACCCAAACCATTCTGTGATTCTGTGATTAAAGCACCAATATTTTTACTGAACTTTAGAATTTTTAACTTGCTATGAAACTAGCAAGCAAAGGTACAGCAGTGCAAAGAGCTTGTACATCTGTTTCTTTGTTGGAAAGATATGAAGCATAAGCATTTGTCAATATCAACCAAAAGGTTTAGAAAAAGGTTTTCAGGCCTTTCAGTGTGATGAAAAGCAGCATGGACTATCTGTTAGGTTGAGACATTGGATTGCTATTCCTCATTCAGCATTAAATGATTCTAGAATGTGATGCTTTTTTTCTTATATTTAGCTCAAAGATCCCCTATTCTCCCCCACCATCACCCCACTAGTCTGAGGCTCAGTCTTTGTCTAGATACAAAAAATCCCCCTTTTTTGTAGGAAAAGTGAACAAAGTAGAAAAGCAACAATGTTATCCTGAGCAATTAGGAACCTTTGTTCTCTGGACTGCCTGGCATTTTTCTTTTGAAACAATGCAGCCCTTTCACAATGGAAACAAAATGGGAAATGGGTAAAGCAGACTGACAGCTCTTTTCTTGTGCTGTTTCATTTTCAGTGATTTAGTAATATCTCAGTACCTTTGCATCAAACAAAGCTGATGTAATGTTCCCATTATTAAGAGCAAAATAAAATAATGCAACTTTTCTACTTCTGTTACCTAAGAAAGAATTTTTCTACCTGATACCACTCCCTATTTTTTAAAGAGCAAAGCCATGGTTTCTTATAGATTTGGCAATTATCTTCCATGTATTAAGTGCTATTGCATTGTAAATAATGGAAAATTCTAGCCTGTTTTAAATTACACATTTCTAATTGCTTATTACTGGTATTATAACTGGTGAGGATCCAGATCCTCAGAGAGGAATAAGCAGAGAGAAATAAACATGTACATAGACATATGAATGGATATGCATTCAGTGCAATGTAGCTAATATCACCAAAATTCAGGTGTCACAGGACGTAGAACTAGAAAAAGTCTCCCAGGTCAGTGAATTCAGGCCTCTATCTTTGAATGTAAACACCAGCTTAAAAGGAGTCACCTTCTGAAAACTATGTCAAACCTGTCATGTTCTGCTGGGAAAAAAACTATGTGGCATTAACCTAAACCCCATTTTAATCAAAGTAATATTAAATTAGTCAGCAAAGTCCTCGCACTCCTGTTATTTCTGAGGTGGCCTACAAAGCAAGTCCCTGAGCAATGTATGTTTTTGAGCCAATGGCTCAGTCTCAGGGCTTGGCTCTGGAGGTTAATGAGGTTGGCCAATGTGGTAGTACTGGACTACACTTTGGCAGCCACAGGAGCTGTGTTCTCTGGGAGGAAGTGACACCTTGCTGGGAAGGGGCTCTCAGCATAGAGCATCTCCTTTTTCTAGCTTTAAATTTTTTCTTTCTCCTTTCTTTTGAAAAGATGATGATTATGGTTTATTTACAGCTGAGAAGAGCTCTTTCTCTTACCTTTCTACACTGAGATATACCAAATATTTTAGGTTTGAACTATTTGGAAGCTGGAGTAGTTCAGAATCAGGAATTGATAATTGAAACTATATCAGGTTTTGTTTCTGTTTTTCAATCTCCTTACTAAAACACATCTTATTTGACAGATTTGTTTTCACTGTGTGCTTCTATTTTATTTTCACATCAAGCCAAAAGAATGCTATTTCTGCTGAGGCTAGTGCAGAGACAGTACTGCTGCAGAGGGTTGGAAATATTTTTTTATTTTACTTGCTCACCATCGGAGTTCCTGACAAAATTCCCACTGCAGAGTGTTGACCCTAGGATCTGCAAATGGAACGTTTCTTTTGGTTGTGCTTCAAGCAACTCTCAGCTGTCACAGGCATGCCCGTGGTTTGGAATTGCTATGGAGACCTCACTGGTTGGAAACGCAACTTCTTTCAGTGTTCATTTACTGAAGCTGATCTGACCTCTCTGAAGAGCTGGTACCATGGAGCTTCAGATGGCATCCTGAGAGAATTACTTTTTGCCCTATATTCGTGCATGGGAAGAGAAATGGCTGGCCACTGCAGGCTAATTTTTCACCGAATGCCAGTCAGATTAAATGTGTGGTGCTCATGTTTTGGACAGAGAAGTCAAGACAGGATGGTAATAGCCTGCAAACTGCCAAAGGAAACTAAAAGGAGTGTCAGCTTGCAGAATAGTTTTCCAGCAGAACTTGTGGAAGTCCCATCTCAAGTGTCAACCTGACAAAACACACCTGAAATTGCTCACTGGAGTTTGTCCCATAATAGTGTGATCCCTTCTATTTGTCTATTTTCTGTGTTCCAATCTAAGTTCTTAAATAAATCTACACTGAACTCTTGCAGTTTGTGAAGCCACCCCAGAGTCACTGAAGGCTCGTTATGCTGATAGAAGTAAATGAAAATCCCTTTAAAGTAAGCACAGCCTGCTGTTCTTTACCCCATTCTGTGCTTCTGCACACAGCTCTACAAAGAAAGGTCTTTATGAGAAGCTGATCATAGTTGCTGCTTAGGAGAAAAAAAAGGATTTTGTTCATAATCCACTGTCACACCAGCACATTGTTTCATTTCTGATGATGAGCATTCTCCTAAATCTGTCATCTGCAGTCAGACAAACAGATTTTGCTGCTTGCATTCCCTCTGAGATGTTATTGCTTCACATAATACTTTGTTCCTTTGGCTTCAGGCACACAAATTGTTTAATGCAAAGGAAATACAAGAAAAATATAAGACAGAAGGTTGTTATCAAGGTCAGAATAAAGATCAGCTGTTTCAGAACAGCCTCAATACTCCTTCTGTTGCCTTCACTAAGAAGCACAAAATAGGTGTTTGCTGAGGGTAGCTCAGTGAAAAGAAAGATCTCATTCACTCTGTGATGATACTGCGAGGGGATAACTCTAGAGGAGAAACAAAAATCTAGAGAAGAAAGGAAAGCAGCAGAGATCTGAAGCCAAGGAATCTGAACCCAAGAAAAGGGAAAGAATGTAGCCTGAAAGCGAAATAGAGCAGAAACCTAATTGTGAAGAGTATTTAACACCAAACCTCTTTAGTAATGCAAGACAACTGTGTTTCTTATATTGGGCCAGTTCAATGTTTGCACAGAGGACCTTCAGCTCCAGCTTTCTACTACAATTTTTGTGCTACCAGCCATGCCTTGCATACCTGGCCCAGTGCAAACAGGGAAAAAAGTTGAATTAACTTCTGACATCTGTCCTAGTTTAGGGCAAATTAGGAAGGAAAACTCCAAATGGGGATTTCCCCAGGGAAATGCCCCTCCCCACCAACTGGTCCGGGAAAAGGAAAAAAAAATTCTTTGGAGAGAAGTGGAAAAAGCTGTTTATTTAACAGAAATTGAATAATATTAAATAATAAAACCTCTTGCAGTTCGATGGGATGGCAAATCTAGGAAGAAAAGTCCTTTTCATGTGGTGTAGCTCGGCTCGCTCAGGTTCTTATCAGTCCCTCCGGCGCTGGAAAGTGCCGAGGCCCAGGCCCCGGTGGGCCACAGGCCTGAGCTCCCGGGGTTTGGCTGGGTGTTCAGTCCAGAGCAGGCTTGCACAGATCCAAGAAAACTGGAAAAAAACAAAGGTCCAGGGAACTCCTCTGCCTCAGCTAGCTAGAACTAACTAAAAGTCAGAGAGAAGCTCTGTCCCGCTGTCTGTCCGTGCTGCCGACACCACAGTCCAGGAGCGGGATGTGGGGGAGTGATGTTTTTCCTTAACACAAACTGCGCGCTTCTTCTTCCCCCTCTCTTGCTCTCAAAGCCAGTCTTAAAGGTGCAGAACTTAATATATAACATAAACCAGACGATTGGGGATACCAGTGTCATAAAGTCACCCCAGGACACATCCCAGAAGGAAAAGAGACCAGAGAGGTCACTTCACTCATTCTGCACTTGCACAGAAGTAGGAGGCCATGGGAGAAACATCCATGGACCAGTGAGCATGCATTTGGGGTTCAGAGATATCAGTCTGTCAGAGGCTTCCTTGTAGGAGCAGTCCTTAGCTGCAGTCTTGCTCCCTACACTAAATTCTGTGTCCAGTAAAAGGCTGTTGCAGCAGCAGTTGTCCTGTTTGCTGGGTACCTGACACTGGGTTCATCACTGCAGCACCATGAGGCATTTAGTGACTGACAAGCATCAGTTGTCTCCCTGTCCTGTCCTGGAGGGACCTGGTGAGGAAGGGCTGTGCTTGGGAAGAATTGCTGTATGCCTGCAGTAGAAATCAGAGTCCAGATCAGCAGCTTTCAGGTTGTCCTCAGTTGCTGTGGGAGCTCACTACAGGCACAGCCCTGATGGAGGAAATCCTGTCTCACACAGAGTTAACTTCTACCACTTCTTGGAAAGGCTGTGCTGAGACACAAAAATTCATCTGGAAGCTTTGGGCTCATTTATGCATGGTAGAAATGGTGGAAATTGCAAGATAATCCTGTGGATAAAGTCTTTTGCAGCATGCTTGTACCTTGTCCAAAACTGTTGGACAGTTTTTAAGCCACTATAGGTTAGGAAAGGTAAGCATCCAAATGCTTATTCCTAAATGTCTTTGACAATAATGAACAAAATCCCTGATAGTTTAACTTTGGCATTTTACTTTTTGACATGATATCTAACTGTGTCTTCTGGAGATTCAGAAATTATTCATGGTTATTTTTAAATTGTGCCTTGGGCATGGATTCTTTTGGGTTAGAAATTGTCTAGCAAAGTGTCCATTGTAGATCATGTAATGTTTATCTAAAAATGAGCACTTTTTGCTTTGATGCTGCATTTCCCTCTGTACTTCATTCAGATGCTGAATTTATTTTCTACCTTCTGCTCTCACTGATCCTTGCTAAATAGATTCTTCTCTCATGCTCTCATTACCCTCTTCCTTTTACTTAATATCCAAACTCTCCTTATGTAGGTTTTCAGGTTGATTATTTCTTTTCTGGTGTCTGCAAGCAACATATAAGAAACTTCCTTTGCCTATTAGTTGCACTGGGGCTAATTTGTGGAGAAAATTTCACTTATAAAATTTAAAAGTCCCTTCAAGCCTTGGGATGTTGGAAGATGTTAGCCTGAGGTTTAAAATATCAGAGAAGTTGTAATGCATTTGTTTGGTTGCTTGGATCCTTGAATTCTGTTCTGCTGCTTTATAGCACGTATATAAACACACTGATGGGTCTTAATGGCTCTTATACAGCCTGTGAAACAACAGAATGCTGCTCTGAAGAGGATGAAATAAAAGTATAAGAATGTTAATGGCAGAGTTAGAGGCAAGTTAGGCAGGGATGGTGCAGTCAAGGTCACATTGATACATAGTGAGATACAGGGAGCTGGGGCAGGCCATGCCTCCCACCCTTCTCCCACCCCAAGAGCCACAGTTAGCTGCCACAGCTTGACGTGGTGTCCAGGGCTCTCAGCATCCAGCAGGCCCCAGGAGAGTCTCCCCTGTCCCTGCTGCAAGTGATCCACTTGATCCTGGGGTGATGGGAACCTTCTGTCAGGCTTATTGCAGACACTGTCTCTGATGAAGTAACATCAGGCAGCTTGGGGGTTTGGATGTGAACCTGACTGCCCTGTGTACCTGCTTTTCCTGCACACAGAGTTGTACACTTCATATTTTGTCTATTGTAAATTGTGAATCTTGTATCATGAGCACAGTCAGAATTGAAACCAAGAACTGTGAATTGCAACTGGTGAAATACCCCTGAGCTTTGTTGGCATGCATTGCTCAGCTGCATGCTGTGTCTGACATGGGAACACAGCCACTGACGGGACAGACAGGTGACAGTCTAATGTCTGGTTCCTCCCTGCTTGTCTGTTAACATGTCAGCCTAATAAATCCATTGGGCAGTGCTGTGAGGGGAACAAGCACACAGATTCCCGGTGAAATGCTGTACAAAGCAGAGCATCCAAATCCCAGCAGGAAGAAAACAAACTGAAAGTAGGGCCAGCCTTATCTAGTGCTATTTATAACTGAGCTCTGCTTCTTCAGATAAATCTGAGTCTCTGAAGCACGAGTGATGCACAAGCCTTAGGCTGGGCCTTTGCCTTGCCTCGGTGGCACTCCTATGTCCATGCTCTCTCCTTACTGCTGAGTCCCTCCCACTACCACCACATGTGCTCTTTAGTAGGAAAGGTTTTGCTACCATTTTCTGTACCCCAAATTTGTGGATGGTCTGATGCAATGGGCCTAATTCCTTGCTCCTCTTGGCTGACCTTGCACCCTTGAGTTCACTTGTGCTGAAGAGATGGAGCCTGGTCCTCTGAATCCCAGGAGGATCCCATCAAGGTGGAGGGCACTTAATCTAGGTATAGGATAGCAGTGTTTTTCTAAAGTGGAGTTTTTGTGGGACTAAATATAATGTGGGAGTTTATCTTAGAGTGTCTCCTCATTGCTGTTGAGTTCACCTAGTTGTTTTCCCTCAGCTATCAGGAAGTTTTCAAGGACTTTGGAGAAGAATACCCTGGGAATGCTTGTAGTAAAACTTAAAAGTAGCCATATGCTGCTAGAAGGAGAAAAATAATTTGCAGAATTGTTAGATGGGGAGTTCCTGGTATTGCCTGTATCCAGAACAGCTGTATTCCACCAGATAGGCACAGTATTTGGTGGTACCCATAAATAAAGTCGTCATCCAGTCTCATGCCCATGACACGGGTGCCTGACAGCCTGGAGCTGCGGACTGCTCCTGGAGCATCCAGGCAGTGCTGGGCTCTGTCTTCTATTCCAGAGGGTTTTGAGATGCTTTTCATTATCATAGGTATTCTAAAAGAATTCTTCCTCCTGCATCTTTGCTTGGTGACATATGTTCCTGCCAAGTTAGCTGCCTTGGTTCCTGCTTGATTTCTTTGTAGATGAAGCATCTGACTTTGTTTTAGTACCTATTTACTGTTACCAAGCCTGTCAGCCACCCTGACTCTCCTAACTGTCATGTTCATCATCACAAACATACAGTGGGTAAAGTAAGGAGTCATCTGAGTAAATCCCTGCCTCTGCTACAGATAGGATGGTAGGGAGTCCTTTAGATCATTTAGGAGCTGCTCATTAAAGATGTAAGAGAAATGCAGGAAGCCCAAACTGAATGACAGACATTGCAATCTTTGAACACTTTGATATTCATCAGTTGTCTAAACCATTTTCTCTCTAAGGCAAACACTACAGCCAAATATTTAAATATTACTGACTCACCTTAGAAGGAGTTACTCCTTATAGACCTTACCTCCTCAATGGCTTCTGTCCTAGGGGCAAGTTTACTTCCTAAGCAAAGTGAACTGATCTATTCTGCCTTGTTGCATATTTAATGTTAAAATCTCAACAAATTTTTCTACAAAAGACTGAACAGTACTGAGAACCCTCCTTTGCTTAGCAGCTCCCTTATCTGCAGATTCCTGTCATAGCTGAAACATTTGCATTTAAAAGAAAACCCAGATTTTAAGATAGGAACATTTTTCAATGGATTTATTTTTAAGTAACAAGTAATTTTCATTTATCTCTCCCCATCAGCTTTTACTCACACTCAAAAGACTTGTTTGCTATACAAAGCAGTCTCATCTATTCCAGTGAACAAAGCAGTCACAGTGTGATTGAACATGAAGCACAGTAAACATGTGAGAGGTGAGACTGAATTTAAAATAAAACTGAACTTTCCTTTCTGGAACTGGGAAACTGTGAACCACGGAAATGAGAAGTGGCAGAGGCCTTGAGAGTGTCCTCTTCTTCCCATCATGCCTTCACAGATGTTGTGTTATCTTTCTTGCAGTGTTTTCTTCAAAGTGAGACTGGATAGTTTAGCTGTCTTCACCAGTACTAACAGACTGGAGTCATTGCCTTCTGTGTCTTACATGGTACACACTTCTTAATACATGTGAAAATACTTCTGTGCCACTCCAGCAGTATCACTTTGCTGATTCCCTCAACAGCCACTGATACTTTTCTGCACTACTGTCACTGAGCCAGAAATTCCCTAATTTCCACACATTTAATGCTTTCTTCTTCCTGTCTGTGTCCCTCTGCCCTTGTCTTTATCACATTTCACCTTATTATTTTCATATTATATCTCTGGTTTTTCAAGATAACTTTGAATCCTTATCCTAATGAAATTCAATGTCTTTCAACTGCATCATCTGCAAATGTTCTGTAGATTTTGCAATTCAGTATGCAACTTACTAATGAAAATATTGTATAGAACTGAACCTGATGCCTTGGAGAGGCTACCTAGAACAGAGGCTAGACAAAATTAAAAGAATAGAGCTAAATAAATAAAGTTAAAAGAGACAAGGATAGTCCCTAGTGGGAACCATCTAGAGATGTCCTCCCATCCGGTCAAGAAATCGCTGTCTAAACTCTTGGGAATTCATTTTCAAGCACTACTTATTTTTCTTCTGAGGACATCACAGGGAATATGCCAAAAGCCTTATGAAATTAAAGGTAACAAATCTACTCTTTCTTTTAGACTTGTTACCCTGAAAGGGAAGAAAATAAATTCTCTTTGATAAGGTCTATTTTGAAGGAGACCATATTCACTGATTCTCATTTTATCCTGTACATATATACAGATGACTTAATACTTTGTTCCAGCTCTCAAAGTTCAGCATTAGGCTGACTCATCCACTGTCCTTTAACCTATCCTTCAAGACAGGTTTGTTTTGTGTTTCCTGGGGACATTTTTGCCCTGTTCTTGTCCCCCAGGACCTTTCCACTCTTCTAGTTTTCATAGCTAATTGCTATGAAATTAAGAGATTGCTTCAGCTGCTCCCTTAAGTGCTCTTATAGATGGAATTTCATCAGGCCTTACAGAGTCAGATATATCTGCCTGTGCTCCTTAAAGTTAGTTTTGTTAAAATTCTAGTTTTGGTTTATTTTTTTTATGTCGCTGAAAGAAGGACAGCCTCAATGCTTCTGTTTTACTTGTAGTTCAATGTGGGAGTTGCCTTCCTTTAAACAATAGATGGGTCCTAGGAGGGAGAGGCTCAGATGAGCCTTTTTGGGATATCTGATTTTGCCCTCATGCAGGCATCAGCCTCCTGGCCTGAAAAGTAATTTTTGCCTCAAAAGAGTCTCCAACATCCTTCCCATGGAGGTATCTCAGGTAGTGGTAGAGAGGTGTCCCCCAACTCATGGACTCTTTATCATTAAGTTCCTGGATGTGCAAAGTCTCTGGAGTGTGACAGTGACAGCCCAGCTCTCACCATAAAGCAGGCCTGATTCTTCATCTCTGGGATGGCTTTTCCTCTTTTTCTGTGGCTTGATTCACTGTGCTTATACTAGTGTTTTTCTAGAGCCCAGGGGTGCAGATGTGGACAAGGACTATGCTTTCACAGCAGGGTTTCTGAGGAAAAAAAAATCAAGGAGTAATACCTTCAACGACAATGTCGACCAAAAATTTTTTTTTTTTAATTTTTGAGATCTTTCATTCTTGCACAGCAGAAATGCTGTCTGTTTCCCAGGTAATAGACAGGAATGGCAAAAAGTGCAGATAGAGACCACAATCTGTTTTGCTCAGTGTGTGTCTCAGGATGGGAGCCCTTTATGCTGACTCCAGCATGGGCAGGCTGGTGATTCCATGGTTCTGGTGCCCTCACTGACGGACCAGATGGGCATACTAAGGCTCCTACCTGCTCACATTTACCTTTGGCAGGAAGTCTACACCTACACATAACCAGAGCACAGCTAAATCTTCTCCACAGTTGTATCACATGCTCTGAGTGCAAGCAGGACCCAGGAGCTCTTTCTTCACCAAGTATAGGCTTAGCTAAAGAGTCTGACTGGGCTTTGACCTTTGACCAGGCTGCATTGAGTTATCACAGCCTTTAAAATCTTCATTACTGCCTTGAGTCAAAATGAGTCATCTGGACTAAGCTCAGTTTTTGCTTTTATCTCAAATAACCATGGTGAGGAATTAAGTTTTCTGTCTTCCTTCCTCCCACCTCTACATAGGATAACTTGTACTGCTGTCCAAGTTGGCACTGGGGAGGGGCTCCAGATACTGCACTGTTCCTCTCCTCTAAACCTTGCTCTTCCTGTCTCTTGATGTATAAAATCTGATGCTGGAGTTACTTTGCTTGTGAGTTAAGTACTCTGTACTTTCTAGATGGCTGAGTGATTAATTTTGGGGTATCTCATGTGACTGATTGCAGGAGAGCAGCCTTGCATTTTGCTTACACTCCTCAGGGTGCCTGACCTTGGCTTCACTTGTGGTAGCTGGCAGAGGATCCTCTGCAAGGTGTCAAGGTCCACTTATTGTGTCAGGCATGATAAGCAACAAATACAGAATAGCTGGCATTGTCCTTGATGGAGGACATTTGGGAACTTTGTTGTAGATGCACAGCTTTGTCTCAGCAGCAAGGAGGGACAAATTATTTGCTTCAGCAAAACAAAAAGTCAGTGGACTCTGGATAAACTGAGTGTAGAAGCAGACTTTCACACCAGCAAATCCCTTGGCAAACAGCATAGCTGAGTGACCCAGAGAGGCAAATAAACAAAAAAAAATGTGATTTTTCATTGACAGGAAAAGAAAGTGAAAGATTTCTTCTCTGCTGGTAATTACTTAATGTTTCTGGATGTTGTTTTGCTGAAAGTTGCTGTCAGAAACCAACAAGAAACACATTTGAGGGTGACAGAATGAAGAAATAGAACTGCTTCTTAGTTCAAATCAGAGACTGCTGTAAGGTAGTCCAGGAGAATATTTGCACCAGAGCACAGGGGAAATCAAGCTGGCTTCAGAAGATGTGACCTGTGGAGCAATGTATTGTAGATCAGCACCTCAGCATGAGCCCTCAGCATGACTAAAGGCAGGCTAGTTGCAAAATGGAGAAAGTGTCCACTACACAGATCAAAAGTGCCCACAGTTGGACTAACATGCCCAGGTTTAGATGGGTATTCCCAGCTGGAGTTTGGTCTATCTTACTCTGTCTCTGCAAGAATCCATATGGTGTTCATCTGCCAGCTGGTGAGCTGGGCCATTGTGCAACAGATGCAGCCAAACTACATCCATGAGAGTTTGAGTTTGTGCTAAATCACAGCACGTGTTCAGCTTGTCCACCTCGAGAGAGCCCCAGAGCTCTTCTGGCACTTTGCTTTGGCCCAGGCTTGAGCATACTGAGACAGGAAATGTGGTTTGTACAGCAGGTTTGTGTCTGTGCTTGGCTGCCAGGTCAGGCACAGCAAGAGAGAGCTGAGGCTGATTCCCTTGCTCAAGGAGCAGATGTTTGCCAGTGGGAAGCCTGGAGTAAAAGTCTTTAGCCAGTGTGAATGTAAGGAGAAGGGTCTGAATCCCACTGCTTACCTTGTGTGACCAAGGTATGGGCAAAAGAGGGTGGCTGGAAGAGCACAGCAGGGCTGGGAAGCACTTGTGCTTCTGTGGTGTACACGTGAACTTCTACAAGTCTGTGTCTCTCTTCAGCTAAGGAGGCAGATGAGTGAAATCCTTGAGCCCTGCTGGGCTGTGCAGAGTGGCAGAGTCTCTGAGAGGGGCCTGTACAGCTACATCTACAGCTCAACAGTGACTTACAAATAAATGCTTGAGGCACAGAAACAAAGACATGTCTAAAACTGAGTATTAGGGAAAAGCACAAACATAAATTAATAAAAAGAAGTGAATGTGTTAAGTGAGCTGTGGTTATCCTGGGTCATAAAAGGGAAAGGAAAAATATTTGGGAAGCATGAAAGTAGTTAAAGGAATGATGGTATAGATTTATTACTAAAGCAAGATTACAGCTACTACTAAGTGGTATGAATAAGGATGAAATATTTGATGCTGTATTGTTTAATCTTTTAGCGAGTGCTTGAGGGTGTCTGCTTAATGTAATAAGAGGATAAAAGCACAGGTCAGAATAAGGAAAGAGCATATTAGAGAATATGTAGATAAGTTCTTGCTCATCAGCAAGATCAGATTAAACACACCCTGGAATAAATACTTAAAGAAATAACCAGACCAGTTTCAGGCCATTACATGCATTTCAGAGAGTTTTTGGGCTACATCTGTCCTGTGTTTTAGGCAGAGGCTGGGGTTTATGTGCAAGCAATTTACAGTATCTGAGCTGAATGAGTACCTTGACTCAGAGGCAGAGGCGGGATGCGCTCTGCAGCATGGGTGAGGGGAAGCACCGCTCCGCTGTCACCTATGGACTCACACTCATTTGTGTACCTGTGACATGGGCAGACTGAAATATATTAGTCTACTGCCATCAATCCCCACACATTTTTCAGTGATGCTGTAGAGCCAGTGTCTGGCAAAAAAATATCTGCAGGTTCTTTCTTCAGAGGCCCTGTCCTTCCAGGCCTCTTCCCTGCTGGAGGGGAACTGGCACAGAGAGAGTATCAGAGATCAGAAAACAGTGTCTGGACAATTCACCCAGCTAGAGGCATCCAAAGCCAGCCATAGGGGGTAGAAAAGTGTGGGTAATAGCAAAGCAGTGCATTGGGCTGCACACTGGCCTGTAGCACAAGCATGGCCAGGGAAAGGAGGAAAGATCTGAAACAGCTGGAAGGAGTGGAAAAATGTCTGGAGGAAAATTATAGGATTGGACTCAGGGAATTACTGGCCAGTCAGACCAATTTCAAAGACTGGAAAAGCACTTGAATAAATGGCAACACTACTGTTAAGTGTCTAGCTATTAAGGTGATTCAAAGAAGCTGACATGGATTTGTCCAGAATAGATTATCAAGACAGTACAATTTCTTTTCCTTTTTTCCCAGAGAAATGGGCCTCATGAATAAGGGAGAGGCAATCAAGGTTATCATCTCAATACATCTCGACTTGACTAAAGCTTTTGATCCAGACTTACACAGTGACATACCAATAACCAAAGCAGAGAAATATTAATTAGGTAAAATTGCCATAAAGAGGCTGCTCAGGTGGCTCAGGCAGTGTGCTCAAAGAGCAGTTATATGGACCTCACTATCATACTCTGAAGGTGCTACAAGTGAGACTCTCCAGCTGTCACTTCTGGTCTTTTTTTGATCAATACTTTCATTAACTCAAATTACAGAATAGGGAAGCCCCCCCTGGGAGGACAAAGCACTTTGCAGGACATGATTATGTTCAAAATTATCTTGATAAATTGGAAGAAAAGCCCAAAATCAATGCGGTAAAATTCAATAAAGACGAGCAAATTCTACATTTAGAGAGGGGAAATTAAATGCTCAGATACAAAATAAGAGATGGCTGGTTAGGCAGCAGGGTGCCCAAGGGGAAGCATAGCAGATCACCACCAGTGATCAGCAATGCAATACTTTTACACAAAGATATGTGTCATTCTAATTAATTAGCGAGAATGTAAGAGAGAGGAGGTTGTGACTCCTGCCTCAGGGTAGCCCTGTACCATGTGTTTGCAGCTGTGGAGCCAGGCTGAAGAGGAAGAACAGGAGTGGGTCCTGAAGACAGGATCTGAAAGCAACAGTAAAGGCAATTGATTTGAGTTGGAGAGAGGGAAAAAGGAACAGTGGCACAAACTTTTCTTGCTCTTTTGAAGACTGTTGGAAAAAGGGGAATAAACTATGGTTCTTGGCATCCATTGGGGAGATGGTAAGGAGTAATTGGCTTGACTCTTGGTGAAGGAAATCTTTTGTATAAGATAAATTAAGCTCAGATGTATCTACAGGAAGGTTGTTGAGTACCTGTTGTTGGAGACTTGTGAGAGCAACCAATGTGAATTGTCACCAGTGGCAGGGGAGTGTCTGATTTTGCCTCAGAAGAGAACAGATACTCTTTTTCAGTCCCTCCAAGCCCTGTATTGCCAAGATGGCTTTGCCTAGGAGTCTACTGATAGCCAGCTTGGCAATGGAAGGAATTTGTCCTTGGTCAAAATAGCATGGACTTTCCTCAGCAGCCCAAGGAGATGTTGGCATGCCAAAGTCATCTGAGTGTCTTACTTGGCCAGTTCATGTAAGGGTAATCTGAGGGGGAGGGAGAGGGATTTGATAATGCCCTTGTCTTTCCTCTTCTCTAGCTGGAGCAGATTTCATTAGTTTTTATCAGACCCTGAATGACAAAAAATCTGCCTTATTTCACTTAGGGCAGGTATCAGCAGGGTTGTACTACTGTGATGCTGACAAAGAACCCCTTGAAAGATAATTATAGGGAAAGAAAGGGAAGGAATTGCTCATCAGCCAATGTGTGTGTTGCATGTGGTACCCCATACATGAGTTTTGGCAAGCAAAGGGCTAGCCAGATCTGTGCTTGCAGTAACTGGTGCCTGCAGCATGCTCCAGCCTCCTCCAGGGTGATTTTGACCAGTTGTATTGTGTCAGCGTAAGTGACTAACAGCCTGTGTCTTGTGAAAACAGATCAAGCATTATTTATTTCATAGGAATTACATCAGAAACATGGGCATTTTTAAATCAGATTGGATAAATGGTCTAATCTCCTGCTGGACAGGAGCCATTACCAGCTGGCACAGATAAAAATGATAGTATTCTTATGCTGGAAATGAATGGATTATCACCCTAATCAGCTAATCTGCTGTACATAGTAATGAACATGAAGTCTTAATATTTATATTTCTGTATATTAAATAAGGTTTTGAATAGTCTCAAGTTCTTTATAAATAAATGAGCTTTAAGAAATCAAAAGAAAAACTGTTAGTCTGTTCTTACAGCAATGAATTTCACACACTAATTTTGCACTGCAGAAAAAGGTTAAAGATCACTGAAAAAATGGCTTGCTTTTGTTGCAGTTCTCATCATGATCAGGGACAGAAAGTGCTTGCTGCTTTTTGTTTGCTTGTCTCCTCTCAGCTGTTTACACACACTTTTCTTTCTCATGTGCTTCTTTACTCTGATTGTATCATAGTTGAACTTTTGCTCTAAATAGCTTCCCACAGCCAAAATCCTTGGCTGATTATCACATGCTTCAGGGAAAAAATTAACTTCTTGCCACTGTGCAGACAGTTGCTTGGTTCTCTCCTCAGATGCTCCACCCCTCACAGCACGGATAGTGCTAATGACAGGAGGTTGTGCCATGTTGACAAGCCTCTGGGAGCAGAGAAAAGGCCAGTTCTGAGCAGATGCCCGATTTGATTGCAGTATCATGAGGGCTAATTACTTTAATAAGCATTTATGGGATTCAGAGATCAGGAGGAAAAAGATCACAAACACGATTAAGGTGTCAGAGGTGTTGAAGGAAAATTGAAAGTATTATGCCAATTTCTGCTTTCTGAAATTCAAGCTATCCTTACTGAGAGCTGCTAATAGTCATCTGAGGGCAGAGCCTGGTGTCCCTGAGAGGCTATTTTTCAAGCTGTCTACAAAGAGTACCTAACTCAAGTGCTGTTGACTGCTGTGAACAGAGGAGCAGGAGTACCACAAGCAGATCAGCCTACTTGATTTTTGGGGCTGGTGACCCCCTCTATCCATGTAATGGAGGAAGAGCTGTGACACCTAACTAATAGTAGAAAACCTGAATAGATCCTCATCAGAGAGGGTATTTGGAGTGGGCAAACCCTGAGGTAAAGCTCTTTGCTTTGGGAATGCTGAAAGGAATTAACTTGGAAAATCCCCCATGAGCTCCTGATAGCTCTTATGCTGTTTGGTGACCTCCAGATGAGGTTCTTGCAACACTCTGTGTTAGTGTAGACATCAGTAGTCAGAAGTTGTGTCTGCACAGAATGATGGGGATGAACTACAGCTGTTGAACCGTCATCCATGATGTATTTGCCATTGGTTTAATGTTCTGCAAAGTTTTCCCCAGATATTTGGGAAAGCAAGCTGGAGAGAAAGAACATGAGTTAGAGGAGAACTGTGTTGGACATACACATAAAAACATCTTACTGTCAGACAATTTTAGAGTGACATTTTAAAAATCTTTGATTCAAAATATGACCCCTTTTCTGTGCCCAGCATGGGGCATATTGCACATGTTTTTGTAACCGGTTTCCATGAGCTCTGCATTTCTCACCTTGAATTAAAACTCCTCACTACACCATCTCCTTCATCTGGAGCAGCTGCTGGTGACTATCACTGTCAGCAGTAGCTCATGATCTCAGGGAGATGTTCTTGGAATAGATATACCCAGCACATTTTGTCCACAATGGGTCAGCCTTGGCAATCACTGTCCTGTTGAACCTGCTTTTTAATCATTTGTGATTTTATTCTGGCTCATATTTAATTATGCCATACCTTTATTACCAGATAGCAGAAGTAGTTCCACATAGAGACTTACAGTTTCACCTGTGCAGGGATGTGCAACTCAGAACTCTTCAGTTGTATCTTATGGGCATGAAACTGGCATTTTGAGGTATTCTTGGATGGATTCCTCTGACATTCTGTTTTTCCTTCCTCTGAAAAGGAAGAAAACATGTTCATTGGAGGGTTAATTACTCTTTGCTGAGTCTTTTGCTTAATTTTCATGCTCCACAGAACTTCACAGTATAAACAATTTTACAAAAGAGAATTAACAGTTTTTCCCAAGGACCTGTCACAAGAATATCCAATCTGTGTAATTAAAGTATTGAGAATGCTCTTTGTTTTCTGGACTAGGTATGAGTTACATAAGTGGTCATGGATAGAGTATTTGGTAAGCTCTGGGATGATCAAACCCATTTATCATGTTTATGGGATGATGTTTAGGGAACTTTATCTGCTCCACTGCTTGGACAGGAACAGATATACCTTTGAAAAGCCTCTCAGAATCTTCTAAAGTGCTTGTTCCCATCCTGATCTGACAGATGCCAACAGGAGTGTGTGCTGACAGACCCAGTGACAAGTCATTCTTTTCCCTTCAGTCTGATTGAATTCCCAGATCTGAAAATCGAGTGTTCTTAATGCTTTTGGTCTAACTGAAATGTCTCTTCTAAACTGTAAGCCATTTATCTGAGTTCTAATCTCTCCTGCTGAGCTGTCACAGTCAAAAGGCAAATCTCCTTTACCAGGCAGGCAGATGCTCTGAAGGTGTAGGGAGGATTTCGGTTTTAATGGAGAAGTTTTCATCTTCCTGAAACAGATGTGCCCCAAGGACCCTTGTCACATGTTGCTTGCAAGGTCTTGTCTGCACCCCACATAGGGGCAGAAAGCTAATTTGAGGTTATCTAGCTGAAGGCTGGCCATATGGCACTGCACTTGGAGTAATTAGGCAAATGTGAAAGGCAAGGCTAATGCTTGGGGACCTTTGTATGGCACCACTGGTGGTGTTTGGAGATGTCTTAGGGATCTCTGGGATGGTGTTGTGCCACAGTGTAGGGGTCTGGTGCATAGCTCAAACACCTCACAAGGCTCTTCTTGATGGCACTGCTCCAGTGGCCATGGGTAGGTGCAGAGTTTCTAGTTTGCAGTTTCCAGTTTTATTCCCTTGCTGAAGGATCCTGCAGGAAAATGACTGACTGGAGTGCTTGGGACAGTTCTAAAACTGCTGGTGGAGACAAGTCTTCACACCAGTAAGCCACCTAGTTGCAAAACAGTTGCTCTTTAGGAAGGATTTCAAAAGACCTTGCTGAGGCCAAGGGATTCTGTCCTGCTAGTGCTGAATGCCCTGTGCTAACTGGGACTGTCTTCTTGTTTCTTCTTGTTTTAAGGTCAAGTGGCAGAAGGATGACATGGACAACAATTCCAACTTCTTCTCTGTCTCCTCGGATGGGCGGATTGTTTCGTGGACTTTAGTTAAGGTAAACAGTAGGTAGCAATTTCTTTTTTCCAGTCAAATTATAACAAATTGCCTCAAAAGTTCAGTGATTCATTAGTATTATTTTTATTTCTAATGAGGAAGGTCTGAAAAGAAATGTTAGCAATAGCAGCTGGTGCAGTCACAGCTGGCTCTGGGGCTCCACATTAAACTCTGAAATGAAGCAGAGTCAGCGTGCTCATTGTCAGGACCTAACCTTCATCCTGCCTGCACCTGTAGCACCTCATGGGCCTGAAAATGAGAGATCATTTTCCTGCTTGGCAGCAGCAGTAATTCAAGCCTGGTCCTTGTTCTCACACTTTCTTTGTCCCAGAAGGGTCAACTAGACACAGAACAGAATAATTTGCTTTATTCCACAGCTTCCAGATTCTCATCCCCAAAATGCTCCCCTACAGATTGCAATTTGGATTGGGAGAGGGTCAATTTAAATTTCTCCCTATGTGGGACACAGTGAGCAGGACAGAGTAAGCTTGCATTTGCAGTGGGAGGCAGCATGCTATCAGAAAGGCAGAGGGTTTCTCCCTGCCATGATAATGCCAACTCACATCCAATACAACTTTTTAAAACTAGTTTGCGTGCCCTGCCTTTGTTCACTTTTCCTTTTAGAGTATGTTGAAATATGTTGATAGCAACCTAGAATTAATGTCCCAAAATGACCCTTGGAGTCATGTCTCTGAATCCCAATGTGTGGGTTTTTCTGCTGGCTATTTCATTTTACATTTGAAGATTTCAAATCTCATGCTAAAAAATAATTGCATTGCCCTAAATATGAGTTTGAAGCAGCTGTCCCATTATTCCCCAACAAAAGAAGAAATTTCTTTACATCCTAGGATGCTCATTTTTCAATCTGTTATAGTAAGGCTTGCCTATTCTGAAATTTTTAGGCCTTCCTGCCATGGCAGGGATTAATTTCTAGCATAAATGTGTAAATCTTAACTTCATATCCAGTTCAGGAACAGGAGCATCTCCTAATGAACAGTGTAAGCACAGGCAGATGACACAGATTTTGAAGTTATTTTTTAATATTTTCCAGTTCATACATGCAGCTTCAGAATCAAAAATCCCTTCTGCAAGTGCATCCCAAGTCCTTCTCCCAAAAGAGCTCCCTAGACAGGGACAGAGTAAGAATGTCCCAGCACTCAGCTCCTGCGTTACCTCCTGGGTAGCAATGCCCAAAAGATTTGTGTTGAAGCGGGTGGTGCATGCCTCCAGCCAGACACATGCAGCTGAGGTGATTTGGCAGGGTACACTTAGCAGCTGAGCCCCAGTAACGGAGTGTGCTCAACATGGTCCCCTTAGGAGGCAGGAAACACTGGCTGAAGTCACTTCAGAGAAATGCCACAACTGGGACAACCTAAGAGTCTGCAGATGGAGTCTGGTAGCAGCTAACCAAGTGGAGGCTCTTTTGCACCAGTCCTTAACTATTTCCACATCATAATCTGTGGTTTTGCTGTCCCTTGAGCACATAGATACTTCTTTCTAAGTATTCTTGGTGTGACTTCTAAGATCTGCATTCACTTAGCACATTGTCATTTCCACTTATTCCTTATTTTAGTGTAATGAACTTGGCCTTACCCATGTGAAAAGACTATTTTAAGATTTTTTTATTTTATGAAATTACCTCTAAAATTGTCAGAACTAGTATTTACTTTGTAGGCAGGGGTGGAATACAGCAACACTTCAGATGCTGTCTGCTTTGGACATTTTTGTGGGGGACAGAGACTCAACACGGAAAACAAGAAACAGGATGAAAATAATGTTTTGTTATAATCTGTGGGGGTTTAATCCAGCAAGGCAAAAAGGACAATCTGCTTGAATTCCAGTTTCATGAGAGCTTCTTCTGGGATTCATTTAGAGTAAAACTGAAGACACTCCAGAGGTTTTCTATTCTACAAAACCATGGAACAAATAGGGAATAAATGAAAGAGTGCTTTGTTTATCTTTTTGACAGAACTATCCAGAAATAAAGCTTCTTCAAACACTGGTAGCTGTTTGACACTTCCAAAGCTGAGAGCACAAAGTGAATAATTTAATTCTTTCTTCCAGCTGAATATTTGGCAAACCACACTCAAGATTTAGATAGAAGAGTTGTCAAATGCTAGCCAGGGACAGTTGATCTGCCTTGACCATGTTGGTTGTCTCCGTTAGAAATGGGCACAATCACTTTGGACAAATTTCATGAAAAAGTACATGAGTTCTGTGTACTTAGACTGTCTGGACTTGACCTTGTGTCCTCATAAATGTGAAAAACATCAAGGAAGGATGCAGGACTTCTGCTGCTGGATGATTCTATGCCCCCACCTTGGGTGCACACATTGCCTATCAAAAAGGAGAAATGTCATAGCCATTTCAAAGAATTGTTTGGGATGCAGCAAGGCACTGCTTCTCAGGTTGATGCTCAGCAATCCCGGGTTTGATTAGTATTCATAATTCACCCCCTCCTGTGTGACCTACAGCTAAATTACTGAACAGCTCTGGGCCTGCTTCATCACTTAAGGCTAATAAGAACTAAGGGGGAAACAGAAGCTGTAAGGCCTGATTCACTAATGCTTACAAAGTGCTCTGCAATTATTAGGCAGAAGCAACATACTATTGCTCAGTATTCCTGGAAGGCCAAATTGTCAGCAGGCTGTTTACCCAGAGGAGTATGTGAATGGCTGTGGTGATAAAGAGCCATAGGAATAGAAGCATTTTTTATGCTGTGAAGCTGAGTACAAGATAAAACCAGCACAGCAGGGGAGTCTGCACAAGCAGGGTCCTTTGTGAAGGAGAGGGGCTGCCGAAACTGTCCGTAGGGGCCTCTATCCTGTCATAGGTGCTGGGAGAAATCTTCAGAGGAAGGCTGCAGAAAGGTGTGTGCTTAGAAGGAAGGTCTCTTGAGGTTTGCCTTTCTACCAGAACACAAAGATAGTGTGCTAACGCATCTCTGGGCCTGCACAGATCACACATCTGTCACACTGGGTGTATCAACATGACCAGCTGGAGGCAGCTCCAAAGCTGCTCTTCAGACCAGACTCATGTCTTGAACAGGGCACATGATCTCTGGAGAGCAAGCAAACCTGGGGGTCTGAGCAGGGGCACGTGCCTGCTCAGTTTGTCCTGTCTGCACTCCCAACAACCCACTAGCACTCCTATTTGGATGTGCAGTGGAATATGCTCTGCTGCTGATTACTCTGGGCACTGCTCTTTCCAATTCATGCACTTGTACACCAGCACACGTGGCCTCTTTCTCAGCATCACTCCTGCCTTTACCCACTGAATCAGACTTGTAACCAATGTGCTGTAAGACCTGCTAAGGTGGAACTCTGCAGGAGTTTGTCCTGCTTCTTGCTGCTCTCTTAGAGAACAATTTACTGCCATCAATAGGCCAAGTGCATGTGGGTGTGCAGCAGTGAGAATTAGTGAGAAGGAAGAACATTACTATATGGGGTTTTGATCTTTGTTGAATCTTCTGTAACTTTGTACCCCCAGAGTACGATAAAAATGCCTTATAGAACATTATCCCCTCTCAACTGCAGTACTGAACAAGATCTTCTCCCACATTCCCCAACATGGAAATTCCTGGGATTGACTTTGCTAGGCAGAATATCTTTTTCCACCTGAGTTCTGCTCTGGGCTAAAAGAAGCTTCAACTCCATCTTCATTCACTGAGCTAAGAAGTTACTTTTTGTTCCCACACTACTTCAGTGGGGCATTTGCAGATTATACCATCCCATCCACAGCCCATACTGCTTGCTAATCATTAGTTGTTTGTTCTTTATCACATAATCAGAGAATCACAGAGTGATTGGGGTTGGAAGAGACCTCTGGAGTCCCAGGGTGTTCTTACAGTCACAACCAACTCCATTCTGCAGTGGTATTTCAACTCCCAAAGCTAGTCTGAGAATGTATCTTTCCCTTTGGTAGTTTCTTTATATTTACCTGCATTGTGTCTATTTGCATCTGTCTTTTGTCTCCCACCTCCACTGTAAACTCTTTGGGACACAACTTTTTGGCCCTGTGTTAATACACCACCTTGCACAGCAGTGTCATGAGAGTTCTTTAGAGCTCTGCTGAGAACAGAAACATGGGGCAGATTTCCCTTGGAGCAAACTGCTTGCTAGATATTACTGGAATCTCAGAGCCCATGAAGTTGAGAGTATTTTGAACTGAGGCTGCTCTGGGGATTACAAAAAGATGTTAAGGAGCAAGAGCTGGCAAGATGATAAGTTACTATTCATTAATGTGGGGCTTTAGTTAGCTCCATGAGAATATGAAGTATCCATCTTAAACCACACAGGGTGATTTAACTAAACACTATGATTTAAGCTGACTGTTCCAGCTGTCAGCAAAAAAACTGATCCCAAAACTCAAAATTTTCCAGGTCAAGTGCACGTGTCAAGGTAATGTACCAGAGGATCTCAGTTCCAGTGCACCAAAGCATCAGTTTCCTGAAGGTTTTGTGGAAAGCACCATGTTAGCAAGCTGCCAAATGTGAAACATTAAGCAACTTCTGGGCAGCTTTTTAAAATTCCTCCATAAAATTTGCCATTTCAAAGTACTGAATGTCTCTGTATTGTTGCTGCAAAGCATGCTATTCATGTGGAATCTCCTCTGCCTGCAGAATGAGCTGGTTCACATGGATGTCATCAAGCTGTCAGCAGATGGAACAACCATGCAGGGGCCAGAAGGGCTGCAGCTGCAAAGGCTTGGTAAGAGCCCAAGTCCTTGCCATGCTGATTAATTACTGACACAAAGCCTCTAATCAGTCATTCTGGGAAATTAAATTGGGAGCAGGGTGTTGAGATGGAAAGGAGCTAAAGGAGGGTTACGCCTCCTTGCTTCCATCATGAAGTAGGACAAATTCTGTCTGGAGCAATGGCCACTGAGATAAGTTTTGGTGGTTACATATTGCCTTTACTTATATAAAAAGATGATTGAACATTAATTCGAAAAATGTCCATTTTACTGGGCTATCTCTGTGTGGGTAAAGCACATACCTGTTTATGTCAAAACTCAGTTTTATTCTTACTGTCAGACATTGATCTGGACTGGCAAAATCAAGGTGAAAAGCAACCTCTGCCCTTTGCTGGGTGCATAGTTCACCCAGTCAGCTTTGAGATGTGCGTCACTGAGTTTGGACTCTGTGAAAACACAGCATTTATTCTGAGCTAGTATGTTAAGCTCCCTCCATACAAAGTGGAGTCAGTGCAGTCCTTCTAGGCTGAATCCTCTCATCCAGATCATCCTGCGCTTGAGACAGGATGGGATGAGTCAGCTCTGGAGGTCCTGAATAACACAAGGTAGTCCTTCAGGAATCCTCTTATCATCCTTCTACACCCGCTTTTGGCTGAGAAGATGAGACCTCTGTTTGGAGGAGGGCCTTGCTCTGCTTTTAAGACTTGCTGTGTTTCTAGGCTAGAAACTGATGAACAGTTTGTGGGAAGCTTTGCAGTGCCACATAGGTTGCAAGAAACCAGCTAAAGCAGCACACTGCAGAACTCTTGGGGGCTTTGGGATTACTTGTTAGTGTTACTGGGAAATGGATTTTCAAAGACTTGTCTTGAATATTGAAAAATCTATTTGAATGTTAAAAATGCAGATAGTATTAGAGAGTTGAAATTATTGTAACAATTCCTTTGAGAACTACATTTTGTTAATGTTAAAGACATAATGCTTATGACAACTACCTGTGTAGAAAGTTTCTGTTACTGTGTTTCTGAGCCTTGTCTGTTTGTTCCTGTTTCTTGTCTGATGGTTTCTGTGGGTGTCCCTGCCGGTAGGGACAGCCTCAACTAGCTCTGGCACTCAACAGACATCCCATCTTCAGCTCAAGAACCCTGCTGAAATTTTCTTTCACCAACATGTGAACTGGCTTTCTTGCATGATGATGCATCTGCCTCAGGAGCAGAAGCCACAAAATCTCAATGAGTCACATCCTGTTTGTGGTTGACACCTGTTTTAAACATAGTTCACAATGTTGCACAATTCAGGGCTTTTGACATTAGCAGGATCCTTCTGTCCCTAGCAGAGGATTTCTAACCAAATCACATTCTTTGCTATTGGCTTTACTGAAGTGAGCCTGATAAATGGATTTTGAATTAAGGGGAAAAAGAGCACAGAAAGGTATGATTGGGTATTTTCTCAATGGGCTCTTTTTATGCATAGGAAACCACTTTCATTTCTGTGGATACTAAACAAACAGAAAAGATCTGTTCTTCCCCAACAGGAGGTGGCCAGATCCTTACAATATTTATGTTTGCATCAGGCATTTTCAACTCCTATCAAAATGAATCCTAGGCTAAAGTAGTTTCCAGTTCCTTCTGGCTCTTTCAGTGCCCTTTTACATGTCTCTAGGGTGGCTGCTCAAATTACAGGCCTTGGGGACACACACAGCTTGGAAAGTTTAGTGGAAAGGGTGATTTTGATTTCTTTTGGGAGCTTCTGGCTAATAAATCACTTCTGAAAACACAGGCAGTGCATGTTTACCATAGGCAGGAAGCATGTTTTGGCAGCTGAACCAATTCTCTGTGTGACAGACCTTTCTTTTGTTAACAGGCAGCGGGACATCGTTTGATTTCCACAAAAAGATAGACTATTTGTTTCTTGTCGGTACTGAAGAGGGCAAGATCTATAAGGTAAAAATTATTTCTTTATCCTTTGTTTTACATCCCCTGACCCATGTGTGTCTTTCAGGCTCATCATCTGAACTGTTTGCTCAGGTGGTAACAAAGCACAGCTTCAGAGCCTGGTCCTGCCCTTGGGATGCCTGTGGTGAGCCTGAGACCAGACCAGCACTGCAGAGGGTCAAAGGGAGACTCTGCACAGACCCAATTAAGACCCTATTTTGCAGAAACGTTTTTCATGCAAACTGCATCCCAGAAAACGCTTTGCAGATTGCAGCTGTGCAAGTGAAGTGTTAAGTAAGATCAGAGCAGAAGTTAAAAGGCATTGATCATCTGTCCCCATGACTATGAGGAAATGGCAGGAAAAATATCAGCTCTTTTCCTTTTTCGCCTTGTTATCCTGTGAGCAGGGAGGCTAATGAAGCCATATTTCTTGTGGATTAGTGTCCTGCAGCCCTTCCCTTCCACAATCACATAGAATCATTTAGATTGGAAAAGACATCTAAGATCTTTCTAGATCCTTTTCCCAGTCCCACTTTCTCCTTGCTCTCCTCTCTCCAGTACATTGCTACACACTCAAATCTTCCTCCTCCTGATCACCCCATGCTGTTCCCAGCTCAGTGATCCCACCTCCACACTATAACCCTTGTTTCCTGCAGACAGTGCTGGCTACCTCCCTGCTGTAGCCAGGTGCGTTGGTTCCCAGTGCCAGGCAGGAGCTGTCAGCCAGCCAGCTCCAGCCATGTGGTGAATGCAGCAGCCACTCTATGATTGCCCTTTCCCACACTGGGGGCATTGCCCAGATGTTTTGTACTCTCTGGCCATTGCTTTTCACAGAATGTGTAAGACCTTAATGTTACCACATCCCACATGCAGCCAGCTTTGGCTGAAAATGCCAGCGAGGGCAAAAGTTGTTTGTGAAAAGAGATGAGCACACAGAAGGACACAGGCATCATGATTTCTTGAGAAATTGAGTTAAAAATAGGAGATTTTGAGTTCTGCTGTATTTAGCCTTGAAAAGAAAGCCAGTAGCGCCTTCCTAATACAACTGTTATTTCTGAGCTGGCTCTGGGGCTCTGTTAAATCTGTCACCACAGCCCTTCGTCATGAGGGGTGGACAATCAGCAGAAGGCTGACTTGCAGAGCAGTTGCATCAGGCCATCCCTAGAGGATGAACCTAAAACAGAAGAGGGACCCAAAGGAAATCATATCCTGAAATCAGTATCAATCATTTAGGCAAGATATGTTTAACACATATGTATCCCTTGCAGAGGGATGATCCTGATTGAAATCTCTCCCTCTGCCAGGCAGTATCTACAGAGGATTTCTGAGTAGGGCTCACTTGCTTTGGACAAGATAGGTGCAGAAGGGAGGTGGGAGGAGTGGGCAGCTGAGCTGTTGGCAGTGGGCAGTGGGTAGGTGCGCTGTTTTTTTTTTTGCTGATGCTTTCAGGAAAGAAAACATCCATTCAGTCATGGGCATGTGTTCTGAGTTGTCTGGTCACCCACAGGAGTTGGTACCCTGGGTATTGTACTCTAAATTGATGGGTACTGTTGTGTTTATTCCTGATCAAAAGACAGTAAAGAACCACGGGTTTTAACTTTCTTTGTGGTTGGGTGAGTGATGGACATAGGTGAGTGTGGCAGTGGATGCCAGTGTGAGATAGGGAGGGAGGAGAAATATTCAGGATGGTGTCCTGGCTGAATTATACAGGAAAGGAAACTCTTCATGGATGAGCACTGGACAGGAGAGAGTTTTGCATTGAAAAAGCTGTAGGTGTTTCTGCCTTAGATAATCTTCAGTGAAACTAGAACTAGGATGGTTCTAAAACCATAAAGCCATAAAGCCATGCAGATATTTTAGCAGTTGTGTGAACAAATGTGGACAGATACTGTTACATAGGATCCCTTTCATTGTCAGGGTTAAGCAACATTCCTGCATTGGTGAGCCTCAGTTAAGAGTGACCACTCTCATATCTTGCAACACAGCCCTATAAAACCATGAGCAGGAAGAGCCTATCTTCAGTCAGACTTTAGGGGTTAACACAGGGAAAAGAAATCTTGTGTGTAGCATGAGCAGGCTCCTACAGTATCTACAAAAAACATGGGGAAGAGTGGTTCCACCCCTAGCAACCCCCAAGAGCTTGCTACAAGCAGTTTCAAAAGTTTTGGGGTCAGCTGCTGCTCTAGATACTTCTCCAGGAATACCATGCACCTTCATCACATACTTCACTGAAACACTGCACATCTGAACTCCTTACTGGAGTTGCCCATGGACTGCCTCCTGCAGCCTTGCTCCACTTGGATACGGGGAACAGCGACAGTCCCACAGTAGCCTGAGCAGCTCTCAGGTCCTGTGGCCACACTGAGCAGGAGCGAGCTGCTCAGATCTCTGTGCTGCACTTGTATCTTGAGTGAGACAGACAGACTCCTCACATGCTGTTTGAGTCAGGGATCAAACATGGGCTGCTCTCTCCATGGGCCAAATTTTAGATTATTTATTAAATAAATTGGAAAGTGAATTCCAGGGGAACATTTTTTTTTATTTCCCAAGAGAGAAGGCATGCCCACAAATAGTGTGATATGTTAATTCTCTATCTGCAGAACAATTATTGTGAAGTTCTGAAAATGGCTTAGTTAATAGTGTTTCTGAAGCCAAGAAATCATTATCTAAATTACACACAGACCTATCTATTGCCCTTTTTTTTAGAGGAGAAACTGTTTCTGCATTAATATGAATCTGTAACGCAATTCTGAATGCTTTTTTGCATATCTTACTTGCTGTTTAGGAACTGTTCAGCTTGGCATCAAAAAGTATGGTCTCTGAGATTCGTGTTGAAACATTGTGACTTTAAGTCTTCGGTCAGAATAACTTCCAATAAACAGGCCTTCAATAGAAAAATTGTGAGGAAATTTGAATACAGTCATGTAAGAAAGATTTTGGGTTTTTTCAGTGTTAGGCAGTTTTTTTGAGAGTAACAAATGAATATAATAAAACCTAGTGCAAGACTGACTAGAAGAAAAGGTTATTCTAATTTTAAACAGAACTAATTTCACTCATAGTCATTCTCTTATACTATGTACCAGAACATTTGTATCTTTCCATTTGGGACAGGATTATTATTATTATTACAGATGACAAAGGATGGTGGCTGTTGAATTCTTATCACATCTCTTGAGTTTTCCCTAAAAGAGGATGACAAATTATTTTCTGAACAGGCTCTGACTTCCAGTGACCCTTTGGTAATAGAGACATCATTTGCCCCAGTGTTTAGCCTTTCTTTGTCTTAGGCAAAGTTGTTTTCCTTGTCTGGATATTTTATGGTTTGAGTTCTGTTTCTCATCTTCTCACCACCTTGTCTTTGGGGCTTCTGTCTGTGTTCTGTCTGGTTGTCTAGTTCCTGGACTGACTGTATTTTTCATCAATTACCACAGGTTCTTTCTTTTACCATTTCTTGTAGTTCCTCCTGATATGTTCATGTGCCTTGGCTTCTACTTGTGAGCCCTCCTGCAAATTTCAGCATTTCTGTTACACATCTCCATGAGCAGTCACTGACCTAAAACCAGGAGAGCCTCTGGTGTAGCTGGTGACAGCCTGGCCACCACAACATGGGGTGCATTTATAACTGGTTTCTGAAGAGCATCCTGATGTCCTGAGCTGTTTGGAAGTGCCAGTGTTGGGCAGTGCTGTCTTTCTGTTGCCAGATACAAACCTTCTCTGAAAAAAATTGCTCTTGGATTTGTGTTGCGTAGATTCTCAGTGTTCCCGTTAGTGAACTGAAGAAACCCTCTACCTTATAAGGACAGTAATAACCACCCATTCACCAGGTATGTGGGAGAGTTTTGTGTCAGACTAACATCTAGCGTAAACTGAAGTGCTGTTAATGAAGATTATTCATAAGTTTTGTGTCCTCAGAGTTCTCCTTTTCTCCCAGTATTCCTCCCCCATGCTTTGTAGCCTTGTCAAGAGTCATCTTTTACTGGTTTCCTGTATTGCCATAGATGTAATTTTGCATTTCTGTCTCATCATAAAAATACTGTTTACCATTCAAACACGTCAACCATAATTTAAGTAGGAGAAAAACACTCTCAGCAAATTTGAGCAGTGCTCTAGAAGATCAGAGAGGCTGCACAAATTCCTTCTCTCCAAATCTAGTCATCCTCTTCAAAGCTCTCCTGTCAGGACTTAGGTGTCACATATTCCTGTGGTTTTGTTTTCATACTGACATATCTAATAATTGTAGGGTTCTTGAACTGAATAGTAGGGAAAGACTTTACCAGCAGTTCTAGTTATCTCACAAACTGTTTTCATTCATTAAAGTCATACTTCTTTTCTGAGCTTTTTGTAAAGTTTGTGGTGTTTCTTCAAAATGCATCCTGGGAGGAAAGCAGCCCTGTCTTACACTCAGAGATAATGATAAGGGTTGTGGTTAATTGGTGTGGGGCAGGCAGGACTGCCAGAGCACAGTGGATGCCTTAGGCTAAAGCACACATGCAAGGTTCATTTCTAACAAGGGACAGAGGTGGGAGTCTGCCCTACAGAAATCTTTTTGCTGCTGATTTCACAGAAAAAAAATACAGATACCCTACCTGTCATGGAGATTGCAAAGGCAGTTCTGTGGATTAGCACATCCCAAAGCATGATGGATCTCCTGTACCAGCGCCCAGAGAGCTGCACTGATCAAGGGCTTAGTCCTCACAAGTCTTTGAAAACAGGGCACTCAGCATTACAGTTCTGTTGGAGGCAGACAAATCTGGTTAACATCTCACTCTTCAAAGTTCTCAGCTTTTAAGGACCTTCAATTCACACACTTGAAAGGACAGATGGACAAAGCAGCTTCTCTCTTGTGTTAATTACTTGATCCGCTCTGTCTGTTTCCAGCAAAGTGACTTTCAAAACGATCCAAGTACTGATTTTCCTGATGGCTGAACATTAAGAATTATGAAGTAATGTTATGAAACATGACATTAAAGGAGATTTCTGTCCCACAATTAAATGGAGGGGCAGCAACACAGGGTATGCAACAAGCTATTAGCTATAAGCTACAGCTATTAGGTATATATTTATTAGCTACATAAGCTATAACTATTACTATTATAAGCTATAGACACTGTTGCTAAGTCTCAATGGGACATGAGCCACTTTCTGTTTCCATTTTCTACCACAAGAAGGCTCTCAGGAATGTAGGAGCTGCTACTGTGGGAATGCTTTAGCACCCTTATTTCAGTACCTGCACCAGTGAACAGTACCCAGGCAGTAAGTGTCACTTGTAATAAGCAGTTAAGCCTTATGATTAGTGAGATCTTTGGTTTGCAAGAATTGATGTCATGTAACACTTCAGCAGTCCTGCTACTTGGGCAGATGATATGGTGCTGCATTCAGTAGGGAGTAATGAAAAGTCATTGCTGTGATAGTAGTGAGGCAAACCAACAGAAAATTCTGAAACCAGCTCTAAGCTGCTGTATGGACACAGCTTGTGTGAGAACACAAGCAAAAGGACATTTCATGTGAGATTGGGTCTTCGTTGCTAATGAAGAAAACCACTAATGTGCTTGGAGAGAAGGAGGTTTGGAGAGGATAACCTAAAATTTCTGTGTACACAGAACTGACAGGATCTGGATCAAATCTCCTTGCAGGCAATTAGATTGTAATTTCTCCCTGCTTCATAAGCTTCATAAGCTCAAAGTGACTTTTCCAAGGGTGCCAAATGTTTTCCTTTTCCAGCTCTTGAAGACATCCTTCATTTTTCAGTTCAGCAGCACCCACAGCTGTGATGATGCTGGTCTGACCCCTGCATGTCTGTGTAGGCATTGTCCAGTTCACAGGCTGCTGTTGGCTGCCATTCAGTGGGGCTCCCTCACCTGTCAGGGACATGCCTGAGTCCTGAACAACCTCTGTGGTTCTCACACCGCTCTGGGAAGTCTCAAGTGGCACAACAGAATGAGCTGCAGAGTCATGTGATGTCCAGGGTGGTGACAGGGGAGGACTTACAGCAGCTTTCCAAAGTCCTTAGAGTCAAAGGGACTGGTAAGACATTCTTGTGCTGACAGCACTGTTACTGGAGGTTTTAACTGTGCTGCTTCAAATGCATACAGAGCTGTGAGTGTTTGTGCTCCTGAGCAGTACACAGTGCTGGGAGCACACAGTGCTCCTGAACAGCACAGGGATCTTCTCTCCTGCCTTTCTTGTGAACCTTTTACACAGGAGAAGCACAGCAGGAGCCCAGGCTGGCAGGAAGGCAATGTAGCTCCCACAGTCAAGAATGGTCTCTGGGGTCTGGCTGATTAAATCCAACCAGACAACTTCAATTCCTATCTCTGTGTGTTGCAGAGGGGAGCAGGATGTTGCCTACAAGTGGGGTGAAACAGCATGTGCTAAATTATTGATTTTCTGTAGCACCTCTGGGTACCAGCCACCTCTTCCCAGCCAGCCCAAAAGATCCTGAGAGGCCATACAAGTAATCAGAGGCATCTTTCTACATGAATTTAAGCTTCAGGAGGTCTAGGTCTGATTATTGAATAATTCTTTCTATTGCAGTGTTCAAAAAGTTATTCAAGCCAGTTTCTGGATGTGTTTGAAGCCCATCACATGGCTGTAGACTCAGTCAGCTGGAATCCCTTCCACTTGAAAGTCTTCATTTCCTGCAGCTCTGACTGGACAGTCAAGATCTGGGATCACACCATCAAGTAGGTCCTGCTGGGTTCTGGTGTGGGCAAGGAGGTCCAGCCTGACATGCCAGCAGCACATGTTGACTCTGCTCATACCTCAGTCTCAGTTTCCTTCCCAGGTGTTGATAATGCTAATTGCTTTTTTATTTTTTTGTACTCAGATTTGTACTCCTCAGGTATGAGATACAAGATACAGCATCAGCCACCCCAGGAACTTGCCAAGCAGCATAGCTCAGCACAGAGCCTGACTGCTTTACTTCAGATCTGGCTTCCTTTAGGCAGGACCTACTGTGGCAGAGAAATGCCACAGAGAAATGTCAGGTACTGGCTTATAGCTTCAGGGGCCAGAAACCTCCAAAGAGCCAGAGAAGAAATAAAAATTGGACCATTTTAAAATATGGAATGGAGTTCAGGGTTAGTGGTTAAGAAATGTCTAGTTTCAATCAGGAAATTGATTTTGTTGTAAATCAGTCAGAGTCACATATTTCCTGTTGCCAATACTGCTGTAATATTCAATGTTGTTGTCAGAAGTCCAGAGAAGGGAGATAACTTTTTCCCATATGGTTATTAATATTAATCAGAGAGCCTCCATCTTACTGTGTGTGTTGAGAAGAAGTTTTCAAAATGCTTTCAGAAAGAAAGAAAGAAAGGAAGATGCTACCTCTCTTCTCATTGCAGCAGGTCAAATTCTGACCCATTTGTATTGATGCTCAGCTTTGCTTTGCCTTTGTCTCAGACCCTGGCTGTTATCTGACATGGAGAAATACCCCATCTCCCACTTCTGCAACATCCAAGTGCTCATGGCTTAGTGTCACACTTCCAGAGTGGCATGTGTTTACATGAATTCTTCTCTCTGTGTCTTTTTTTATAGGACTCCAATGTTTGTTTATGACCTGGGTACTGCTGTAGGGGATGTTGCGTGGTCTCCTTACTCCTCCACGGTGTTTGCTGCAGTCACCATCGATGGCCAGGTGAGAGTCTGGGAGCAACACTGCTTTGATTCGAGCTGAGAGAAAGTCAAAGGAGATTAGGGCTGAGTGTGGGAATAGGCCAGCCCTATCCTGGCCAAGCCTGTCAGGGAGCTATCAGCAGCAACCAACCCTCTCTATACTTTACTGCCTTTGGCATACACATCCCTGGGCATTAATCTCTCAGTCCTTCTCAAAGTAGGTGTTGCTAATGCATGCAAGTCCCTCCCTGTTCTCCTGTTAACCATGAGAGTGCAGGTGTGTAGCTTGTACATGGTATGACTAAAACATTGAACTTCCTCCTTATGAAATCCCCAGTACATCCCTGGGGATGGAGAGAAAATGTTCCAGATCAGAACCTCCCTGTACAAGCTGATGTCAGGGTGTTTATTCTAAACTTTCAAGGTGTAGAGAAACAAGAGAATAAAGTGGTTATATACTTACACTGATACTTAAAAATCAATTATAGTAATATGCCCAGGGTCAGCCAATAGAACTTCACTCCAGTTAAATTAAATCAATATTTTTGCACCCTGTGTGGGGCTGTCTTTAAGAGTAATAGTTTGGTAATGAACTCCATAGACCAGTCCTAATATTGCCATGATGGCAGTTATATTTTTGCCTCTAACCATGTATAGCAGTAGCTCAGATGGTTAATTTGGGCTTGACAAGTAGCCAGGACATGTAGCTATCCATCAATACTGGTTGAAAACTATAAGAACACATTGCTCTGTTACCATGAGCTTTATGTTTACCTGGTATAAACTGGAAAGTCTGTGCAGTTTGGCCAGAGTTACTCTAGCAAAAGAATAGCCTTTATGTATCCCCATCAGTGAATTGATGCCTTGGCTACTTTATTGTAGCTTAACCTTTATGTTATAGCAAGAAAATAATTTCACTGATACACTGTCTCAGTCTGTGAATTTTTGTCTCTCCTGAGCAATAGAAATCTCTTCACTGGGTCACAACGTCTCCCAGGAAAGCTCAGGGTGCCACAGCCTACAGAATGTTGATGCTCTTCCTTCACAGTCAGGGTCAGGATTGGGTCCTTCTTTTGTGGGTCTGTCTGTCCCCAGTCTCCCATACACCAAACGAGGGGCCTGCATGAAGGCAGAGAGTGCATTCAGTGCATCAGTCACATCCTCTGACTTGTTTTCCACAAGTGGCACTGAGTGTGCAAGGGTTCTGCTGGCAGTCACAGCTTTGACTGAGTGCTGGGGTAAGCAGGGCAGAGAGCTGTGGGTACCCCAGCTGTGTCCTGGTGCCTAACTGTGGGGAAAAGGATGGAGATATTTGCAGGCAGGGATACATCCTGAGCAGCGTGGACAGATGGAGGATAAACACTGTGTGTACTTGGGTTTCCTAGTTATGTGGTCAAGTTTTGGCAGTGATAGCTCATCTCTAGAGATGTCTCATGCCACTCTTCTTTCTCAGAGCTTTACCTGTTGCATAGAAACTGTTGTGGTCTTGGCAAGAGCTCTGTGGGGTCTTCCCATCCCACCCACAGGTTGTCCACAGCATCCATGGACCTGGGGTCTGTATGAAGCTACTGATAAGGCAGAAATCTGTTTGATTTGGCAGCACTGCACCTAGGGTATCTCATGTGGCTATCCTTGGATCTAATTCAGTAATCCTAAATAGAACTTAGTTTAATAGGATCTAATTCTGCTTTATGCTTTCTATCCCAAACTCTGAGAAGAGTGATCATCAACCAGTAGCAGTCCAAAGCTGGGCTGGCTAGCAGGACAGGTCCAGCAACAGCTGCCTTCCTATTGCAGTAGGCTGGCCAGGGCTGATGCTGAAAGGAGTACTGGGCCTCTGTGTTAGCTACTAACCATGCTGTCTGCAGCAGGGTGTCTCTGAGACATAGCTTAGTTGCTATTGTTGAACAGAACCTTCTAGATCTGCAGTGGAAGTGGAATAAATAGTTGTTTACAGCCTTTTCTGTTCTGGACATATTCCACTGTGTAGCAGAGTGCACTTCTTGTGAATAACTCAGTGCGTCACAAAGGGCAGGCTCCATTAATGCTGGGGGGAAAATCTGCATTAATAGGATGTTCTATGATTCTCCAGAACAGAAAAATAGAGGACATGAAGCCAGAAAATAAAACATTAAAGGTCTCCTGTTTGCAAGCAGCCTCTATCTTGGCATCTGCACATAGTCATGCCTGCAAAATTTGAAGGTGGCCTGGAGGTCATTTTAAAATCAGGGCCTAATTGCAATCTTCAGGAGATACCTGGCATATTCTGTAAAACACTTTTCCTTATTCAAGCTGATGCTATGTGTCCAAAACCTATATGAGCCCCTTAAGACTGACTTGGAAATTGGGGCATTTTAGAATATAAAAATCTCTCAATCCCCATGAATCCAGGAGGTAGGGATTTAATAAAAGCTGTAAATATCAGGGTCATTATGATAAAATGTGTTTGTTGGCAGCTGGGCATCTGCTTTGGATCGCACTGCCTCTTCATAAATAACCCAAGTGTGCACAGTCCACCGCTGGTGCAGTGGATAGTAACTGCTACTACTGCTCTCCATCATGTTCTGGTTAATTTCCTTAGTTTCCTGCTCTCCTTGCTGATCATTTTATTTCAGAAAGATCATAAAGAGAGATTCATAAAAGAGAACACCTTGTGTTGTAGGTGGTAAAAGCCTGACAGGAAGAAAAAGGCTAGCTGGGATGAGAGACTCACTTTGGAAATAAAAAAAAATTGAGGTCAAACTGAATACCTGGACACTTCCATTTAGGGTACAGGAAATGTGGAGATATTGGTCAGATTACTGTAGGGGCAGAGGGCAGAAAAATTAAAGGGATGGAATTCAATCCTGCAGCATTCAGCAGCATTATCTTTTGGGAATTTGCTTTAAGTCTTAAACTTACATTTAAAGCATAAAAAAATAATTGAAACATATAAAAATGGGAGTCATACCTGAAACTTACTCTTGGTCGTCTTTTACTTACTTTCATTGAGGAAGGAAATGGTGTTGGCATTTCCTCCAGTTCTGTGTGTGCAGAATTCATGCATGAGTTGTTACACCTGTTAAAAAAGCCAAATACTCATCTCACAAGTGTCCTCCTGCCTGGATCCCAGGCTGTGGGCCATAGCTGCCCTAAGTAATGGGTGTGATGGTGTGGTCAAACTGGGCTTTTTCAGCCTGGAGAAGGGGCCCAGCAGCCTGCCAGTATCTCCAAGGAGGTCATTGAGAAGCTTGAGCCAAGATCTTCACAGCAGCACATGAAGTGATGCTGAGACGCAACAGCTGAAGTGAGTTGAAATGAGGGGTTTGGGCTCGATATGTGGAAAAACTTTAGCTCTGTAGGCAGTTAGGTAGTGAAATAGCTTGCTGTCTGTCCATGGGTGGCTTCAATACCAGATTAGACAGAGCCCTGAACAACCACATCTGTCTCCAGAGTTGACCCTTCTTTAAGCATCAGGTTAGAGATTTTTGTGAGTCTCTTTCAACCTGAATTGCCTTCTAATCCTGTGACCCAGTGATATGTCCTGTGTGAAAAGGAGGATCCCAGGGGTTTTACCACAGGCCTGTAAACAGTACAAGGCCATTCCCTCTCATGTTTTTGTGGGCTGTGTTCTTCCTTACTAGTGCAGCAAGAGGAAGGTCCTGTTATAACCATCTGTAGTAAATACTCATAGCCTCAAGATAAATGCCATTTACACTCTGCAGAGAATACTGGTCAGACATATGCTCCAGGGCTTTCCCCCATTAGTGAAACTGTTGACCTTTCAAGATGTGAAAAACTTGAAACAGCCCAAACCTTCAGGAAATTAGTTAATTGTTTGTGCTGCTGCTCAGGAAGAGAGTGTGCTCTTTCCTGCTTATATATAAATGTTTTACTGTTAGTACAACTGTTTTGAATGTGAAGCCTTGAAGACCAGCTTTCTGTTGAATCTAGTTCACAGGATAACGTGCCAAGGTTATTCTGCCAGCTGGTCTTGATGCCCATCCTTTCTCAGTGAAGACAGAAGCACTTGCTTAGTGCTGGCACATGTGTGTGAGTGCACACAGAGGAATTTGCAGAAACTTGCTGCCCATTTAGCATGGACTTGAAGCTAAAGCTAAACTCTATCTCTAAAGCATGAATGATTTTGCAGACAAGAAGCTTGTTAAACCTTTCAGGTTTGCAGATATTTCCTATTTTTTACTTAGTCCTGCCTCTCCCTGTAGGGCATGAATCAGGGGTGCCAGCAGGCGTCTCATCTGTTGATGCTTTTGCCTGGAGGTGTCAGGACAGTGAGCATGACTACAGATGCCCTTGCTGCATTTGAATCTTGCCTCCTCCCTTTAATTAGGGGAATTATCCATACCTTATGGGGCCACCACTAGCTCTGCAGGGCTGGGAAAAGGTCTTTCCTAGCTCTCTGACCATGACCGGAGCAATTGCAGGGATCTAAAGACACTGAATGTGCAAGAGTCTCTTTGCCATCGCCCAGAAGGACCTTTGAGTAGGCTAAAGCAGGTAGAAGCTTTCTTAAAAAAAAAAAAAAGAAGCTTTTGGCTTGGAATTGTATTTGCAGCATAAGTGGCTGTTTCTTTTAAAACTGTTCATTTTCTTCTGCTGCAAAACCTAAAAGGCTCATTCTTATTCCCTGCTGAATCCTTGAGATTGATGTGGACTGCTGGAGAGTCCGCTTTAGAACAAGGGCTGGTGGCATGTCCGTGCTCGATGAGATAGATGGTCAGAGTCCCAAAATTAATGCTGCCTTCACTTTGTGCCAATTAGACTGTTCCCCATTCTCCTCCCTCTGCCACCAGACACTTTGTGCATCAGCATTTCTCTCCAGTAGCAGCTGTTTTTAGGGAATAAAGCTGGGCTGGAAGACTTTGGTTTGCTATTGCAGGCTCTGAGCCCTCACTTCTACACTGATGCAGCCCCCATCCCATCATAGCATGCTCTAGTGGCCTCCAAGCCTCAAATGGGCATCAGGAATCTCAGGACCCTACTGCTCACTCACATCCATTATCTACTGATTGCAGGTTAGGTGACTTTATCAGCATGGTAGTTAGTTTCAGTACAAAGTCAAATTTAAACCCCTTTTGTAAATGGCTTTACAGAAATAGTTTTTTTACAGAGAGGCTCACAGGCCAGTTTTTCATTACTAAAGCTATTGCTCTTTCAGATTATGAAATACAGCATTTTGACAAAAATGATCCACTGAGATTAACTTCAGGCACACAGGAACCAAGTTTGCCTTTTTCTGCTTCATGGATTTGTGAATCAAAAAAATGATTTTGACAGCATCTCAAAAGATTTTGCATGTTGATTAATCTGTTAGGCTTTGTGTAAAGACCTACTGGGGGCACAGAGTCTAACAGGAGAATCTGAAAGAGTTTATAAAGCTGCCCCTCTCTGCTCTTAATTAATGAATTAATTCACTGCTAGAAATGACTCCTCACTTAGGTTTGAATTTGCAAGTTTGGACTTTTGTTGTTTTGGCCACTGAGAACCTCCAGCTGTGTGTCAAATCCTTCTGTACAGAGACAGCAGCTCCTGAACCTTGATCTTTATTCCTTGGCATTTTATAATGACCTGCAATCTGTGCAGGTTTGTTTTAAATGCCAGGCTCCAAACCATGACAGCTCAGTGTCTGCCCTGTGTGCAGCTTTGCTGGCCTGCCATGGGGTGCAGGTGGCAGAGACCAGTGACTGCCTCTCCCACCAGATGTGGTGCTGCCCTTTCTTGTGCAACTGCCTGCCCTTGCCCTTGCCCTTGCCCCAGCCGACAGTGCTGACTCTCCCTGGCAGGGCATAGCCAGCACCCTGCCAGCATGAGAAGAGATGGGGCTTGGTCAGGGTGTGAGAGGACAGTTTTGACCTGACATCAGGGTCTGAATGACCCACTGACTGAGGGTCACAGCAGAGAGAGCACAGAGGGACTGGCACAACTGGGGTGTGTATTCAGATATCTCAGGCTTAGGAGATTTGCCTTGGGCCACTCAAAGGACTGGTTGAAACAATCTCCCTGCTCTTCATCGGGTCTTTGTGGTGGATGGCAGAATAGGGAAGTGTCAGAAGACTGAAAAGAAAGACTCTTTGCCTAGTATTCAGTATGGTGACAGTGCAGAGGAGATTAGCCAGCCTAAACAAGCTACCCAGAAATATCCTGGGACAAATCATTGGTTGTTCTATGTGTGAGTAATGGTGGATCAAGGAGCAGGCAGTCTAGTAAGGTTTCACTAAGGCTGTATCACATGAAACCAATCTAATGCTTTTCTTAAGAGTAATAGTTCTGGTAGATGAGAGGAAGGGGATGTAGCACATGCTTACATGTTGACTTAAGTACACTGCTTTATCCTAATCACCAAGACATTCAGGGGAGAGCCAGGCTGGCAGAACTGCTGACAAGCAAGGAATTTAGCTTGGATAAACAAGCACCTTCTTGTAAAACAATGTATTGGGGTTTCCAGAAGAGGTCAAATAGTCCTCAGCTTGTCCGAATGAATAGCAGCTCTTCTGCATGCTGAGGCTTTGATTTCTTACTAACTTGTGGGAGCTGAGTCAAATCACCTAAGGCTGATGCTGCTTTCCCACCATGTCAAATTGGGAATGACCCAGTTCTTACTGAATGAGAAGATAAGAGATACAGCCCTACAGTTACGTCAGGTGACAGGCATTCTTTTCACTGCTGTGTCATGTGCCCTGAAGCAGCAGGCTGGGATGCTGCAGGACAGAGAGATGTGCTTAGCCCTCTCCCATACCTCAGAACCTGCAGCTAGCTCCTGGCTGGCTCAGCCCAAAACGTAGCTTTCACATGTCTGCTCATCCTCCAAGCAAAAAGCTGCCTCTGAACATACCTGTAAAAGAGCTGGAGCCTGTTCTTTCACCAGTAGCATGAAAGTGCTGTGAAAGGCCATGAATTTTATGATGAGGACCACTGAGGATCAGGATTCCTGTGCTGTCATTGCAGAAGCAGGAAGGCAATGAATGCTGTTTGAGTCAGGTCTCCGGTACTCCTGCCAGGACCCTGACTGCCCTGCGTGTCAGAGGGACCAAGAACTGTCTTACAGCATTCATTTGTAGCTGAAAAATGTCCTGCCAGAGAAAATTACCTGTATTCCAACCTGTTCTTGCCACAGTGGCAATACAGAAATCAAGCAAACTAAGGTCTCCAGTGCAGGGCAAGCTGGGCTGCCCTGCCTTCCCAGTGCTTTTGGCATGCTCCAGTAGCTGTCATGGTGTTAGACAGAGTCTGGGGGTGGCCTGCCCACTTGTTGAATGTATTACCTGAGAGTTTGAAACAAATAATCTGTGGAGTTCTCAAATGGATGAGGGATTATGATTCAGTCAAGAAAATGAGGTAAATCGATCAAAAGGACAGTGAAAGCCAAGTACTGAAAGAGATGTCAACTGGTAAAGGGCAGCATGGTATTAAATTATCCCTCACCTTTTGATCTTACACTGATTTTATTCTTTGTTGCCAAGTTACCAGGCATATCTGCCTTGTTCTTACACACATAAATATTTCCCCCCAGTCTTGGTTCTGGATGCCATCGGTTTGTTTTTGAACATGCTAGCATTGTCCAGCCCACTGCTGGGGAATGAAGGCTTGTAAGACTGGAATAAAAGTACAGGAAAGGCTACAGCCATGGCAGATTCAGTAGGTGTTTGAAGACAAAATAAAGGCGGTGTCAGTAAAAGTAGCTCTTCAGCTCCCTTCTTTGTGAGCCATAAGAATCAAGTAGTTTGTTCTGATGGCACAGAAGTTCTGCCAAGGGTTCTGCTTCCCTCCACATCCTCTTGCATTTCCCTCCCTGTTGCCTCAGGGCAGGGAGTGAAAGCGTATAAGGACAGAGGTCCAAGTCACCCCAGAGGTGCTGAGCAGATAAGAGCCTGGGCTGGCTTTCAAGCTGTAAGTGCAGTTGGTAGAGCAGGAAGGGAAAAATAAGTTCAAAACTCTGAATGTGGTTTGATGCTGGAGCTGTGGTACTTGCCTTGGACATGCACTATGCCATGCTTGCAGAGGAACTATGTGGAGTTGAAGTGGGGAACAGCTGTACTTTAGGAGGTGGAACACATTAGCATGATTTATAGACAGAGGAGCTGTTGGTCTGGCTGAGACTGAGCTGGATTTCTTTGGCGGTTTGGAAGTCAAGCATCAAAGCAGCTCATTTATGTCAAACATTTTCTGCAATGGTGACACAATAAACTTAGATCCATTATTGCCTGTACATCAAGCATGAAGAGAAACTCTGCTGTTACTGTGATGGCAGTTTAAAATAGTTCTGATTGGATAAAAAGCATCAGAAACTGCAGAATTCACTTGGTCTCACCTCAGAGAAAAATGGGCATCTTCTTAAATTCAGTGCTTGTTTTCAGGGACTTAGCAGAATTGCTGCCCTTCCATCAAGAAATTTGCTTGAACATCTGCCTGTCTTATCTACTACCAGCCTGTCCAGCACTTCAGTACTGTGGGTCTAGGTTTCTTTTGATTGTGGCTGATACCAGCTCATAAATCCCCATTCTGCAAGGAACTGCTTAACTCAGCAGCTTGGGCTTCATTTGGAAGGTGCTACATTTTCTCCTGCACTTTCTTGGAGCAGGCACAGAGGTTTACAAGGATCATAAATAAAACTGCTGTCAGAGTAATTGGTTACTGCTCAGAGTTCTATTCTTCTATAGTTATGGGTGAAACAGAACGGAATTCTTGCACTTTCCTATTTCAGACATTTTCAGAGTTATTTTACATCTCTCTTTGTGTCTTTTTCCATGTTTCTTGTTTCTTTTTCCTTTGAGCAAGCTGCCACATATTGCTCCTAAGTACTCTGTAAAAAAGAACTGAAATGCCCTTACTCATTGTATTTTTAGCTCATTAGCAGAAAAAAATAAGGTGTCCACTGTGGTCTACAGCAGGCAGATTTCCAGGCCTTCCAGATTCCTCACTTGTTTCTACGGAATCTGCAGAGGGTACTGAAATGAGCTTGTCAGGAGGCTTCTGCTTCCTTCTCTGCTGATGTACACCAAAATGGAAATACTTTGGAGATCTGAAAAACAGAGGTTTGAAACCTTCACTCTGTAGTTTCTAAATTGCTCCTGGATGAGTGTGAGCAAATGTGATGGCTCCAGGTCTCAGCACCTGCAGTGAGGGACCAGCCTCGACAGCATGAGAAGAGGCATGCAGAGCTGCTAGAAAAGAGGAGGAATCTCGCTGGTTTGTAAACTCTGAAAGGATAATGACATAAGTAACAGCTTTTATAAAAATGCCCATTTATACCAGATGCCTGACTGTCTGATTATCAGTTCTTGTTTGGGTGCTGCTGGATGGGTGCCTGCCCTGGAACCTGTTCTCCATGAAGGAGGTTTTGGATGTGGTTCTGGTTCTGGTCATCCTGTCTCCCCATGAATTTGATACTGGAGTCACACATGGGGTTGGGTAGCACTTGTGGTTGCTTTTCTCTGGGTCATATACTCTGAGAGGGCTCGTCATGCAAAACCTGAGAGGCCATCTCTGTGTGCAACTAGTGATCTTGAGGCAGGGGCCACCATGGCAGTAGGATGGAGAGAAAACTGTGTGTGGTTGGTGAGTCTCTGTGATGGGAGATCCAGCTAGATCCCACTCCATAATCCTTAATTTCAGAACCTGAGCCAGCAGAGCAAGGGTCTAGGGACTTTGAGATAGGGGACTAGGAGCCTCAAGGAGAGCTGCAGGTTTTCAATCTCCAATTCTTGGGGCAGAAAACCCTCGGCAGCTCTATAGATGGTGCTGGCCACATGTAGCTCTGCTGCTTTGAAGCACTATTAACCTGTCTCTAGTGCTGTGGGAAGCCCTGTGCCCATTTTTAGGCTACTTCCCAAAGCAAAACCAGTGTTGCTCTGACCCCATTTCCCTTTCTCCTAAGAGTAACTGTGGGTCTCTAAATCAAAGCCTCTGAAGTCCTTCTCAGTGCCTGTGACCCACCCCTCCATCTGGTGTGTCTGACAGCTGATAGGAGGCTGATATTTCCAGCTGAAGAACTGAAATAGTTTGTTCTTTTCCATGATTCCCTTGGCAAAGGAAAACAAGCCCATTTGTTTAGAAGCTCATAAAAGAGGAGCTTTATAGTAGGAACATTCATAAACTTGTTTGCTTTTGACCTTCTCCACATTGCTGATAGTTTCAAGTTCTTGTCCCAGGCATTGTGCTTGTCTGGGCTGCTCGTGACATTTTTGAGAAAGAGCCTCACCCAGAGTGATTTAAATTGCTCAGCACTCCAGCACTGAGCCTTTGGCCATGCCATCTTTATCCAGTGCAGGGCTGGGCAGGATGTGTGTGTGTGGGGGGGGTACATTGACAGCCTACAGAGCAGTACAGAGCTGGCTGCCAAGAAGAAACCTGGCCACTAATTCCCTGACACTCTTTTTTTTTTTTTTTCCCCTAGATTAAATGGTGCTACTCAATCAGTGAGCATTTCCCAGGCTCTTAGATTACTAAATTAATGAAGGCAAGAAATCAGATCTTTAATGAGTATGGCTCATGGGAGACTGATATGTTTGAAAGAGTGCTTGTTCCTTTTCTGAGGTAGTAAGACAATAGGTGTAAAATACAAGCCAGAGTGCTTTATGCCGAGAGGCAGGAAATTGAAGTTACCTTTGCTGGACTTTGAGACCTCAAGTGTCAGGTCAAAATTCACAATGTAATGCTGGCATCTAGTAATTTGAACAAATAAAAATGCTTCAGTGCTTTCACCTATGCTTCTGCTGACTGGGGAAGGGCTCTCCAAACTGCAAATCCTTGTCTGTGGCTGATACTTTGTATTCCCTTCTTGAGTTGTACTGTCATGGATACTGTCCACTTTTCAAGCACTTTCCCATTTTATTTTACTTCTGTCTGGAGGCAGTGTTCCTCTTGTTTTTTTGCATCTGTAAGACCTTTGTTCTCCCACTCAGACCAAGGACATCACAAATTGCTAGACTTTTAGTCCTGTGAAGACACAGCAGCTCATGGGACTGCCTGGGACATGTGCTTGCACATGGCTCAGCTCTATGCTATAAAAGGACTCATAAAATTCACTGAATCCTTGGTGTGTAAGGGGAAAGTACATGTAGTGATTTGATACCTTCCACACTCTTTGGAATAAGCTTTTATAGTGTAGCATTGTCTGATTTCAGATAATTCCTAGATTCAAATTGTCAGCATGGCATATTGTTGAAATTACATGTTTCCTTTGTCTCTAAAGTGCTGGTAAACAAGACACAGCTGGAAGGAGGTTTACAAGTAGTTCAGTTCTAATTTCCTCTATATTCCCACTATACTTGTTAGCATAAAGCATTCCCTTCCTAATTTTTCTGAAGACAGAAAAGGGAAGAGAAACATAAGGCTGAAAGTCTTCATGGTGGATACCAGGTGGAATTCCAGGGTGCTGGAAATGGCTCACCTCAGCCCTGGGTAAGAGACGCACATCATGTTTTATTAGCCTTTGAAGTCTGTAACAGTAACTGGAGTTAATTGCAATTATTGAGAGATAATGTTAGGTTAATTCATTTTCTTGAGTAACTGCCACTCTTTCATCTGCACAAAGAAATGTGCATTATTGTGCAGCTGTGGATGTGGCAGGTCTGTGTCACTGGGCCAGAGGTCTGAAGTCCATGCCAGTGGGACTCCTGCCTGAGTGGGTCCTTGGGCCTCTCTCCCTCCATCCTCTCCTTTCCTGTTGGGCTTATCTTTACCTGGCTCTTTTCCTGACATTGTGAGAGAAGGACATGTGCAGATGTAGTGTCTGGGCTGGAGTGAGCTGCCAAGCTGTCCTGTGCTTCTCTGGCATTACCCCAGGGTACATTTTAATCATACTACAGCTGTTCCCATCACTTCCCCATTACCTACTGGTTTGTGTCTTTACTATTGTTATTATTAAGCTGAAAATGTTAGAGAGCTCTGTAATAAGCACTAATCAGAACTTACGACACCATTCCCTATTTTGGGCATCAATCTGTGTTAGACTCTGATTCAACACCTATTTGTCTCATTACTTGCACTGAGAAGGGAGATTAAGGTCTGTGGGGTTAGCAGTGCTGGCTCTGAGCCTTCTCCAGCCCAAATCAGCTGGAGCCTTGCCAAGGCTTGCACCCACAGCAGGGAAGTGGTTCTCTGTCCATGAGCCCCTGCAAGAGTGGGGGCAGTTGCTCAGAAGCAGCATCTGACTTCTGCACACTGGTTACTTAAAAGAAGACCACATCCCTGAGCACAGATGGTAATTGTGTGCTGTGGCTGGGACGTTATTTCAACAGAACCTTTTCGTTCTGATTTCTCCAGCCATCATTCTGTCACTGAGAGATGTTTTTGGGTAATTAATCCCTTTTGTGTTCTTTGCTTTTTTTTCCCCCAGGCCCATGTGTTTGATCTCAACATTAATAAGCTTGAACCTCTCTGCACCCAGCTAGTGGTGACCAGGAAGAAAAATAAAACAACACATGTCCAGTTTAATCCTGTCTACCCTATTATCATTGTTGGAGATGAAAGAGGCCTCATCACCTGCTTGAAGCTCTCTCCCAATCTGCGCAAGAAGCCCAAGGTAAGGACAAGCTGCATTCCCCCAACCACAGAAGGTCTCTTCAGGCCTTGTCACTGTCCCCTCTCCTTCCATGCCACGGTGTTTGCAAAGCTCCTTACAATTACCTCAAGCCTTTTGGGTAGGATGTCTGGGATGTTAAATCTTTGTGTCTGTTCCTGTTTGAGCAAGAGGACTCAGTTTGCTCCTGATGAGGAGTGGGGACTGGTGGGAAGGGGGTTTGCTGTCCTCAGTTGTCACCATGGTCCAGACAACCTCTGGTCCAGAAGCTCTACAGATGTTCTTTCGTTTCCCAAAGTTCACATATTTTCTGAGTTTTGGGTTTTATTTGCAAACCAAATAAAAATCAAGTTTAAAATTGAAATCGATTTACTTGAAATCAAGTAAAGGAGAACTCGGCTCTTGCTCAAGTTCTCCCACAGAAACCATGCTGCCTGTCTTCCTGTGCTCCTGCATCAGAGCCTGTCAACTTTCCTGTAAATGAGCAAGCAATATCTTTAGTATGTAAGGAGACTTGGGATCCTTGTCTCAGCAAGGAGATACATGTGCCTCTGTGGGTTGGTGAAGGTTTCTTTTAATGCATCCATGAGGGAAAATTGTGAAGGATGATAACATCTCTTACATGGATCTATTACTGAATTTTCCTTCTGGTCTTCATCCAGCTGTGAGTTGAATGGCTGTATATGCAATGTCCTTTTACGCCCTTGTAATTCTCATATCCAGTTGTCTCATGTTAAGTGGAGTCTTTCAGTTACAGGCTTTTTAGAACTGATCCAAGAAAGCAATCTCTCAAGATGATCATCTTTTATTTATGTACTCCCAAATGTTTTATATACTCTACTAATCTGCTGTATTAGGCAAGGTCTTTGGCCAGGAACTAATCACACTAGTGTCACTCCAGAGTCTTCAGAATGATTTTTAAAAGGTTCCTTCAGCTGGCTGCCACTGGAAATGTGAATCTTCCCTGTCAGAGAGGGCATAGAAAACAATAGTATGGCAATTTGTTTGGGACCGAGTTGTGGAAGCTGTGGAGAACAATCTCTCATATGCTTCATACTTTTCTATTTCCAACTAAACTTCAGCCTGAGACTGTCAAAGCTCTCCAGGATGTCATTAGGTTGACTCAGAATAAGTTTCTCTGGTGCTTTATGAGTCCTTCCTGGGCATGGTAGGCACAGTGTCTGCCATGGACCCTTCCTGCACAAGGGCTTAAACAGTGGAGGGGAGTCACACACACAAAAATGTGGCTGCTCTCCTCTTCACCTCAGCTGTGGACTGACCAGCACTCAGCAACACTGCACTGTGGGCCACAATCATGGAATGATTTGGGTTGGAAGAGACCTTGAAGACGATCTTGTTCTAAACCCCTGCCCTCGTGTTCCACTAGACTGGGTTGCTCAGAACTCTGTCCAGCCTGGCACTGAGCACTTCCAAGTGATGTGGCATCCACAACTTCTCTGGAAAACCTTCCAGTGGTCACCACCCTCACAGTAGAGAATTTTTTCCTAATATCTAATATAAACTTACTCACTGTCAGTTTGGAGCCATTCACCCTTATTCTGTCACTGCACATCTTGTAAAAAGTCCCTCTCCGTTTCTCTTGTGGGCTCTCTTCAGGTACTGGAAAGCCACAATTAGGTCACCCCTTAGGTTTCTCTTTTCCAGTCTGGAAAATACCCAATTCTCTCAGCCTTTCCTCATAGGAGAGATGCTTCACCCCTCTGATAATCTTGGTGGCCTCCTCTGGGCTCACTCCAGCAGGTCCCTGTCCCTCCTGTGCAGGGACCCCAGCTCTGGATGCTCCAGCTGGGTCTCAGCAGAGCAGAGCAGAGGGGCAGAATCCCCTCCCTCCCCTGCTGCCCACGGGGCTCTGGATGCAGCCCAGGACACGTTTGGCTCTCTGGGCTGTGAGTGCCATGGCCGGGCCATGTCCAGCCTCTCACCCACCAGCACCCCCAGGTCCTTCTGGGCAGGGCTGCTCTGGGTCTGTTCATGCCCAGCCTGTGCTGATACCGGGGGCTGTTCTCACCCAGGTGCAGCACCAGCACTTGGCCTTGAACTTTATGATGTTCCCATGGACCCACTCCTTGAGCTTGTCCAGTCCCTCTGCATAGCATCCCATCCTTCAGGTGTGAATTCAAATGTCTCCTCTTGCTCCTGGTGGCCAGCAGCAGCCTTCCATGCAGTTATGAATGTTGTAATTTCTCTTTGCTGACCACCTTTAAAGGCAAGTGGTGTTGACAAAGCAATTTAAACTGTGAGTTTAGGAGTAACTCCAAAGCTTACTGCTGACCGTAAACCAACATGTAACTACATCCCACGCAACATTAAATGGGATGGAAATGGACTTTGCTGCTCTGATGTTATTAAACTATCTGTCTTCTGCTGGCCTGGTTAGGCTTGAAGGGACACTGAGTACTGAACTAAAACCTTCCCACACATGTGGAGAGGAAGGAGGGATGTTCAGGCATGACTGGTTATGTGTGCAGGTTCCTTGACTGCAGCCAGCCTGAAAGATACAAGGACTTAAAACAGGTGATGTGTAGTGTGGTGGCAAAGTGATGGACCTGGCCTAACCTGCTCCATGCCATAAGTGAACAAGTGGTGAGGATATTTACCTGATGGAAGAGAATGTTTTAGCAGAGGGAGATCAAGCCCTGTCAGAACAGGATGTGCCATCTGGTGTGTGCTCCTGTCTGTCTCCTTCCTTTGCCAGCACCAGCCTTTGAGTCCTTAGCAGCAGGCCTCCAGCCGTGTTTGCAAGAATATCATGTCACAGTAGGAAGCCAGATGTACTTCCAGAGTATTGATCCAGGTTCCTCTAAAGATCAACTCAGTGTGCTCTTTACACCCTTACCCTGTGCAACCAGCTTTCCTCTGTAAAATTACTCAACTTTTCCCTCTTTTCTGGGATTTCCCAGGCTGGAGTTGACAGTCACAGAACTTCCACAGATTTCTGTAAGTAGAGAATGTCCAAAAGTGTGCAGAGGAGTCATGACATCCCAGCTGCCTCTTTGCAGATAGAAAAGCCTGTCCATGCCTGGCTCAGTACCTGGGTATCCCAGGCTGTTCTCTTTGCCACTTGATCCTCTCAGAGCCCAGTGGGGAAAACTGACAACCAAGTGGACAAACCACAGCCACTGTTTCTGAAGGTTGGGGCCTTCATACCAATCCCAGTATCTGGGAGCTCAGCTACTTTGGAGATAGAAAGAACTGTTCCAGAGCTTTTGGTGAATTCTGGAAGAACCCAGGGTGCCAAAGGAACAGGGCAGTCAGGGGCGCTCATCCATGTCCCACTACCCCTCTGTTTCACACTGATGCCACAGGGGGTTGCCTTCTCAAAAGAGCTGGGACAATTGCTTTTGACAGGTAAAACTTGCAGACAAATCAACCTGTTTTGAGAGAACTGTTAATAGCCATATCATTCCAAACCCCATGCTTCCCCTAAAAACAGACACAATGGTGTCTGCTCCATGTTCTGCAGATTCCTTGGCTATTGCTGGGCTTGCAAGATGGAGCTTACAAAAAGTGACTGAATCAACCTGGTGAGATTTCAGCCATTCTGAGTTTATTGAGTTTTGGCTGTTAGTTAAAGCTGGTGTGGTGGATAAATGGAAATGGGGATGATAAGGATGCTTTCATTCTCATCAGACCTTGGTCCTTTCCTCTCTTCATGTCCTTGAGCAAGAAGGGAAGGTTCGAGATCTCTAAATAATTCACAGGGTTGGCCTGCAGCTTAATTAATTCATGTTTGTAAAACACTTGGGGATCTTTAAGAAGTGTTATTTAATACTCTGAGTTTTGCTGTCAGCTACATTAGCACAGTTTCATTTATGAACACTTGGCAGAACAAATATGCCAAGGGGGGAACTTCTTGAAAGCACTCAGGTGGTGTTTTCAGAAGTGACTTTCATGAAGAAACACAGTAAAATCTTTTAAAAAAGCCTACAATTCCTTGTGAGTTTTGGCATCCTAAACTAATAGTGGCTGATGGGAAAAGGTAGATTTTTTTTGTTGAGAGGGAGCTGGGGACAGAATCGCTGCCACCCATCAGGCACTTGTGTCAAGGTCACACAGAGGGCACAGGAGTCCTGTGTACAAGGGATGTCAAGCACAGTGGGTGTCCATGTGGCTGTGCTGTGCTGTGCAGATTTGAGTCCTGGATCTCTCCCTACCTCCACAGTATGAAGTCTCTGGGGAAGGACAGAGACATCCCCTTGCCCCAAGCTGTATTTATTTCCATAAGGTGACACTAGTTTGGGTCCTTCTGCTCAGAAGTGGGGGGACAGAAATGCCTGCAGTATTTTAAGATGCAGCAGTAGGAACAAGTGACTCTCTGCTGTCATCCAAGCCACTTTTAGACTCCAAGCGCTCTTTAAATATTGCAGCGGATGTCAGGCAGGAATTGTTTAACTAATAAAGTATCATTTCTAATTTGTAACGACCTTGGTGGTTGAGTTCACCCCAGGGAAGCATTGCTGTAAGAAGAATCAGTTTGGGGCAGAGCTGTTTAATTAGTGAGCCTTCTGAGTTTCATTTGAGGGTTGGAAGAAATTAAAGCATTTTGTCATCACAGTCAGAAGAATGTAGCTTCTCATAGGCTTTGGTTTGTTTTTTAAAAACTGCTAAAGTAGCCTGGCTTAACCTCTGCCAATGCCAAAAGTAAGCAGAAGATAGTAAAAAAACATTGTGCAGTGTTTTTTAGAAATTTTAGGAGAGCACAGCAGAGTAGGAATAGAAGAGAAAGCAGATCAAAGAAAGGCTGTAATACAGAATTTGCTGAGGCTAAGGCAGATTTCTTGGCCAGTACCCAATATGAGTGCCAGGGAGGCAGACAACTTCTTGGCCTGATGCTTGTCTTGGATATTTATCTTGGATTATTATCTCCGTTTCTGTTCCTGCTACTGTTTTCTTCACATGCAAAGCATCTCTTTTTCTGTTTCTTGGTAACAGCTGAATTTCTTCCCAGGCAATAAATCCTGATTGACTGGGTCTAGCATGGCCAGTGTGGAGTGGGAAGGGGAACACAGCTGCTTGCCCACACCAGGACACAATGCCAGGACTATGCATGTTCAGGAGCTGCAGGCACACACCTGTGGGTCTGATGCTGTGTACCTGTGAGCAGCTTGTAATGTGGGAACAAGTGAGGGGCATGGGCTGGCTCTGAGCCTTCATGTCCATGTGCACATGCTGGGCAGTTGCTCTGCCCTCTCTGTGCCTTATCAGTGTCACCTCTGGACTTCGTGACTCATTGCATCTTTGCAGCCCTGACGATTTTACCCTCGGCCAGATCCAGCCCAAGGCTGTTCAGTCAAGGAAGGAGCTTCTTGAAGCACTGTGGCTTTTTGGCCATAGCTGATGGCAGGGTCTGGGAGTGATTTGGGAACTGTGATGAACCATGGGAGGATGTTTAGATTTTAAGGAGATGAAAGAGGGAAGGGGATTTGGAGAAGGTTGGTGGAAGTGTCCAAAGTTTTAAAGGAGACTATAGGAGAGTGGCTGAAATCTCCTCTTCAACCTATCCCCCTCCCCAGCACTGTATCCCAGCACAGAGGTTTCCTGGGACCTGAGGTTTCTTCCTCTTTCACACTCCCCAGCAGCACCCACTGCACACAAGTGCTCTCAGGAAGGGACCTTGGTTTCCTGTTCCCAGTTTCAGTGAGATGCAGCTGATATTCAGAGCAGGTACGAGGCTGAAACACTGTAAATAGAGAGTGGGATGCTTGATCATGAACTGCTTTGTAGCCTTGTGTTGCTGTCATGTAGAGTGACAGGGAGTAACTTAAAGGAGTAAAGGATCAGGAGGTTGTTTCTGTTCTTAAGTGTTTTCCTGTAGCTGTGGGAAGTGTAAGGGATCAAGCAACCAGCATGTAAATACAGAAATACAAACTTGAACTCCCTCCTGTCCCAACATGTACAGTCCATCTGAACATATGACTGTATTTAAGGAAGGAAGCTATGGATTAGATCCATTCTCCAAGGTCAGTCAGTCCTGGACTGCTGAGCTGTTTTAATACTGAGGTAAGTATATTTTGTCCCTAAATTTTCTAACCCAGCAGCTCTCATTCTGCCTGAGAGAAAAGCACTTGTCTCTCCTCTCCAAACAGGTCAAGTTTTGCTCTTTTAGCGGTGTAATTCTTAGTCCCTCTGTTTTCATGCAAATGTTTCTCTCTCAATGCCTTCTGTGCTGCTCGAGCCATGGCTGATTTTCTGTGTCTCTTCAGAATTGGCTAATTGCTCAGTGACCCAGAAGCACAAAGCACAAGCAGTGCTGGAGGAATTTGGTGTGCTGCTGTGCCCTGCCTTCATGAGGATTGCCTCCTCCAGAGCCAGCTTGGCCTCTGGATAAGGAAGCACATACAAATGAGCTTGGATCTCATAAAAACTGACCTGCAGCTTGATGGCTTACTCTGAAATTTGAAAATGCTTTTTTGGTTTCTTTTCAGTCCCTCCCCCGTTACTTAGTCTAGTTGCAAGTAGCTGCTCTCTGTACTGTTAGGGGGAGAGCTGAGGAACATGGGGTGTATCCAGGGACTGTGTGTGACTGTTCACAGCTTTCTGTGCCACTTTTGTAGGCCGTATAAGGATATACGTACTGGTATATATTCTTTGGTATGGGAAGGAATCCGAGGGCTGGAGGCCTTCAAGAAGAGCAGGTTGAAGACTTGTACAGACAGGTGGCTCTGAGCCTTCCTTGGAGCAGGAAGCTCTGGAGGTGGTTGCTGTGACAGTCTCTGTTCAGAGCATGCAGGTCCCAGCAAGAGGCTGTGCCGCTGGTGTGGAGCTTGCCAGGGTGCAAGCAGCGTTGCTTGTGACCTGCGGCTGTTTTGCCACACGGACGTGTGACTCATAACTGTAAATCAACAACCACCAAAGGGAATACTGGCAAAAGCAGGCTCCTGTGCCCCTTCTGCCTCCTCCTTCCCTTCCACGATTTCCTGCCCTGGCACTGTGCTAGGAAAGCCATCAGCAGGAAGAACTTTGCCTCCCCACAGGATCTCTTCTCTCTCCAGTCCCACATCAGGTTCCTCCCAGTCTAGCATAGCCTGAAATAAAGTGAAGGGACTGTCTAAGCCTGGAAAGCTGTTACTTGGGAAATGAGATGGTCCATGTGCCAGCAGGCTACAGTTCCTGGGCAAAACTGAAACCTTTGGACATTACCTGGTCACCCTGGGCACAGCCACTGGGCATAAATCCAGATGTCCAAGAGTGTTGCACCACCATTACAAACGGTTCTGGATCCTGAACAGAGGTGTGGCAACCTTAGATACTCACCCTGTTTGGAGAGCTAACCAGAAAAAGCAGGGGCAGATCGACAGGACTTGAATAATCTCATTAAATCTATTTTCTTTGCTTTTGGTGAAATAATTTTTGGGATGCATGAATGTATGTGAAGGGAGAAGACAGCTCTATGTAGCAGAAGCATTGTTGAACCCCAAGGTCAAGAGCTGGAATTTTTCTTCCTTTTACTGTTCCTGGCCACATCTTCAACCTTCTTTTGTTATGTAATATCCCTTTCTGTGGCTGCTGTGTTTGGCAGTTGTTGGAGAGAAAACATCAGCATATTTACAAGTTATTTTAAGCTGGAGTAAATTCCCAGTGGTCAGGATGAAATGCGTTTAGTACGTTAAATGAAAACATTGGCAACTGAAGCAAGAAAAGGTCCCATTTTACAAAAAATCCATAGTACTTATGAATAATTTCTAAAGTGCAAATCTCATTCTGTGAGGTGCTGTGTGCTGTTAAGGGGATACTGACAAAGCCAAGAGGACTGGCTTTGACTTTTTAGTTTTGTCTTTGAAGATCTAATAAAGGTATAATAAAAAGGGTTGCCTATGTTTGAAAGTGATGTGAGACTGCTCCATTTTGCAATACTAGAAGTTTGGAGAAAAATGCTAGGGGGATTTGGTTTTATGATCAGTAATAGTCAAGACTTAGGCATAAATCTGGTGTGTGTCCTTGGATTTGCTGTCCTCAGTAACTGAGATCTCAATTTGGCTGAGCAAAATTGGTTTCTAGTTGTGCCTTGTTTACATCTTCCCTTTTATTTCTCCACATTGGTGCTGTTATGTTGCTACAAGCACTGTTTTATCTGCAGGCTTTGCATCCTCTTCCTTTGTGCACAGATTGTGTCTGTTCTTTGGTGTCTGCCATCCTAGAGCTCCCCAAGCCCCAGCAGTCTGGACTTTGCTCCTCTGCAGCCTGAAGTGCCCATTGCTGCCTATCCTGGAAAATGCCTAATGCATAATAAGGAATCTTGACTTATGTTTTCAAAGGACTTTCATTTTGGTTAGATCTGAGATTGCCTGGATATGCCTGTTCAGCTTGCACAGTTCCTCTCTGAGCTGGAGCCTCAGCTTTCTTCAGTGTCTTGGCAGAAAGCAGAGAGCAATATTATGGCAAGTGAGGCACTGCTCAACCTCAGAGGATCTGCTTGGCTCACCTGCTGTTCCTGTTTCTTTATTTGTCCTCTGTGCATTTGTTTCTCTGCAGTTGACTTAAATCCCATACAGGAAATTGGGAAATCCTGAGAATCACCAGTTCTTTGCCTCAATAATAGCCCCAGTACAAAGGCAGAGGGACCCCTAGGGGAACAAGCTGTTTGCAATGCATGGCTTTGGCAGAGCCAGCAATGGAGGCTTTTTGGGAGACTCATTCTTCCAGTAATGGCTGGGTGTGAGTGCAGAACTTCCAGCCAGCAACCTGCCCTGCAGAGAAAATTCATTGTTCAGCCCCCCTGCCAGAACTGATTAGAGTGGCCTGATGAAGGAGGTAATGTGGATGCTTATCCTCCAGGTCATCTGAGGGTGAGCTGATTTTATGCCAGAGAGCCCCAAGCAGCTCTTGGGGAGTGGAGGTATTCCTAAGCACTGGCTCTGCACAGGGGAATGAAGGAGAAAAGCTTGTTAGCTCACCCCCTGAGCCACTGGGTGTGTTTGAAGGACAAAGTGATGGCTTATAATGAGGACAAGGTGCAAAGCAGTGCCTGGGGTCTGAGATACCCAGCCATGGTCCTGGCCTCTGCATCTCCTTGGATGAGATGCATCTCCTCTCCATGTTGAGTAGGATGAAGACACCCATCTCCCTTGGAGCCACAGTAGCCAAGTGACATTTGTCCATAGGCACCATGAATCTAGCCTCTCTCCTGTAGCCTCTTCTCTGTGCTTCCCTCCTGCTGAGTGCTTTTGGGACACATCCAGAAGTGGAGCTACACTTGGGGTGCAGTGATGGACAGCTGTGTCCCACCAGGGCCCATGTCCTGGAAGGCTCTTCTGCCTTCTGCCTGACATTTGGATGTCACAGACTATTGAGCACAAGATTTCAAGCTGAGCCAGCCAGGTCACTGGAAAACTGAAGAAAATTAGGAAGTGGAGCTAGGGGCAGAGGGAAGAGGTGGCAGTGGTATGAATCAAAGGATGAGAAGCTGGATCATGGTACAAATAGGAAGGAGCAGGCATCCTGTGGGTGACCTGGCCAGAAGTGTAGATTTGGCCTCTGTTTGCCATGCCATCCACTGGTCATGAAATGGAGAAACTAAGGTGGAGAAATTTAGCTGATTCTCCCCAGCTCATGGTTGTGTAGTGTTTTGAATACTTGAGAGCTCACTCAGCAGGGATGGAGAACAGGACACTGTTCTTCATTTGCAAGACCCATTCCTATCATGTTTTTGCCTTGCCTCACAGAGCCCAGTAATGCCCCAGAGCTTGAAGAAGGTGAGCTTTTACTCTTCTTCGAGCTCTACGAGGAGAATGGATACAAATTGAGAGGAGAAATTTAGGTTAGCTATTAGGAAGAATTCTTTTGCTGTGAGGCTGGTTACACCACAGGGCAGGTTGCCTAGGGATGCCACAACCCAGGCAGTGTTCAAAGCCAGGTTGGATAATGCCTTAAGCAGCCTAGTCTAGTGGGATGTGTCCTTGCCCATGGCAATATGGGGGTTAGCACTGGGTGGTCTTTTTCCAACCCCTTAAGGTTCTGTAATTCTGTGATATCTTGTCCCTGGGCATCAACTGGGAACTCTGGGACAGTGTTCCTTATTGCAGAGCCTGGTGGTATTTGCTGCAGTGACAAGTGCAGGAAATTTGTCATGACATGGAATAGGAAGAAATGCAGCTATGAGGGCCAAAGAAACAGTTTGATATCTGGCACATTCCTGTAACTCCTCCTGAGCCTCTGCCAGAGCCTGACACAGCCTTCCCCAAACAGCCGGCCTGGGCTGGAAAGGGCTGAGGCTGCCTGTGGAGACACGGAGGGCAGCTCCCTGCCTGGGAGATTCTGTCTGTGCCATTGTAAAACACTTTCCAAATTGCATTGCTGTGAAAGGCCCTTCACTTGCAGACTTCACCTGTGGGTTTTGTAACTCTGGGTGCACCCATCTGAAGACCTTCATGCCCGTGCATGCCCTGATCAAAACAACCATGCTGCTTCCAGCCCTTCCCAAGCTCCTCCCCAGCTCACACTTGTGCTGCCTACCAGCCTCCTCCAAAATAAAAGAAATGGAGACACCTGCACCTGCAGGCAGGGCAAATAAACATCCCTTGCACAAGTTAATTTGATGGGCTCATTGCAGAATTGTTTAAATGAGAGAAGGGAAGGAATCGCCAGTGAATAAAATGTCTCACTGCTCACAGAGATGGAACTGACGCAAGAGGATTATTTTTATCCTGTGGAGAAAAGGAAGAGCCCTGTGAAGCAGAGGAGAAGAGGGTCTGACTTGCAGTCCTGCTGGCTGTATGAGATGCAGTGATGGCTACAATCAAAGCATCTCTGAGGTTCTCCTGGAGGGAAACTGTTCTGCTCCAATTCACTGACTGATTTTGTGAGGAGTGCCAGGCACCGACCGTGTGAGGCTGTCTTAGGGCAAATATCCCCTGGTCTCCTCTACTCCCATATCTCACCAGGGAGCTGCCAGTGATCCCACTGCTCTCAATCTAGCTTGTGCCTGAGCTCCTCACCCCTCACAGGGCCTGGACAGTGCAGGTACCTCTTCTGCCAGGACAATGTCATGTTTTTCCACCTGTTGGGCTGAAGTATTCTTCTTGTCCCCCAGACCACCTTCCATGAACTGTGCCCTTGCTGCGCCGTGTCCTGGGGGTGCTGCCCTGCCCAGCACAAAGGGATTCTTTCCCATGCCTGCCCTTGATGCTCCCATTCCTCTGCAGTGACAGAGCTGGCTGTTCTACTGCTTCACAGGTGTGCCAGGTCCCATCCAGGTGATTTTCCCTCTAACTCCAACCCTGATGGCACTCCCTCCCCACAATCCTGTATTTGTGCTGGGGATCGTCCCTGCTCACTCACAGTATCTTGTATTTGTCCTTGCTAATTCACATGCTGGTTTTCCAGATCATATTTCTGGTCCAGCAAAGTAATTTCAAATTCCAGTCCTGCCTTCCTGGACACCTGCAGCCTTTCCGTCTGTCCCACTATCCAAGCACTAACAGAAACTCTGACCAGACCCCCACCACACCACGGAGCTGTGAGAGTTACACACATCTCAGTGCTGACAGCTCTGGGTACAAGTATTCAGCTGGGTCTTACCAGTTTCTATTCACTTTATGTAGATCTATTGTCTCACTTCAGGATCAGAATATCGAGAGACAATGGCAAAGTCTTCCCGAGGTCATGGTTAATGACTTCTCTGCCTTTCCTGTCCACAAGGTGTATTGCACTGCTGCAAAAAGAACTCAGATTGGTGCAGCATGACTTCTTTAGTGCAAATTCACATTAGTAATGATGCATTTCAGGCACTTACATGTTGTTGACTTTTCCCACTCATCTTCTGAAAAAATGAGATTAAGCTGAATTGTTTTCTTTCTGGATAGTTGCTGCATTTATCTTTTTCAGCTTCCTGATCCCTATCATCCCCTGAAATTCCCCCAGGAAATGCATTAGATTAAGGCTGTTAGGTTGATCAGGTGTGGTAACTGCTGCCCTTCCCAAGGGGCTGGGGCTGTTGTGGTCAGGACGGTCTCATACACAGTAATCAAGTCAAAGTATGTGGGTACAGATAGCACTTTATTATGCAAATAGGAATTCCTAGGAAGAGAAGTGCTTTTGCCCTAAAGCTGGTATTTTATTCTCCAGATATGTATTATTTGAGTTAATAAAAGTCATTGCCTTTCCCTGCAAGCCTGTGTCTGGGTGCAAACTAACCCTGCTCAGCTAGAGCAGAAATCTCTCCACTTGGTTGCTGGTGTTTGCTCTGATATCCTGAGGAGAGGGGAAAGGAGCCTTCCCAGAAGCACAGGAGGAAGCATGAATATCAGCACTGCTCATTTACTGCTTTCTTATTTCTTTGCCTCATTTGACTTTTTGATGATTACATAGACTTGCTGTCAGAAGTAAGACACCAAAACAGTCAGACACAAGAATGACCAGAAACTACTTTGCAAATGCAGCTGTGAGACTGGAGGATGCTCATTCCTCTCCAGGATTAGGTTTCCTCTTTGATCTGCACTGAAGCAACATGCTAGGCCAGGGAAATTAACTCAAAGGCTGTCATTTTATCTGGCCTGGCCAACCGATGGACATTCAGTGGGTGTGCAGGAAATTAATAATTTTGTTTATTTCATGTCAATGGCAAAAAAACCCAAAAAAACCAAACAAAAAACCAAACAAAAAAACCATGCCAGGTTTTGCCTCTTGGTTTGAGTTTGTAACACAACTGAACAAAAAGCTGATGCATTTGGTTTCAGTTAGAACTGCCTGTTCAAGAAGAAAAGCTGTGCTTTAAAAGCTGTGCTGTAAAAACACTGCAGACCAAATGACTCCTGCAACCTGAGGGCTGAAAAAGTTAGGCTGCACAAGTGAAAGGGAAACCCACCCTGAGAAACCTCTTCTTGTCTGCTGCCACAAGGCCAAAGGAGCTGTCTCACTCAGCTCAGACTTACGGGGTTTTGCAGCCTAAAGCACCAGCAAAAGAGAGGGATGTGGGTCCCGCCTCTGCAACCAGGAGAGGCTGGAGTAGCTTGAGCCTAACATGCAGTGCCCAGAGATGGAAATCCTGACTGGCTGTGGGGTATACAGACTTGAAGAAGGATCTGCCATCCCTTCTGCAGTGACAGGGGAAACTCCAAGTTGTTTGCACCATGCTGTGTGGGGAAATTTCATTCTTCAGAGTGCTCTTACCCTTCTCATAGCCAGGGATATGCTGCCAGCCATGATTTTTCAGATGCCTGGGTGGTAGGCAAAGTCTTCTGCAATCAATCAGGCCTGCATTTCAAGTCAAGGTTAGTCTGAGCTCTGACTTAGAAAAGCAGCAAGGAATGGGGCATCATCACTGCCTACTTGCAAAGGAAGATGGCGTGGCAGAGGTTAACAGGCTGAGCAGGGGTTAACAAGCCAAGGCAATTAGTATCTCCCTTTCTCTCTATCCCTGTCCCTTACCTGGCTTTAAGCCACTGGCAGGGGTTCACTGGAGAGGTACAGCCTTTGTGTCTGTGCTTCACAGCCTGTGCTTGTCTTTCTGCAGGCTTTAGTTAAACCTCTGAGTGCACCTTGTCCTTGCCTCTCCCTGAGGGAGTAACCCCAGGTTTTTGAAAGGCTGGTGTGGATCGGGCTGGGAGGTGCTACAGAAAAGCCACGCATTACGTGATGTGGTCGAAGGACTTGGAGGAAACTGAAACCTTGCAGCTGGCCTGTTTCCCTTGCTTTAGAAAGAATTGCTTGTCTATCAACATGAGATCTCTTAAACACTACTACACTCCCTTAGACACATATTACTCCATGGGCTTTCAGCCTTACTTGACAATTGCTGCTTGGCTCAGACCTGTGGTAAACCTTTGTCAAGACACTACTTATGCCTCAAAGAATGGTTGAACATGGACTTTTCTCTGGAAAATAAACACCCTGCTTGAAAGAAGAAGCACTACAAAACACCTGTGTGGATTCTGTTAAAAAGAGCTGGGACCAGCAGAACTTTAAATGTAACTAGGAAGGGGTCTCTGCACACATCCAAGGTTGACTCTGCAGTGGAGGGGATTGACTGATTGATTGATTGATTGATTGATAAGAAAATAGAAAGTAAGTCTTGAAGGACCAAGATGGTTGACATAAGGCCTAGAAAACATAACTTCAAGGAGGTTTTGAGGACCTTGCAAGTAAATTAAACTTTATAACTTATAATTTAAAAAGTGTAATCTAAGATTATGTATGTAATACAATTATATTCTATATTGTATGCATATATCAAATATCATATAATATATAATACAATTCTATATAATCTCTAAATATATTTTAATAAAAAGTAATTTAATCTTAAGGCACCTAAATGGGGAGGGATTTGCAATGGAGGAAAGCTCTTTAAAATTAGCAGACAGAGATATGATGGGATTTAGCAGCTGACCAAATTAAACAAGGACTTGAGAACATGTATTTAACATGGCACTAGCTTGTCTGCATCCCTCAAACTCGTTCAGGTCAAAACACCTTGTCTTTTAGTGAAAGCTGTGTTTCAGCTTCAGAAAGAGTAATTGTTGTGTTCAGGTTACTGACTAAAGCTGTGTGAATCATTATGATTATTTCTGGGTTTAAAAAGATATAAAACCTACTTCCACTTTTTGATCTTACTGAAATGATAGGGGAGCTGTCAGGTAGCATTACAGTGGGAGATTCACAGCTTTTACAAAGGGGTAATGACAACTCAGAACAGGCCACATAGCTGCATTTGCTGACTCCTGAACTCCTCAGTTTTGTTGATTATGGCTTGATTTTTAGCCTGTGCTTTAAACGATCAAACTGCAAGCGTTCAGCAACAACAAGGTGGTACAGTAACAGTGGGAATTTATTGACAATAAACCCATATTATCCCTTAACTGCCACTGATATAAGCATAGTGGGAAAACATATACTTGTCCTACATGTCTGGGATTATATAAACTCCCCTCTTACGTCAGCTTTTCCACTTGTGGGAGGGCATGGGGAAACAATCCCCACTTTCTCATCCTTGTGGCACCAGCTCTCACAGACTCATAGTCCAGCTCCTCCTTGGTCCTGTCACCATCTGCCTCAGGCTTCTGTTCTCCAAGGGTTTTTTCCAGTGCTTCCTGGTTGTCATTTTTCACTGAAGGACTTTATTCTCCTCTTTACCCTTTGACACCAACATTGGAATTGGTCTGTGTAGCTTCCACAGCATCTAGATACCCTGGGAGGATGGTGCTGCTCCCCTCTGTACCAGGAACTGGGAATTGAGGGCTGTATTGGTCTGCACTGACATTATGAGCAATATAAGGTTTAAGAGGACATTTGCTTAGAAATGATGTCTGCAATAAAAGCATAATAGCAGATAGCAAATAACAATAATAGAGTTGCAAGACATCCTCCAGTTTACACTTGGTGATGAAGAACATGCTGGGATTTCAGAGGCACAGGCACATTCAGGCTGGAGGTGATGTTGGGATATCTCTAGCCCAGCTTCCAGCTCAGAGCGAGTGTACAGCCCTGAGATCAGACAAGGTTGCTCAGGACTTAGACTTCTTTTGAAAAACTCCAAGGCTAGAGATCTCACAGCCACTCTGGAGTCTTGTTCCAATGACTAAGTGTCACAGTGGAGAAAAACTTTCTTATGTCACATCGAATCCTTCCCTGTTTCAATTTATGGCTGTTGTGACTCATTCTCCTGCTGTGCACTCCTACATTTCTGTCTTCTTAATATCCTCCACTTGGGTGCAGGCAGGTGCCTGTTAGGTCACTCAGAACTACATCTTCTATAGGCTGAACAAGTCCAGCACTAGTGTCTGTTCAGTGCAAATCCTCCAGCTGTCCACAATCTTGGTAATCTCTGCTGGACTCAGTCTGATATATGAACACCACTGTTCACTCCTTAAACTACTTTCTGCCTCTCTTTCTGTAAGTGAAACCATTAGCTGAAAGTGAAGGCCTGTTTTTCATCACCAGGGCAGAAAACAGACACACTGTCTTGGGTTGCAATGCAAGATGTAACCAAAAGTATGTGTTCTATTATCAGCTGTTTAAACCAGGTAGGGCAGTGTTCTTTACCTCCTCCTTGACCCATCCTCCCTTCAGGGGGATGGATATCTTCTGTTAATGGGCGACTGAGCCTCACTTCATGACCGATAAAATTACATCACCCCATTGTGAGATGCTCCACCCAGGGGGAGGAGCCCAGCATTCCTACCTGGATATAATCTCAGACTTGGAACACCAAAGCAGCCTTTCTCCACTGGATTGTCAGAGGAAGACTGGACCAATCTACACGACCACTGGACCTTCAGAGAAAAGCTACAGCCTTCTACAGGATCATCGCTTCAACAGAACCGTATCTGTCACTCAAGGAGGACTGCAGTCACCATTTAATTGGACTGCTACCAACACCCTGACCAATAGGGGTGTCAGATTGTGTCCTGACTCTGTCAGTGGCTTGTGGTCTTTTTTTGTACTACTGCATTTTTATTTTCATTTTCTTAGCAAGGAACTATTATTCCTATTCCCATATCTTTGCCTGAGAGCCCCTTGTTTTCAGGATTATAATGATTTTGGGGGGAGGAGGTTTACATTTTTCCATTACAAGGGAGGTTTCTGCCTTCCTTAGCAGACACCTGTCTTTTCAAAGCAAGACACACACTGATACATCACAACTGTCATCTCCTTGTCTTATTTCTTTCCCTCCTAGAAAGCTCCTTTTTTTCCAGTGAGTAAGAACATGGCACATAGGACCAGGGACAGGAGGTGAGAAGGGTTCATCCTCTTTGCTTTCTCTCACCTCTCAAAATTTCTTTCATTAACACTCACCTAGTGTTTCTTAATTAGCGCCTTCTGGCTTGGAACTGCCTGCCTGTGTTGCAGAAAATCCACTCAAGCTCTTGGCTGTTGTATGACAGGAAATATCAAACATTTGGGCTATTTACTAGACTGACAGCTGCTCTTACACCATGGATTACACATGGGCTGAGTGTTGTTCCCTGCCTCTGTAGCCATCCTTGGCTTTACCTGTCCCTCCTGAGTGAACCTTCTGTGGTTCTGTATTTGTCTCCTGGTGGCGAGCCAAATGGCAAGTGCATGTCTGAGCTAAACCAGGACAGTGCAGAGAGTGCAGAAGTTATGCCAGAAACAGGAACAGTAAGCAGCTGAAAAATCACCCGAAAGGAGCAGTGAAAAAACTGCAATGAAATTGAAGAGAAGTCTGCAGATTTATTTGGGAAGGTGGATTGGTGTCCTCACTGGCATTTCAATTTTCTTATTCATTCTTCAGCTGATCTAGCAGAGTCCACTTATAAAGTCTTGAGAGAACCTGGCAGCATGGAGGTCACAAGGACTTTGAAAGGCCTTATACCAGATCTCCACGTGGGGATATGGGCTGAAATCAACGAAGTGATTTCAGTGAAGACCTCCCTAAAATACCAGCCACATCTGCCAGGGCTGGTCTCCACTGTGCTTGATTCTGCTTAGGTGCAGAATGTGAATTAAGTTTCTGTGGTCCAAGGACTCAGAATTATGCTAATGTGCCCAGTTTAGTCAGTAATCCCATGCCTCCAACAGGATGTGATTTCATCATGGAGGTGAGAATTTGTCTCATATTATGTACACCACAATAGAATCCAAACCCTAGATTGTCATATAGAAAACAATGCCTTTCTTTATGGTGAAATAATAGATTGCTAGAATAAATCAGCTCTGTTACAGGTTCTCTGCTGCTCTTGCTGGATTGCTGACTCATTTACAGGTGGTTGCTGGGGAAGTTAAATTGCAAACAACCATTCATCATGATCCAGACTTCTTAAGGATTTTAAGAGCTAGGATGAAGCTGGCATTCTTTCTCCAGTTACCTACTTCTCACCTTCAGGACAGTTGCATCTTACCTAAGGATGTTATGTATCTTTATGGCAAATAGGGTGTTAATGCAAGTATAATTACTATAATTTAGATTTAATTTTCTGAGCACAAGTGCCTCCTTTCTGTCTTCCTTTTGTTTCCTGCTTGGTTGCCAGCTGTGAAAACATCTCTTTCCAAGATTGTTCTTGATGCAGCTGTGTAATGGGCTCATCCCCTGCTGGGCTGTGTCTCACCCAGTTCTCAAATGATGGTGACTATTCCCTCACAGACAGGGGAAGAGCTGGATCAGCCAAGGGCCTGGAGAAACCATTGTGCTGTGGTATTTCTCTCTGCATCTCCCTGCACTTTACATGATTAACTTCACAGGATTAACTATTCTGTGGGAGAAGCAGTGGATTGTAGAGGGTTTGAGGCAGCATTATTTCTACAAAGCAATTGCTTCCACCACTCCTCTAAGCAAGTTTAGGCATCTCCTTTGTGCTTGTGGAAAGGAACAACTCTGGTTGTCACCTTGAGCACTCTGAAAATATCACCAGGTTCTTGCTCAGTCCTTACTACCTCTCCCCAGGCCTGACAACACATCTGAGTTTCAGGGGTCTCACACCAGGGTGATACCTGGACTCAGTGCCTGGGCTCAGATCAGAATGGAAACAGAGAGCCTGGGAAGAAGTGACCCTTCCTGAGATGATGATCTCACTATGCCATTGGAATCTACAGCCAGAAGTGGTATCCAGATGTGACAAGATCTTTGTTGTCTCTATCAAGGAGGTAGCTCCTTTAAGGGCCCCCAGGAGGAATGGTGGCTGTTTGCCTGGCAGCATTGCCCCAGCCATGTCTGTCTGTCCTAGTTCCAGCAACACAGAGAGCGAAGCAAGGATCAGGCCATGTTTGCTGGTGTTTTGGGGCTTTCAGTGACACTACAGTGACTGATTTTATGTCATAGTTCCAACTGCTAACCCAGCACTGCTAAGCCCATCACTAAACCATGTCCCTGAGGGTCAACATATCTTTTAAATACCTCCAGATTGGTGACACCACAACTTCTCTGGGCAGCTTCTTCCAGTGCTTGACAAGCTTTTTTGGTGAAGAATTTTTTTGTAGTGGACATATCCAGTTATTGTTAAAGATGTGCATCAGTGTCAGCTAACTCTGTCAACAGGTCTAGTCTAGTCCTTACATTTGCAATTATTTATCAGATAATTTATTTTGCCATCTTGGGCACTGTTTTGCTGAAAGTGCCAGCTGCTGGTTAACCTTGTTCCATCTTTGGTACTTGTGAGATTTGCTTGGCAGTGGAGAGATTACTTTGGGAAGCGCTTGCCTTAAGGACCTTGATGACTTCCACATAATTTTCTTTCCAGCATGCCTCTATTTTGCACTACTTTGTTGCAAAGAATATCCATTAGTTTCAGCAGCCAGCTCAGCAGATGGGTTTAACTGGTCTGTGGCTCTGAAGTAATTACATTTTGGTACAACAGAGACACAGCAGCAAACATGTAAAATTAATTCAGGTGCAGTATCCCAGTCAGTTTCTCAAAGCAAAGAGCACTTTAGGGAGGCCACTCCTGGCCACACTGTGACTGTGCTGTTGGCGGTGTGGACAATCACTAGGAATATCTTCTTCTGGTTTCCACAGATGACATTGGATTAGGTTTTCCCATGGCCAGTTTCTTCTTCAAAAATGTATTAGTATCAAAGTGGTTGATTACTGCTCCCATCTCTCTCTCCTGCTTCTGTTATAATTAAAACAGCAATAAATGCATGAAGTAATTAGAATTTAATAATGCTTTTCTAAACAGGATGTCAAGGAGCTTAGTACAAAGACTTGGGCTGGAGCCAGATCAGCGTCTTAAGACTGGATTGTCGTTAAAATTGGCTGTCTCCTGCTTGAACAGCTTACATGAACACAGAATCTAGATCTGCTTTTTTTTCAGAGCATACCTCATCTTTGTCTCCAGACAGGACCCAGAAGACCCCCTGTTCCTGGGTGGCAGGGTCAGAGCAAGGCATGGATAGGGACACATCACCGGTGCCTATGGTAATCTGGGTCTGGGTGGGACAGGAGCATCCCCAACCCAGCCCTGTTGCCATCCCCATCACTGCATGCCAGGGAGCCCATACTCAGGTCCATCCTGGGTTCCTTCCTGCAGAGCAGCTTTTGGTCAGGTCAGGGCATATCAGCCCTGGCTGATATATACCTATATCACTGTTGGCAGTGTCTCACAGAAGGAAATGAGTGGTTTTGTGGGTGCCTGTGCCCCAGAGGAGCACTCCCTGAGCTGCCTCCCAGCATGTTGCTAGAATTCTCATGCACTGTTTTATCTTGTCTGCTTCTGGCTGATATGCAGTGTTTGGGCCCTGCAATTGCAGTCAGATCAGTATGAATCCTGTTCTCTGCACAGCTCTTATGGACAGACCCTCTGCTCAGATTCTTATGGACAGTCCAGTGCAGCTGGGTCAGTGTACATGGATGGGGAGCATGTGACATAACCTCAACATCACTGCAGGATACGTGGGCTCAGAGGGCAGATGTCTCAACAGGCAGCAACAAACATGCTGCATGGACCAGCACTGTGCCAAGCCCATTCCAGGAGAGGACTGACACCAGTAATCCTCAGGAGCTCCCAGAGCAAAGCAGCGCTGTGGTGGGATACAGCTGGGCCCTGTCTGTCTGTGGGGCAGGAAGGGATTTCTCAGCTGCTGTAACTGTGTGAAATCCCAGGGAAGAACAACAGCTCTAGCTGCAGGATTTCCCGTGCTTGTCCTGCGTTCAGCTCCTCGCTGACCTCTTTTAAGCCCTGATTTGCATGCTGCAGCGTAACTCAGTCGTGGCTGATGTGATTTAGTGTGACGTCCCACGCTGTCCAGGCTAACAGAGGATCTGGTTCCCAGGCCTGGGAGTGTTTGTGTGGCATTTATCATTTGCCTGGCTGTTTCCTTTGCAGCAGGTGGAGGGAAGCTGTGCAAGTCATTTAATCTGAGGCAAATGGGGAGACTCAGTTTGAAGTAAATAGGAGACACTTCTGTGAGGATGGAGGCAAACAGAAGGAGAGGGAAAGGAGGTTGGAATAACTGACTGAGGAGGTGAACAGAAAAAGGTCTCACTTGCCTGAGCAGAGATGTACTGGAGAGCACAGGCAGCAGAGGAGTGAAGAGGAAATATGATCTGATCTTGTAGACCTCTGTTCCCATTTTGGGTACTGGGGTTGAGGGACATGAGAGCAGGAAAGCAGCAAGGACAGCACAGCTAGCTGAGAGACTGGAAGCAGGGAGATGGGAGGGGTCAGCACTCACAAAGAAATCTTGGGCTGTGCTCTGAGGTAACAAGACAGCAGGAAAAGACTTATGGAGAAGGTTTCAGTGGGCATAAGAGGGACATGCTGACAGACATCTGCAAGAGATGGGTTGGCAGCACCACTCCTGGGGAGTTTCTAAAGAAATGGCTGTGCAGGTATTAGGAGCAGAGTGGGACAATCCACTGCTGGGGGCAGTTGTTGTGCTGGGCACCCCAAGGACTGGACAAGCATCTTGCGTTGTGTCAGAAGCAATGTAAGAGTAGCTGCTCCCACCATGGACATCCCACCATGGACAGGAGTGCATTAGTGAACTAACCCCTCCTAGCCTTGCCCCAGTTGACTCTGTGATTTAAATGAAAAATACACAAGGAGAATGCATTGTTGAGATGACACAATTGTTCACATGGCTGAAATATCTAGTGCAATTTCTGTATTATCCCTGAGTTCAGTCATGGAGAGCAGGAAACAGAAAGAGAGGAATGTGGCTTGACATTACATTGCAGACTGAGTTCTTTCATAAACAGAAGAGTATCACTCATAATACATCTTTCATGCCATTGGCATTTAATGTTATTTCATATGAGGCTTCTTTAAGCAAGAACATTTATTTTTACTTCTAATAATAGCAAAATCTGGTTTCCCGTGTACTTGTATTTATCCAAAATGAAGTATATTCACATGCTTCCATGTAAGTAGTAACCAAGAATATACTTCCTATGCAAATACTTTTATGAACTGTATTTAAAAAAAAATTAAAGAAGGTGCTGTGTTAAAAGAAAAACAGCAACTGGACTTTCTTAAGGCATCTAAAAGGTGATCAAAGTGGACATGTATATGTTAACAATGGTGTCTGGAGAAAAAGGCATTGAAAGAACTGCAACTTTTTAAAATATACTGTTCATACAACTGCAAATGTTCTCTCATGAGACACCATGCTCTATGATTTAACAGCAGTACCCAAGAGTTGCAGGAGCTGCATATTCACATCCGTGTTTGATTGCTTTTATTAAACTCTAATCCATAGCAGCTTACTGAGCTGGCATGCCAAAATGCTAAAGTAAAGCTGAAGTAATAAAAAAAAAGAAAGAAAGAGATGCTGAGTGATAAGGAAATGTTGCTGGGTGGCTGACTGTGCTGCCTGCCAGGAATCAAGGGCTGGAGCTTAAGAATGCTGGGGTCACTGCATTTTGCAGGGCATATCCTTGATTTTATCCCTCTGGGTGGTATGTGGCTGTGGGTGTTGTGTGTGCCCAAGCCTTTTAAGTCAGGTATGCCCACCCAGGTGAGGAGATGCTGCAGATGTGGCCCCTCTTGATGGGTGCAAGAGACAGGGAAGCCTGGTCAGCTTTTGGATTTTCTAAGTTACACTGAGATCTGGTGTCTGGGTGTCACTGGAATTGCAGCAATATTTGAAGTGGAGCTAGAACACAATGTATTGCCTGTCTAGTGGGTTTTATGGACAATCTCAATTAAAATCCCCTTCTTGTTTCTTTCCTCCATGCTGCTTGGGTCAGAGAGAACCCACAGCTAAAACACTGGGCACTGATGCCCCCATCAGCCTTCACATCTCATGCTGTTGTAACACATGGCAGGTAGACAGGCTTTGAATATTAGGGCTTCCCAAAAAGTTAAAAGTTACTTAGAATAATTGATCCCATCCCAATGAGCCAAATGGCACTGCAGAAAATCTGAATCCATTAGGGCTGTATCTGGGGTTTGCGTGGATGACGCACTGCCTGTCCCCGCAGTGGGGTGAAGGAAAGGGCATCCCATTCCCTCCGTCCTTATCCTTATCTTGTCCTTATGGTTTGCACCACCAGCACTCCCTGGGCTTGAGGAAAAAGCTTTTAGGGGTTTTATTCCACTCTGACTCCTTCAGGAGGTCTCAGTGTACCAGGACAGGGTAATTGCCTCACACAATGAGCACACAATGGTTTTTCTCAGTGCTTAGTACAAGTCACTTAAGTGATACGACTGAAAATCTTTTCCATGTACCTTGTGAAAAGTTTGTTTTCTCACCAAGCTGTTCTATTCGAATAGAGCCTATAGATGTTGGCTCATCTCAGCGACTAAGGCTGATGACATGCAAAAGAAAGCAGTTCTTCATCTCACACATACATCACACAGAGCTCACAGTTAGAGCATAGCTAAATTGTCCTCAAGGCTGACAAAACACAGTGTGACCTCTTGGGACCCTGTTACTGATGTTTCCTAATCACAGCATCTATGCAGGATAGAGTTAAGCGTATAGGTTCATTTCAGACCCATAATCTTAAGATTACTTTAAAATTTATCCTTCTTATTAAAGCCATTTATTTGATGATTGATGAACTGAGGGTCATGACAACATCCCTCTTTTGAACTTGTGTCAGAGAATGGAAAAGACAGAAGACCAACAGTTTTAAATGGTTTTAGTGGGTTTCTGCAGCTGCTACAGGGAAAAATTCAGAAGGAGGTAACAAATCATTGTAATGCCCAGTTCAGAGCAGCTGTGGGGACTGCCATGAAACAAATCTGCACTCAGCTTGGCCCCGTTCACTGAAGTTTTCATGCTAAATGTGGTCTTTTTATGGCTAAATTTAGGTGCCTAAATTAGTGGTCTGTAAGAGACATTGCTTGAGGCTCTGGAGTTAGCAAGAATAGGGAATGTTCTTTGGGGAACAGCTCCTGCTGTATGCACAGCTTCTGCTTGGCCAGAGGATACTGCAGTGGGGGTGAGCAAGGAGGTGGAGTCCCAGCTAGCCCCTGGCAGAGCAGACACAGAGCTGTGAGGATGCACAGGCTGTGCTCCCTGATGGCCATGGATTTGTCCAGGCTGTTGGCTTGCTGCTGCTGCAAAGCCCATCCATTCCATCAGCCATTCCCTCCCCTCTCCCATGGATGTATGTGAACTTTCCAGTTCTGTGGTGTGCTGTGGGCAGCTACCCACTATTTCAGGAGAAGTGATCCCTGCCCATGTGCCCTCCTCAATTCCTTCTGGTTTATTTCCAGTGACAATCCCATCCCCTTCTGGGTCTGATCCAATTTTCTTTGCACCATCTGCCTGTTGGATGTCCTGACCTTTTGCTCCCATGCCTTTCCTGGCAGGTGTGTGCTGCTGAGCCACAGGCTGGTCCCAGCACTGTGACTTACCCAATTTAAATTGTGACTTCCAAGAAGCAAAGGCAGGTCACCTGGGGCCCTGAGACCCGTGTCTGCTTTAGCATGGGTCAGTGCTGATTCCAGGCAAGGTCTTTGAGTCAGGATGTGAGCTTGAGCAAGGTGGGAGTGCTTGCCCTGAATTGCACAGGTTGTACCTGAAGTGGGAGGTAAGAGCATCCTTGAGGCCAATGATCCTGGGTGGCTGCTGCCACCTGAATGACCCAACCATCCCCTGGGCTTTTCTGCTGGCTTCATTCCCTGCAAAAAAAGTTTATTGTGTCATTTATTTCCAAGCAGTAGCGGAATAAGCCTGAATACTTATCTCCAGTCTGTAAGCTAATCCTTCCATGGGCCAGGAGCAGTGCTGTTGGATCAAGCTCTGAGTGTGCCTCAAGGCTTTCTGTGCTTGAAAAGCATGTTGCTGTTGCATGTAAAGGGACTTCTTGAGAGCCAAGAAGTCATCCTGGCACAGACATCATCCCCAGCTCAGCATAACTCCAGCTTCATATGACAGCACTGGATTGCAATAGGGCCATGATGAGGTAGATCTGGGAGGCTTCAGGGTTGCAGCTCATATCATATTCCTGTTAATATTCCTATTAATGTTTGGTTAGTGACCCAGAGAGATGATGAGGAAAATTTTTCTGTGTTCATGAAGTTTAGCCTTCCTTGATCTTCCCAACAGAAATGCTCCAGGGAAGCTTCATCTTTGCTCTCATTCATTGAGTTCACCAGACCAGTCACTAGTGTGTTTTGATAATGGAGGAGCCCTTACCCTGGAGCTGGCACCTTAACCTGAGCAGAAGGAACAAGAAAAGGTCTTCTGTCAAAGAAATAAACTTCTGAATAGCTGGCAAGTTGTGTGCCCCTTCCCACGGAGGATAATAAGAATAAGCAGTTTCAGGTATCTTCTTGAAGCTTCTCACCCCCTTCAAAATGACTCTATAAAAGAAACCCTTGTGCAAGGAAAGCCAGTTCTTAGGTCACTGGGTTGCTTTTTAAAATGTCTAGATCCTGTTCCAGCATGACTGTATCCAGAATTCCCATTGTGTAAGGAATGACATCAGTGTCATGACAACAGCAGTGCAGAGACAGGCCTGTGCCCCTTGGCCAAGGCTCAGCAGGGTAAAGGGTCACCTCTGCTCCCAAGGAAGTTGTGGGAACTTTCCTGACTATATTCATATCAGCGTGGTTGACTTCCTTGCTGCTTTAAAACATAAACATGTTTGGCCTTATTTAATCGAAACTTCAGAGCAGATGTTTTATGATTATTCCACCAATGGGAAAAAGACATGGAAGCTGAAAAGTGTCAGCATCATGGCTTTTATGGGAGAGTTTTATTAACTCAGCAGTATGCTGTTCAACTAGGGAATGAAGGCATTAGCCAAGACTCCAGTTTAAATAAATCCCATAACCTGAATGCAGAGTTCAGCATGTGCCAGCATGGGGATGGGTGGGGCTGAGGTTCTCAAGGGTCAAGGGATCTGCAAGCAGCCAGTCCTCATCCTAATCTTCTTTGTCCTAGTCCTCACTCCACCCTTCCCCCTGAGGCTTCACCTCAGTCATCTCCCACCTCCTGCTGCACTTCCAGTGCCAGTACTCAGCCTGGGGCTGAGAGGACCATCAAGGGTCCTGCACACTGCCTCTAAGCCTGAGCTCCTTGCCTCTGTTTTGCTCCTTGATGAGCCAGGGAAGACCATAGACATGAGGTATAGGGAGCATAAGGACTGTGCGAAACCTGGCAACAAACACAGCAACACTGACACAAAGAGGAAGTCTCTTCTCCATCTCTCCTCCCTGAGGTCACATTCTGTAAGCAGGGTAGAGTCCATCCCTGCAGAGCACCTTTTCTGGCCCTGCCATGAGCTTTTCTGCCATGTCCCTCATCCCTATTTCAACAGGAACATTTTGCTCTCCAGTTTGAAGCAGTTAACAATAAAGTCGATGCAAATGCTGCTCTGAGCAGCTCCAATACCCATTCCATGAGCTCCTCAGGGACAGACGTCCCATGTAATCTCAGCTCTGCATCTAACAGCTTCATGGGGAAGATGTTCTGCCTTGACTCACTCTCAGCTCCTGGTGAGCCCTATGAATGTGGTGTGGTGTGAGCAGGGATGTAGGTGGAGGACAGGCTCAGCTATGCACATGGTGGCGGAGCCCCACAAGTGCCCTCTCCACACCTGGCTGTGGCATCTGCTGGAGGCAGAGCCTTTTGGCAGCTGCATGTGGAAGTGACACTTCCCCGCCTCATGTGCGCCCTGGGACATTGCAATAGCTCTGCTCCAAGGACTGCTTCTCAGAGGTCTGATACAGCCAAAGCCCCTGGATTTTTAGGAAGCTGCCATGTGCATCCAAGCAGATCCCACAGTGCTGTGCTGGTGCCATCAGTGGCCTAGCCAGCTCACAAGCACAAGTGCCCCGGGAGAAGCAGATGACAGAATAAAGGGAAACTTTCCATTCCAGTGCCCCCGAAAGGACATTATAATCTTCATTCCCTGTGTCATCTTGCTTGCTTGGTTATGTGGCGTTAAATTAGGGCTCTGGTTCAGTTATGGCTCATTACAGGCTTGCGTGTGGCTTTGTTGCAGCGTGCTCAGAAGCACCAAAGGAGCTGAGACAGTGTGAAAGTCAAAGTTTTAGGGACAGTTTAGTGATCAGGAGCTGAGCCTTGCCTGAGAATGGTGAATTCAGCAAGGCTTAGACATAGTTCCCACGGGCCTGCAGGACATCAGTCAGGGATTCTCCCTGACCCTACCATAGGAGAGATCAAAGGGCTTGGGATGGCGATGGATTGGTGGAAGGTGGCTTCAGCATCTTCTCTCCCCATATGAGCAAAGCAGACGCCTCTTTTGCCTGTCTGAGGACCTTTGTGTGGTGCTGTATGTGACACACAGTGACAAAGGGAGGGGTTTGAATGCTGTCAAACAGCAAAGCAGCTTTTCTGCAGAAATAGCTAAGTCCTGAAATACCTCAAGCAGCTGTGTTTATCCCAAGGCTCTCAGAGAGATGCTCTGCTGTGGGCCATTATTACAAACATCACTTGCAGTGCCCGGGCCAGAGCCACGAAGGGCACTGCTCACCTGTTGGCATTAATACAAACCAACACTGTCCGAGCATGCAGCCAATGGACTCAGTAAATAAAACAACCTGGGCTCATCCCAGTGCTCAGAACAGCAGTGGAGCTCTCTTCTTGGGAGCAGAGGGGTCTCCAGCTATCCCAGTCCTCATCCTTGCCCCAGGTCTGCTTTCATCTCAGCAGTGTCCTCCGGCAGCTTGGGAAACCTCTGTTCCATCGAGGTTGTGTTGGGCTGGGAGGAGGGAGCACACGGGGATTCCCCGGGGACTTCTTTGCACGTTTTCATCACTTAGCAATGCCATGTTTGCTAGAGAAACAGAGTGCGATCTGTGCCGGCTAACAACTTTCCCCGTGTTGTGCACTGGCATTTCTTCAGCGCCGAAGGGAAGGTGTGTGTTTGTAATTGCTGCACCCGTGGCCATTAGCGGGGCTGATTCAGCGGGAGGAGAATTGATCTGTTCTAAGTGGGGAGAGAGGAACGCTGGCAGTCTCCTTCCTCCGATGCTGAGTGCTGCTCCTCTGGCCTTTTGAGAGCACGGAGAGCAGAGGCTGTGCTTTGGGGATGCCCAGAAGAGCCAGTACAGCAACTTCCTGCAGGCTGCCTCCAAGCCTGGTCAGGGATGTTCCTTTCCCTTTGCTCTGCTGCAGTGTTGGAGGCCTGCTGCCACCTCTCCTGAGCCCACCTGCAAGACTGTGCCAGTCCTCCTGCTTGCCTGTGCTTGGCAGCTGCTTTCTGGGGTGCCCAGAGCCATGCTGCACACAGAGGAGCTCCCCAGCCCCAAAGCAGGGGTATAACACCTCCAAAGGCAAGGCAAGATCCAGCAGGCTGGCAAAGGGCAAATCTGTGATTGAAAGGCAACACTTCACAATGGAAGTGGTGGCTGTGGGGATGCTCTTTTAGAGAAATCCCATGGTGTACTTCAGGAGTATCCTCAATCCTCAGCTGCAGGAGGGCTTGGTGGGCTCAGTGTAGCTTGGAAAATTCCTCTGCTGCAGCTGTGTCTTACTTGATGTGAACCTGGAGAGCCTAAGCCAAATTAATCACTTTCCCAAAGTACCAGAACTCTGTTGAGAGCAATGTTGCAGCCCACAGCACAGCAGAAACATGCTCTGCCCAAAACAATGAGTGGAACTTGTGCCTTCAGCAGGGACATCATCCTCTGCCAGGCCTGGAAAGCTCCTGCTGCTCCGAAACAAGCAAGGGCTGAACTGGGCTGGTTCTTTCCCTTGTGCTTTTTTTCTCAAGATGCTGGTAGTTTGCTTTAGCACTCAGGTAGGGAGCCCTTGGGATGGTTGGGACTGTAGGAAGTGCTTGTCCTCCTTGCCCGTGCTGGGGTGTGCATCTGGGCTGGCACAGAAGTGTGTCCAGGCACAGGAGAGCCTCACTGAGGAGTTAACAGCACACCTGGGAGACCTGACTCACTTCTCCCCACCAGGTTAGGGTGCTGTCCTCCTGGGGAACGCCATTTGGGTGCAAAAGGGATGATCCCTGCTCCTGTGGCTGCCTCTGCCCAGGAGCACCTGCATGGGGTGGGCATGGTGGGGCTGTTTTCGAGAGGTCTGGACATCTGCACCAGTGTCATTGCCCTAGCAATCTTGCATACCTGGCACCTACCTACAGCTTGGGGGCGTAGCTTAGAGGGTGGTACAGTCCCACAGGGCTAAGGTCTAGGAAGAGAGAGGCAGAAGAGGCTTTGAGTCACTGTGGATCAACAGATCCACTCCCATTCCCATCCAAACACTTTATTAGTGTCCTTCCCCAGGTCATAGGAGCTTTCACGCATCTAATGGTACCTTGGGCTTGAAATATGAGGATGGGCAGGTGCATCCCACTGTGGATCAGCCTCCAGTGAAGGGTGAGATCTCAGACACAGCACTCCAGCAGCCCTCCCTGTGTTGGACCCCTCCTCACCCCTGCTTTCCTCCCTGCTCACAGTTCTATCCTGCTTGGTCTCTTTGCAGCAGAAGAAAGGCCAGGAGGTGAAGATAAGTCCCGAGGAGGAAATGGCAAAGCTGGAGAAGCTGCTTAGTCTGGTGAGAGAGCCAGGGAGCAAGAAAGAGAAGTGAGAGGGGGGAATGATGACTCTGTGGGCAGCCTCTGGCCAAACAAGCTCAGCTTTGATTGGTGGCTGCTTGGCATGCAAGCCACGGGACCCCTGCTGCCCACTTTTTGCACAGAAGGAACACTTTGCCTCTGTGCCTGGACAAATAAACAGAGGTGTTGGGTGAGCTGTGGTGTGCAGTCACGTCTGGGTTAGGCAAATCTCACCACACTTGGCCCTCCAGAGCCACATGGCCCTTGGCTTTCCCAATCCTTGAGTAGGCTTGCACCAGATGAGAGCCCTATGGAGGGCTGGAGGGGGCCTAGGAAAACCTCAGGGCTGCAGCTTCATGGCAGCCAGTCCCACTGTGTGAGTGGTGGCCAGAGAGATTGAGCTCTGAGCCATAGTCCCCCCAGGTATTTGTGCAAGTCAAATGGAATGCCACATCTAGATTTTGTGGTGGCAGCCCAAGGCAGAGGGTGCCTGGAAACCTGGTCTGGTGGCCCAGGACTGTGGGAGAGAGACCTTCCAGACAGCACATGGCAGCAGCTGCCAGTCAGCAGCTGTGGGAGGCTCACAGCTCCCCTCTCCCCAGGGGCCTCAGCGTGGGGCTGGGGTGCCTCTGACCAGTTGGTGCCTGTTGGGAACTGCTGGGCAGCGGGGTTTTCAGAGCCTTCCACCACTCTGTGTGCAGCAGAGGATTAGCTGCTACGTGGCTGCGGTGGCAGCAGGAGCAGCAGTGGCCTCACAGCATGCTGATGAGCAGCACCAGATCTTTGTGCACAGCTCCCAGGCCTGGGCACCAAAGCCACCAGACAGGTGTGGTGGCAGGTGTCCCCCATATGCTCAGCTGGCCTGTCTCCCACAAGCATCCTTGTAAAGTAAGGCCACAGCTTGGAAACCCTCCCGTGCCTCTGGCACAGAGGTTGGGGAATGCTCCCTGCTAACTCCCACATGCCCCCAGGCCAGGCAGGCAGGCAGGAAACATCCAGTCAGGTTTCATTCGACCCAGCATTTAAAAGCCACAGATGGATGTGGACACGAGCCCTTTCTTATCTCCATTCCTGAGTAAACCACCCACAGTCCTCCAAAGAAATTGGCCCCCAGCCCCGCGGCAGCCACTCCTCAGCCCTGCAGGATGGCAGGACGTGCCACCTCCCCCCGAATTTTTCCAGGCACTCGGTAGAGCTCAGAGACACAACGGGGGTCCTACAATCTGTTTATTAGTCTAGTAAAAACAAGGCTGCAAAGGGATGTTTGCTACACCTGACACAGGGAGGAGCCGCAGGCTCTGCCAGGCCTGGCCAAGCCTGTGCACGAACCCTGACTGGCATCCCTCCCACCCCACCCTTCTGTCCCCTTATTGCAGTGGCTATGCCAGTGGTGACTGTGGCTATTGCTCGGCTCTAGGAAAGGCAAGGCAGAGCCCTCCAAAACCCACAGCACTCACTGGCAGGGTGGGGGATACAGCTGCCAGGCTTGCAGGCAAGCCAGATGACAGCATCCCTCCCCACAGAGCCACTGTGATCCCCAGGGAACAGGCAGGGTCAAAGAACCTTCAAAGCTATTTGTCCAGGCACCCTCATCTCCCCATGTCTTCCATCTCCCCAGGAAAAAGCCACACCAGGCTGCTCTCAGCGGGATCGGGGATGCCTGCAAGGGCAGCTCTACTGCTCACAGGCAGGGCAGGTACCACTGGCTGGCCTCGGCTGGGAGCAGATGGGGGGAGGGCAGGGACACGCACCCAGCGAGGAGGAGGAGGAGGGTCATTTGCCTAGCAGCGTTGGTGCTAATGCTGGAAGGGACTGGCACACAGGCCGGGGATGATCAGGCAGGCCATGCAGGCCCTCTCGTGCCTCATTAAACCTGCTGCTTGGGCAAACATCTGCCAAATGCCCACCTGAGGCTGAGGGCATGCGGCACCCAGTGCCACCCCCAAACATCTGGACAGGTAACACCCTGCTCTGCCAGCAGGGCTGGGGCTGCTCAGGTTCCCCTGGGCACACCCTGCCATGGAGCAGCCAGCCTTTTGGGGAAGAAGCACTTGTGCCAGCCTTGCTGCCTCCCCTCTCCAGGGCCCCAACCAGCTTTGCTCAGATTTGTGACCTTGTTGCCATTGTCACAGGCCCTGAACACCAGAGAAGAGCCCACAAGCTCTTCAAAAACAAGGGGTGCACTTGAAAGCAGAGCTCCTGCTGTGCTCACTGGCCGCTGGGACAAGCATGACTGTCCCTGTAGCATATCGCCATCAGCTGCCTCTCTATCCCCATCAACACTGTGGGCACTTGCAGGAACTTCACACACCAAAACCACAAAGGCATAGGACTGCACCCCCTGTCACAGCCCCTGCAAGCAGTTGGGTGTCCCCTCAGCTTTCATGCCTGATCCAGCACTCGAGTCGCAGCATAGGCATCCAGTCTGGCACAACTCCTTCGGCACAGCCGGATACCCCAGTCCCCAGGCAGATCAGGGCTGCAGCAAGTACTTCTCTTCATTCCTTGACTCATCCACATCAGAAGCTGGGGTCTTCTTGGGACATGAGGGGGTCCTGCAGGCTTTGCAGAGGATGAGGAAGAGGATGAGGATGAGCAATGCGATGACACAGTTAAAAGAAATTGCCACTATCGCTCCAGTGGAGAGAGCAGCCCCCATGGCCACCGTCCCGCAGGAATCAGCGGGGCCCACAGCCCGGTTTCACCCTTGGGATGCCAGGGCAGTGATCGAGCGTGCAGCCTCCACCTGCTAGCATTGGCCGGGGCCAAAGGGGACAGCCATGGTGCTGGCGGTGGGATGGGGATGGGGCCAGGCCGGCAGCAGGACAGTGTCACCCTGTCAGTTCGGCTGCTCACAGCTGTGTCCCGGGCTGCACCACACCACAGGGAAGCTTTCCCTCGGCTTCCCCTCCTCCAGCACGGCAGTGAGGACACAAGGATCACTGTTCTCCCTCCAGCACCTAGAAGAGAGAAAGTCACCGTGGGCATGAAGGGACAGGCTGTGCGAGCCCCTCAGGGTGGGCTCTGGGGGTGCCAGGGGACAGCGACCCCAGGACCCACGGGGCTCCGCTGGAGTTGGAAGGCTGCAGCGGCTCCCAGGTTAGGTGCTGTTTGGGGGACATTTCCAGCACCCCTTTCCAGCCCTGGCTCTGCCCTTCATCCCCTGCGTGGACCACCAGGCTGGAGGTGTCCCCAGTGGGAGACCCACCGCCTCATCCCGGCCCAAACGCTCCCGCCCGTGCACTCCCGGGTGACTCCGGACAGCCATGGCCCCGATCCGATCCCCTCTCCATCCTCCAACTCCTTTTCCTGCCGGCGGGACGCCGCTGCGAGGTCCCGCATCCAGAACGGGGCCGGGGCCAGGGTCGGGGGCAGCGGCGGGGGGGACAGGGCAGCCCCCGTTGTGCTTTACAGAGGTCGGGCAGAGCCCCGGCTGCGGCGCTCCCCGGGTCCTTTGACCCCCCGCCCGCCGCGGAGGGACAACCACGGAGCCCCCGGAACCGGACAGCAACAGGTCCCACCAACTCCGCCCTCCCGCCGCGGCCCGCCCCGGGGCCCCGGCGTTACCCACCCGCCTCCGCTCCCCCCCGGGCCCCGCCGCGACCTCGAGGCGGGCGGGGGGGCGGGCAGCGCTGCCGGGGCCGGAGCCCCGCTCGGGGCGGGTTGGCGGCTCGGGAGCCCGGCGCGGAGCGGCCCCACGGCGGCTCCGCGGAGCGCGCGGAGCCGGCGCGGTCCCGCCGCGGCCGCCCGTGGGTGCCGCAACCCCGCGCGCCGCCCGCGCCCTCCCGCCGGCATCGGGGGCGGGCCCTGCTGGAGGCCCGCCCCTGCACTGCCATTGGTCACCTCCTCCGCCCGACGCCTATCATTGGCCGAACGTCCCGCTCGGGACACGCCCCCTCGCCCGGCTCCCACGTGAGCGGCGGGGGGACAAACGCCGGGCAGCGCGCGCTCTGTCGGCCCGGCCCGGGTCGCGACCCGGTATTGTCCCGGTACTGCCAGCGGTACTGCCAGTGGTACTACCAGCGGTACTGCCGCGGTACAGCCGGGGTACTGTCACGGTGCTGCCCCGGTACTGCCTGTGGTACTACCCAGGTACTGTCAGCGGAACTGCCAGCGGTACTGCTTGCGGTACCGTCACGGTACTGTCAGCGGTACTGCCCCGGTACTGCCCAGGTACTGCCAACGGTGCTGCCCCGGTACTGCCTGTGGTACTGCCCAGGTACTGTCAGCTGTACTGCCAGCGGTACTGCCAGCGGTACTGCTTGCGGTACCGTCACGGTACTGTCACGGTACTGTCAGCGGTACTGCCAGTGGAACTGCCCCGGTACTGCCCCGGTACTGTCACAGTACTGCCCCTGTACTACCCCCGGTACTGCCCCCGGTACGGGGCCCAGTGCGGCCGCGCTACTGCCCCCGTACTGTCCCCAGTACCGTCACGGGTACTGTCACCGGTAGTGCCCTTGGTGCTGCCCGTACCGGCCCCGGTGCTGCTCTTGCGCCGCTGCTGGCACAGCCCTGCCCGGGTCCTGCTGTGCCTGGTGCAGACACTCCGTGAGCTGCTTGCCCTGCTCTGCCAGGGGGCCAGCGGCTGGCTCTCCCTGCTGCTGCCTGCCCTGCACACACACGAACACACGTGCACTTGGTCCTACACACATCGCGGCTTAAGCATGCTGAGGATGGACTTGCCAGGGCTGGGCTGGGGTCCTTCCCGGGCCACAAGAGGTACAGGCAGACAGAGAGAGCTTAGAGCTCATGCTTAGAGCCCATGATAACCCAGGGAGAGGAGGGAACAGGACGTCTAAGGAAAATCAGTACCTGGGAATGTGAGCAAGATCAGCCTCACCAGCACAACCGACTTCTCCCTGTCCTGTCGGTGGGGAAACTGAGGAACAGGGTTCACAGCCTGAACCCGGGCACAGCTGCCAGCTTCCATATGGACACTGGAGCCAGAGAAGCCCTCGTGTGGGGCGTCACCACAAAGGTGGGTGCACCCACTAAAGGACACAGATGTGGCACCCAAAGGAGATGGCTAGGAGACAGGAGGAGGGGCTGGAGGGGCCCTCAGGGTGTTTCCTGGAGACCGACAGTGATCTGCACCTGCAATTGCTCTGAAAAACCACATCCAGGCCCCACATATGCCTGGTGAGACAGGTGCACAGCAGTCTCACCAGGGTGTGTGGCAGCCAGGCATCCCCACATGGTGTGTCTTCATGGGAGAAGAGACAGCCGGATGAAGGATGGGTGAAGGGCAGAGCTGTAAGGGAGCTGGGACATCTCTCAGCTGACCTGAACCCACAGGTGTGATGGTCAGGTAAAGCTCAGTCCTGAAGGGACAGACACCAAGTCAGCTGAGGATAACTTCCAATGAAACAGAAATAAATAATAACTTTGCAGCTTTGATGAGGCAGCTTTAAACGTGCCACGGCCATGAGGGAGGGTTACACAGGCTGCCTGAGGATCTGGCTCTCGGCTCTCTGCTAAGAGGGTGTTTTGAGTAAACACAGACACATTGCCAGTTGAAATGTCAGAAGCCATCTGATCAGACACTCAAGCATCTTCCTTGGCATTTATGGCTAATCTGCTAATTAGTCGGGAAAAGCAGTCTCCTCCTCAGATATAAGGGAGCAGCAGCTGGGAACAGCACAACGATAGAACAGATTAACTCTGCCCCATTCCCAGGACTCACATCTGCTGGCACAGTGGACAGGTCCAAGCATTCCGCTGACTACCTCCAGGCAGTGGGGCAGGCAGCAGTGAGACCTCCAGAAGAGGAGGAGGAGGTGTGTAAGCCTGGCACAATCCTGGCTCCACTGGGTGCTCGTTTGGATGCGAGGCAGGTGTCTGTGCGCCACGCAGGCTGCTGGAGTCTTGTCTGTTTGCACAGGTAACACTGCACCTCTCCTGCTCCCCCTCACTTAGGTAAAATCTCTTTCAACGCTTGTACTGTCACCCTTTAACTGACAGTGCAGAGTGCTGGGTCCAGCTGGAGCTCACTACACAAGCAGTGACATGGGAAGAGCAGGAAGAGCTCCTGGACTGCTCAGGACTCCATGTGAGCAGGGGTCATTCAGGCAAGAGCTCAGCCTGTCACAGGTACAGCCCTTCTCTCCAGCCCAGAATTACTTACCGGACCTGCTCCAGGAGGGAAACTACTGCACAAGAAAAGATGATCCACCCTTTGCCTCACTCAGCAGAGTTCAGGATGAGCCTGTCTTTTGAGGCTGTAGTCCCAGCCAGCTTAAAAGAGGGGAAAAAAAATTAGCAAAAAGCTTCACAGAAAAAGCCCAGAACTTTGATCTATTTTGGATGTGAAAGGAGGTTAGTATTTGGATATTAACCTCCCATTGGATCAGGATCCATTTACAGTCACGAGAGGAAAAAACAGAGCAGCAGGAGGGCTGGAGGAGCAGAGCTTCAGCAATAGCCACAGCCCAACCATCAATGCTTGCAGGGTGACCTCCAGTGGGATGAGGAAGACATGACAAATTTCCAAGTTACATGGTTACACCTTTATTTTAAAGCCATCTTTGTGCATTATCAAGGAGCATAAAGCGGAAAGAACAGGATCCCTTGGAGCTTCCCATTACCACCACTCCAGGACAGCCACAGAGCCACAGGATTTCAGGCTGGTTACAACATGAGTTGACTGCTGCCTGTTTGGAGAGAGAGCCATGACCACCAACTCCACCGAGCCAAAGGGAGCTACGTGCACATGATGCCAGACAGAGCTGTATTCTGGCAGTCCTACATTCAACCCCCCTGACAGGCTCAGCAGGACTCTTCAGGCACAGAAATGGCTGACCCAGCCCTGTGCCTTGTCCGCTCGTGAGCCTGGGCAATGCTGGCACCTGTCTGGCAATTTCACATCAGGAGGTCCTGTCTCTCCTTTGTATTGGTCAGAGCAACCTGCACCTGGCACACAGGCACGTGTCTGTCCCACTGCCTGAGCTGCTGCACCCCTGGGCACCTGAAACCTTGCTAGGCTAGCAGGCCTTTGCTGGGGCTCACTGACAGCACACCAACAGTTCTTGCTCAAGCAGAGGCAATTTCTGTCTTCCACAAACCCCTAAGGAGTACAGCCTGGCAGCCTCTGGCAAGGGAACTTGTCAAAACACATTTTCAGACAGCTACAATCACACCCAGTTATAACAGTCCACTCCTCCTGCCCTCCCCTCACACTTCTGTGAGCCCCCGTGTTCAGCAGCAGCTGTGCAGCCACAGCCCCAGGCTGGTTTCTGCAGCTCCCCTGAACCACACGCAGAGCTGCTGCCTCAAGGCCCCCCCGGCATTCCCCCGGTGGAGCGAGGGTGCTTCCCTGTGCTGCCAGCTCCCCGGCCTCCACCCTGCTTCCTCTTCATCTGGCCCTGTGATTCCGCTTTCAGTGTCTCAGTCCAGAAGGCATCAAAAGATCCTGGAGCCTGGTACCCCGGCTCCTGAGGATCCAGGACATCTTTGCTCAGTAGGACACATATGGCAGGAATGTTTCTCTTCACTGTCAAGGCATCGAGGCCTGCCTCAGGCACAATGGGCTCCCAGATTTCTTCAATCTGTTTGAAGAGCACTTTGGTGATCTGGTGCAGCTCCTTGAGCCTTCGTTTCATGATTTCCACACAGGTGATGGTCTTGCTGACAGCCTTGCCCGAGCCAGTGAAAAGAATCTGCCTCACTGAGTCCTGCTCCATCTTGCTCATAGCATAGCCCATCAGATTCCTAATTTTGCTCCCATCCTTCACCTTCATTTCAATAATATCAGCAGGCAGGTCAGTGAAAGGAAGAGGACAAGGTTTCTCCACAATTTTGGTCTTCTTATAGTTCTCCATTCTGCAGTGCTGAAAAGAAAAATGGACCCATGAACATGCAGCCCACTGTAATTGCTGCACAAAGAAATTCCCATCACAGTTAGCTACAACTTTTCCTCTGAAGGCCACTCTGAACTATCAAGGTTGGGAATCCTGGAAAGGCATAACCAAAAGATTAGCCCAGTCCCTGTAAGGACATACCTACAGTATGAATGATACCACAGGGCAGCCTGAGCCTTTGCAGGCAGGCTGTGAAAAAAACAGCATTACTATTGTGGGCATAAGCAGGGTGACTGTATCTCAAGAGAAGACAAACAAGTGAGCTGGGGTGACTGAGAACAGAACTTGGAGGACGCTGGCCTCATCTGCACCAGAACATGCATTCAGCCACAGTTTACATGCAGCACCTCGTGTTACAGAAACAGGCTCTTAGGAACCCGGTCAACCCAGCTGAGGGCAAAACACTACATGTCACAAGGGTGATGGCAAGGTAGGGGGTTGCAGGAATGATAAAAGGTTTCCTCGAGGGAAAGACAGAAAGGCCAGATCTCACAGCCGCCGTCTCTGCCAAGGCAGGTACCATCCTGACCTCAGTCTGCTTGGCCCTGTGCAGGGCACTCCTTTGTCACCTCAAAGCCCAAGGTGCTGAAGGTCGCAATACTTTGTTAACCGCAGGCTCCTGAGTCCCGTTGCACCCAGACCCTGTACCCTGCACCCCATCCTCCTCAGGGACACGGCAGCGCGGAGCTCCCGCTCCGAACCCTGGGAACACAAGAGGCCCTCACCCGGACACGGCAGCCGCTGCCAACGGTGCCTGGGGGCCCGGGCCGCGGTCCGAGAGGAGCCGGACCGCCGCGGTGGGATGCGGGAATGCCGGGGAGGGAGTCAGGGATGTCCCGGTGGGACGTGCGGAACCCTCGCTCACCTGCGGCCGCCTCAGCGCGCCCTCCCACACAAGATGGCGGCCGACGCCAGGCGCGCGCAAGCGCGAGAGGGCTGGGCGGGGCTCGATACCGGAAGCACGCCCATCAATCCCCTGGTTGGGTGCACGGGGGAATGGGCGGGGCGATCCCCTGGTCCCGCCCACCGCCCAGCCCCGGGGCAGTCCCCGCTCCCGCCGGCCCATCCAGCGGCCCCCGGCACCGGGCACAGGCAGACACGGGGACCCGTGCGCGCCCACCGAAGGGCCTGCGTGAGCTCCCCAGGAGCTGGAGGGAGCAGGGGTTTCCGCAGGCTTGCAGCCCCACTGGGGTTTGACAACCAACAAGGTTGTTGATCAAGGTTGTTGATACAGGGACCGGCAAGCTCTTCTGGACTTCCTCTGGGGATTCTGCCACGTCTCACCAACCTGAAGGGTTTGAGACCCTTGCTACAAACATGGCCTTGGAAACCAGGCAAGACATGGCTTGTGCCCTCTCTGGAAAGAGCCAGCATGGGCTTTGGCTTGCAGCACCCTCAGGAAAGCAGAGGCAGGATAAAGACAAAAGCTGCTGCCTTCTCTCAGCACAGAGATGGGAGAACCACAAGGCAGAAAGTTCCATGAGACCAGATTCCCCTGGGCACAGGCAATTCACACGAACAGGAAGAGTGTGGGGCTGGAAGGAATCCACCTGCCCTTGGCCCAAGGCTCAAAGGAACCACTGACCATCTCCTGGAAGCTGCCAAGAAATCACTACCTGGGGAAAAATCTCAAATCTGTGCCAGGAGCAGTCCTTGCACCAGGGATAGACAGACAACCCAATTAGCATTCCAGGACTTTACTATGATCCACAGAGAGCACAGAAAGGGGTTTTAAAATACATTAAAACTGAGATGCATTTTAAAGAAGTGCAAGATTTCCAAAGAGTGGCAGATTAAGGAGCAGTGTAGCTTTGACTGGGGGCTGGCACGGCTCTGTGCAGTGTCCCCAAGATCCTGCCATGTCACTCCAACATGTTCGCCCCAAGCGGGAAGGAGCTGGGACCAGCGGGATGCAAGCTGTGCCACAGGGGCCCTGGGCATGCTGTGCTCCCAGCTCTGCCATCACTCTGCCACAGGTTTCGCTTGCTTGGCTGCTTCCAGACGTGACAGGACTTCATTCCACTGCACAAACTGCTTGGACAGAAGCAGGGTCTGGATATGACACTTAAGGAAAGTAATGTGGCAACTGCGAGGAGAAACCCAGGTCAGAGCATCCTGATAGCACCATTACAATCCTGATTCCTTGGGAGAGGCCCGGGGCAGCAGGCTGTTGAAAGCCTACATGGATTTAATCCACCCAGCGGCTGAGCCACTGCACAGCACCAAACACCCACAGGAGTCTGGGTGGCACTTGTGAACACCACGAACCACCACCATACAAGGGCTTTCTAAACAACTTCCCTACCCACTGTGGTTTTGGGATGTGCCTTGGCACTGGGATCCTACACAGCCAGGATAGGGACACAAGTGCCACCACATCAGAAAGGGTGTTAAACCCAGGGTTGGAGATCCAGCAGGATCAGCCACGGGGAAAGGGGTCATTTCAGCTGTCCCAGGCCCGAAGTTCCAAGGATACCATTTTGTTATAATCCTCAAGGAGTGTCTTGACACTGTCAGTGAGATCATGACGTTTCTCCTGCGAAGAGAAGAGCCATAGTGCATGAGTAGTAAATAAGAACATCTCTCCTTTCCCTGTACCTGACAGCACTGCAGGAAAACTTATCCAAGGCCAGCACTGAGATCAGTGCTCAGGCCGTGGCTGTGGATGCTCACTGCAGCTGGACAGGTTTCCACAATCAAGAGAAAAGTCACAAACACTGATCCCATGAAGCACCAAAACTCCCAGGCTTGCACTTCTGCCTGCCTTTCCTCATTATCCAGGCTTTGCTTGCCCCAGGACAGAAACTCACAGCAAAATGCTGAAAGAGACCATTAGGAACTGCCCAGGCTATTCACAGCCAGCTCTGGAAGCGCTCATACAGGGAGGGAAAGGGATACACAGAGGGAAAGGGTGAAGGGACAAGGTGGCAGTGTCAACAATGTTCCAGAGAGTTAAGACACTGGAGGAAGGCAATTCTTCACCTCAGTGTCTCAGTAAAAGGGGGAATTCAAGATGGTTAAACCCACTGCCACCTACTACGAGTCACAGAAAGCGGTTTTGAGCAGGCTTATGGTAGGCAAATTTCCAACTTGGACTCAATTGAGAGAAATTCTCTCCCCTTTTCTCCCTTGGAGTACCTAAACTTCTTTAAGAGTGTGGTATGCATATTCTGATTCTGCCATAAATGAGCAATTCAAGCAATCACAAATACAGGGGTGCCAGTGCAGCCACTGGCAAAAGGTTCCTATGCCCTTCCAGTCAATACTGATGGGAACATTCACACTACCTGCTGCTGTATGTGGATCTGTGAGAGTCGCTGCAGTTTGGCTGCATGGTCAGGAACCGCTGGAAACACAAAGGAGAAATCAGATTGGGTTGTTCTACAGCACATGGGAACAGTTCCCAAAGTAAAGCCCAGTCCTCCTCCATGAGCACAGCATGGCAGAACTCCACTCAACTGGGTGCAAGCGTCCCACACTACAGGTAAAACTCATATATAGGATTTAAAAAACCTACTTAACTACCTAACTTAACTGCATACAGCATGAGTTCAGGGATGCCCACAGTGAGGGCTACTCAAGAACTCAGAGTAAAAAACCTGCATAGCAGGAAAGGTATCTCTGTCTATGCCAGGAACAGAGATGTTCTGGATATAAAAAAGCTCACAGGAAGGAATGACCTGCGTCCTGGAGTGACTTTATGATGCTTGTATCCCCAGTGGTCTGTTCTGTTTATGTTACATATTAAGTTCTGCACCTTTCAGACTGGCTCTGAGAGTGAAGAGGGGGAAGGAGCAGCTGCAGTTTGTGTTAAGGAAGAGCCCTCATTCCCCATATCCTGCTTTTGGGCTGTGCTGTCTGCAGCACGGACAGACAGCAGGACGGAGCTCTCTTTTGCTTTTAGTTAGCCTTAGCTAGCTGAGGCAGTGAAGTTCCCTGGACTGTTTTTTTCCTTTTTCCTTGGATCTATTCAAACCTGCTGTGGACTGAAAACCCCGGGAGCTCACACCTGTGGCCCACCAAGGCCTGGGCATTGGCACTTTCCAGTGCTGGAGGGACTGATAAGAACCTGAGCGAGCTGAGCTACACCCCACGACAAGGACTTTCTGGATTTGCCATCTCTTCCAACAGTGAGAAGTTTCATTGCTTAATATTATTCATTTTTTTATGCTTGTAGATACTTTGCTTGTTAAAAAAAACAGTTTTTTCCACTTTTCTCCATGGAAATCTTTCTCATACCAATTGGGGGAGGGGCCACTTAAATTTGTTTTCTGGAGGGACGCCATCCAGAGGTTTTCTCCCAAATTTTCCCTAAACCAGGACAACCTGCCAGGCTCCACCCTCTCTGCCACACTCCTGTCTCTAGCCTGCTTCACAAGCCACTCTATCACCTCCTTGACCTTGCAAGGGAGGATAGAGCAGCATGAGGCAGGAGCAGACCAAGTTTGTACTCAGTTTACTCTCACACCACTAAGCTGTCCTCTTCTCTAGTCTCAGGCTCAAGAGAAAAGAGAGAAAGCAGGACAGGTCACAGCTTATCAGGTGGCATTTGCAGCTCCAGCTTTCAGAAGAATGCATACCTTGGATACTGGTGCTGTCCAAGATGGGCTGGAGGGTCTTCACCTGCTCCAGAAGGGCTGCACGAGCAGGAATAGCCTGTTCCTCTGGTTATGGCAGGGAGGGGACAAGAAGCAGTATCAGTAAACACAAAACACTGCTTTGACTTTTCACAAATAGTGGTAATTTTTCCACCTGATCTGTCTTTACAGTAGGAGGCTTGTTCATGATTTTATTTACACTTTTGTGCTGCTCATCCCTGGGTCTTGATTCACACCAATTTCATGCAAGAGAATCTCCACCAAGTTCTAAAGACAGGACAAGGAATAATGCATACAGATTGAAAGAGGGAAAATTTAGGCTGGGTATTAGGAAGAAATTCTTTACTGTGGGGGTCGTGAGACACTGGCACAGGTTGCCCAGGAGGCTGTGGATGCTCCACCCCTGGCAGTGTTCAAGGCCAGGCTACATGGGGGTCTGAGCAACCTGGGATAGTTGGGAAGGTGCCCCTGTCTATGGCAGGGTGGGTTGGGACTGGATGGTCCTTAAGGTCCCTTCCACCCCCTTAACATTACACAATTCTATGAAATTCCATTCACAGATTATACCATCACAAATTGATCAAATTCCTTGGGTCAAAAGAGGACAAGGCTAGGGGGTGTTGAAACACACCCAAATGCCTTCTATTTTTGTCACAGCCTAGAGAATACTGGAAGTGGGGTGAGGAAACCCTTCTAGCTCCAGCTTTTCTTACCAGCCTTTGATTAATTCAGGGCTAAAGTGAACGATCAATATGGGAGAGATCAGAGCTGATAAAACTGCAGCGTGGCTGCGCATGAGGGAGCCCCGAGGGTGACAGACATCCTTGTACAAACCATCTCTCTGATACCTCCACAGGGCATGCTGTGCCATGTCTTTACAAATGAAGAAAAGAAATCCATCCCGGTCCATCTTTGGTAAAGGACACTGTTTTCTGCAGTGTTACAAAAGCCTCCTGTATCTCTCTGGTTTCATGCCATACCTGCCAAGATGAACTGCAGCTTCATAGCATCTGGAACAGCCATCCTGTCAATGTACTGGGGGTCAAGGTATTTGATTACATCTTCAACTGGAGGGATAAACAGGTTTGGAGAAAAAAAGCAGGGTACATGTTATGGCATTCACAAGAGCAGCTTCCCCTCCCACTATGTACCAGATTACTTTGCAAACACTGCTTACTTTCATATTTTGTTCCCCAGATTAATTAATTTCTATTTCACTTTGGAGCTCTGTGACCAAGAACTGACAAATGGCTCAAGCCAGGAAACCACTGCATTAGGGACAACTGGAAATCTTGATTTTTGTCTGAATAACAATTATCAAAGGTGAGTGAAATCTGCTTCCTCCTACGCTCAGGACAAAACCAGCCAACAGATCCCCATCCAGGTCCTTAAAATCACCCACAAATACACAGCTTATGCTTTTATACTGAGCAGCTACTGCAGACCTGGACACAACGACCCTCCCTGCCCCTCCTGTGACAATACACAGCAAAACCTGGCCAACAGTCAGCTTTGCAGGACAAAGTACCCCCCAGTTTGGATGCAGCTCCCCAGATCTGCCCACGGAGTGTGAAGCTCATTGCTCCCACCACACACAGAGGGCAGAGCTACTTCAGCATGGCCAGGAAGTCCAAGTGAACAGGAATTCATTTCATGACTTCATGCTCCAAGAGCCTTCAGGGGCTGCATTTCAGGCAGTGCAAATCCTGGCACTAACACGGGTAGATGGAAATTGAGCAAATAACAGGCTGCAGCCGCCTGTTTCCCACCCCCGACTGCTGAGCTGATGGATCGCGAGCACAAAAACCTAGCTCAGTTACTTATTTCTGTGCCAAATAAACTGATGTAAGGTCCCCAAGTACACAGGTGCGGGGAAGATACTTTTGTTTACAGCAGCGAAACGGCTGAGAGCTCCCCGCTCCCGCCCTCCGCGAACCCACTCCTTCCGCAAGAACCGCTCACTTTTCTTAAACAGGATTTTGATCCTCTCCCTCTTGCCGGCGATATTGTTCAGCGCCACCTGCACCTTCACCAGTTCGTCCGCCACCTGCAGAGGCACAGAGGGAGGACACGGGGCTGTCAGGCCACTCCGGGCCGCGGCATCCCAGACCCCGCCGGGCCGCACCAAACGGCGACCGGCCGCTCTTTGCAGCTCCCCCCCAGCACCTATCGCGGCCCGCAGCCCCCGCCGCCGAGGCCGACGCGCTGCTCCAGCTCCTCCAGCCGCCACTGCAGCCGCCGCAGCTCCACAGCGCCCGCCGCCATCTTCGTGCCGGGCGGAAGTGGCCGCGCCTCAGTTCCGGCGCGCCCCGGCGGTTGCCATGGCGGCGCGTTGCTAAGGACCGCGGTTGCCATGGAGACGGGAGGGGAGGCCGCGTCTGGCGGAGCGCAGCCCCTCTCGGAGGATGCTGGGCGGCCGATGGCGATTTGCACTGCAGAGGGAGGCGTACAGCCCTCCCGCCGCCTGGGAGGGCAGTCGATGGCCGCTTCATTCCGGCATTGTCCTCCAGGAAAGAGGCGCTCGGATGTATTAAAAGGAATTGATATAGCGATCCGTGTGGATGCAGGCCCTTTGAAATCCGGGAGGCTGCCTCCGGCTTTTCCCCAGGCCTCTGTCTGCCCGCGTTCACCTTTCTCTTATCGACTGCCGCAGGTGACACTCACAGAGAAGAGAAGCACTAATGAATGGTGCAGCCAACCCCAGCCATGCCGTTGCCTTCAGCTGGCACTCACAATTGCATGGATTTCTGACCGGGATGAAATGAATTCTTAGTAGCAGCATCTGCCACAGGAAAAGTCCAGAGAGTTTCCCATCTGCAGAGCAAGAAGTGTCCTAGGGTGCATCAGGAAGAGCAGCAGGCCAAGGGAGGTGATCCTGCCCCTCTATTCAGCCCTGGTGAGTGCTGTGTCCCCTTCTGGGCTCCTCAGCATAAGAAAAACAAGGAGCTACTGGAGAGGATCCAGAAGAGGCCACAAAGATGATCTAGGGTCTGGAGCATCTCTCCTCTGAGGAGAGACTGCAGGAGCTGGGCCTGTTCAGTCTGGAGAAAAGATTGAGAGGGGATCTCATTAACGCAATATATTAATTCAAAATCAAATTCAAAATTTAAATCATTAATGCAAAATATCTCAAAGGCAAGTGTCAGAGGGGGTGCAAAACTTTTCAGTGGTTCCCTGTTACAGGGAGAAGCAATGGCCATAAGCTAAAACAGAAAGAAGGGCTTCTTTATGCTGAGGGTGGCAGAGCACTGGAACAGCTACCTAGGGAGGTTGTAGAGTCTCTCTCTCTCTCTGGAGACATTCCAACCCCACCTGGATGTGTTCCTGTGTCATCTGCTCCAGGTGACCCTGCCTTGGCACGGGGGTTGTAGTGGGTGATCCCCAGGGGTCCCTTCCAGCCCTGATGATTCTGTGAATTTTCAAAGCACCTTCTGATGTTAGTCTCTGTATCCCAGGGCTCAGGCAGGCACATGTACAAATGACTTCAGCAGTGCCAGGAAGAACATGGGCCTGGGTATGGCTCTGCCATAGCCCAGGTACCGGGGAATACCAAGTCAAGGTTTCAGGCCACTCTTTTAGATAAAAACTATCTGCTAATACAGGTACTTTGCTAACATCTCTGGTAATGTGAGCTGGATGGCTTTGGGGAACCTCTCATTGCCCTTTGCTGGAAGCTAAATCCACTGTACCCTGAAAAATTGTCCTTATGGGTACGTTTCTCCTGAACATTGTACAGGCCTACCAGGATGCAGGAGGGAGCTGTGGGGTGCTCCCTTATGCTCCCTGCAGCCTCTGTGCTCCCCCAAATCACCTGCAGGAGTTTTGCAGAGCACTCAGGCAGCAGGAGAAGGTTGAGGCTCTGTATGCGCTGCCTTTTCTTCCCTGGGATCGATAACTGGGATCTTCAGAGGGGAAGAGCTGAGCTTTGTTCCACAAAGGCGACAAATAGAAATGGCTTCATTAGCAGAAGTGCCTGGGGGCTGCAGAAGGGGCTGGGGGCTACAGGGGGCACAGCCAGGGGCTGTGCACTCAGCAATGGTTGGTACTTAGAGGGTACCAGCTCTACTGTGGCCTGGGCGCAGCACGATGGGCAACACCCCAAACACACAAATGCCTGTACTAGAGGGTCCCAGACCACCCAGTACCCTGAGGTGAGAAACTCAGGCAGTCCCCTCAAGTCCTGGGGGGATTTGGGACTGTCCTCATCCACCCTTTAGAGTCCCATCCAGTTTGCAAGACTTGGAACAGAGCTGCAGCTACAGCACTGATTGTCCAGAGCCCAGCACACGGAGTCTGTTCCCTGCTCCTTGGGAATAAGAGCAGGCCTCTGACCACATCCCCATCCCTGGAGCCTGAAGGGGCACACCGATTCAACCAATTGCCCCCAGCCCAGTGCTGAAGCTGGATCCAGCGCTCTGTTGGCTGGGCTGGATTGTCCCCTCATCCTCCACCTTCTCTCTCCTGCTCAATTACAGTCCCTGCAGGACATGGGGAAGCAGGCATCAATCACGGCTGGTTACTCAGGTGACAGCAGCTGTGTCCCCAAGCTCCCCAGGGAGCATGGAAACACACACCACCCTCTGAGCCTGGTAATGAGTGGGGACGCAGGTCCACATGTGCCCTGCTGGCTCCCTGGGGCTGCGGTGCTCGATGAGCTGTGGCCAGAGCTTCACAGCAGTGCAAAGGGACACAAGACCCCAATTAAGGCTGCATCAATCCCACTCCAGCTCTGTTTGGTACCCTCACAAACACCCCCCCCCCCCCCCCCCAAGCACACACATATATGCACACTCCTTGTTCAGGAACCTTCTCCCATCCCCGGTGGCCAGACCACAGGGATGGACCCGCCAGACCTCCGGTCCTCTGCAGGGGTTCTGTGTCACCCTCGTGCCCTCAACACGTTTCCAGAGTGACATCCCCGTATCTCTAGGCTGGGTCCGGGGTGGGCAGCATTGCTGCAGCACCCTGGACAGCAACAGCGCTCCCGGGGTGGGCTCGGGGGTCCGGGCTGGGGGTGTCCCCTTGCCCTGGGAATCCGCGCCGGGATGTCGGCAGGAGTCTGGGTTGTGGCTGTCCCCGAGGGACTGGGGGCTGTCCTCCAGGGGCTGGGTTGGGGCTGTACCTGAGGAACTGTGGCTGTCCCCGGGAAGCTCAGGGTGTCCAGGATGACCCAGGAGGCCTGAGTCTGGCCTCAGAGACAGACTCTCAAACAGGCGTTTCTGTTCCCTTGGGTGCCAGGGACCTGTTTTCGTGGTTGCCTCTGGCCAGAGTGTGTGTCTCCGCGGGAGTCCCCTGTGCCTCTTCAAATATACAGGTGGATGGTGTGGAAGTCCATGTGTGAGCATGAGTGTAACAGTCTGAGTGTGCACGCCACTGAATTTATACAAGGCAGCACAAGTGACCACCCACATACGTGTGTGCCTCCCAGCTCAACCATGGTCACCTGTGTCCCCTGTGGGCACTGCTCAGGTACCAGGCTAGTGCAGCACTACTGGCATCTTGCCAGGTGCAACCTCACAGCCCCACAGACATGGTCTCAGCAGTTCCAGCATCATGTTTCCTTTCCTGGCACAGAGCAGCCTAATGGGATCCCCACCCATGGGTGAGCTGCTACTGGGAGCTCATGGGGGCAAACCCCACAGCCTGGCTGGCACAGCTGGAGTTGGTGCCCTGTTGGATCCAGCCCATGTCTGAAAGCTCTGGTGGGTGTAGGGCATCTATTTGCAACTCAGAGCTCCCAGAAATTGAGCTGGAGGCAAGCATGAAGTGGGCTGTGAAACTTCAGGCACTACAGGTGTTACCCCAGGGTATCACAAGGCTGTGGGGGTGTCCTGCACCTCCAAACTGGTCCCTGGAGCTCGGAGGGTGGCACCATGCCCTATACACCACCCTCAGCACCAGTCTGGTTGAATTTGATTCCTTTAATAGATACACGGAGTCGCGCGGCTGCAGTGGGAGTGCAGGGAACAGGCTGGCGCCGCCGAGCCGCCCGCGCTGAGGTAGAGGTGAGCGTCGCTCCACGCTCACCTGCTTTGGCACCCTGGGGCACACACGAGTGGAGGAGGCGCCTGCCCAGCCCCAACGAGGTAGTTCGGAGTGCCGCTGTCTCCCTGTCACCCGTCTGGGGACCCTGGCACCCAGGCAATCTTTGGCAGTGGGGAGACTCTGCTTGGCAACCCTCCCCTCCCCCCACCAATAAGCCCCACCCCGACATTAACCCCCAACCCCAGCCCCACCCCAATAAGCTCCACCCCCACCATTCCCACCAATATCCCCATTATTTGCCCCCCCCAGGGTGATCCCCCTGAGCTGAGGACCTGGGGGGCTCAGATGCCACCACCCTGGGGGTGTCTCAGGGCAGAGGCAGCAAGCCCAGGCAGCGCAGGAGGGCTGGGTAAGGACATCTGCAGTGGGTAGGGGGTGCAGTATATATAGGGGCTGCAGTGTATAGGGGCTACAATTTATAGGGGCTGCAGAATATCGTGCCTGCAGTGTTTGAACAGAGGGTGTGTATGGAGAGGCAATGTGGGCATTAAGGGCGTGTGCAGGGGACACAGTGTATGCATTGAGGCATGTACAGGGGCAGCAGTGCGTGCATTGAGGTGAGTTAGGGGCTGCAGGATGTAGGGGATGCAGCATGCAGGTCCTGGGGATCCCCCAGGCATCAGGGCAGCAGGAGATGTATGTGGGGGGTTACCTGGGGGTAGTGCCTTGGGAAGGAACTTTTGTGTGTGTGTGTGTTTGTCTGTGTGTGTGTGTGAGAGAGAAAGGGCATGTGGGGGGATAAGGGACAAAAGGGCCCACGTGGGTGCTCACAGCCTTGCATGGACACAGCTCAGTATTGCAGCAAGAGGCACCTCTGGGTCCCCCATCCCACCCTGGTGGCCCAGCTGGGTCCCACAGTTCAGGCCCCCAGACTTTGGGCACCCCCAGCTGTTTCCAGGGTGGGGGCATGTCTGCCTCACGGGGAGGCACTAGTGGGAGTGTGGCTTTGAGAGGAGGCTGGGAGCAGGGGGTTTGGGGCAGGCATGGGGTTTGGACGAGTCTGGGTGCTCCCTCCACCAGATGCCAGGGTGGCTGAGGGCCGGCGGGCGAACAGGACACCTGGGGGACAACAACAAGCAGGTTAGAGCAAGCTCAGGGTTGGAGGATCTGCTCACCCGGCCCCTAGCACCCATGCTGGGGAGAGTGGGACCAAGACTCAGGGGGGCTTCAGCCCCCTCGCATCACCTGTGGTGCCTTCCCCAACCTAGTAATCCTCAGTTACATTGGGCAGCCTGTGGGGTGGCCCAGAGCCCATTTGGCTGGCAGCCCCATATGATGCTTAGCCCTGACCTTTCCAGCTAGTTAAATATTTAAGTTCTGAAGGCAAAGCCCTCAATTTTAATTGTGGGGCATCTCAGCAGAACAGGCATGGATCTGGGGGGCATGGGATGGGCCAATTAGCCAGGCTGATGCACATTAGCACCCCAAAGGATCCTCTGCTCCAGCAAAGCACCCCAACATCTTTTCCTGCAACATGCTCTGCAATCAGGCAAGCCTGACATGCAGCCAGAGACCCTCTGGGCACACAAGCATTGGGGTGACCCCAAATCCAAGCCCTGCCTTTGGGACCCTGGGGAATGGAATAACCCTAGGTGCAGGGTCACTTCTCAGTCCGAGTACACCCATCTATTCACCCCCCATTTTAGCCCTCCATTGCTAGCACCTGCTTTGGGCCAATTTCCATCCTTGTCAACCCCCCCCTTCTCCTGCCCCCTCTCCCCAAGCCCTGCCACTTCATTACGATGGATTTTATAGTAAAGACATCAGATTGAAGGAAGGACTTGCTGGCCAGGCAGTGGCTATAAGTTATTGGATTTCCCGGACGCAATTACACAGGCCAAGCGGCCCTTCTATTTACCTGTGTAGACAACTCCATTTATTTCTATTGACATGTTGATACTGCTAATGCTGTTGGTGGACAGGTTCAATGCGGTCTCCTGTCTGTCATCTGGGGAAAGGAAATACCAATATGAGTGTTAAGCGAAACAGAAACAAGAATCTGTCCAAGACAGATAAGCCGGGACCCAGTCCCTCTGGGCATCCATACTCCTCTCCAGTTGCTGCTGTTGCTCCCACCTCGGCTGCCAGAGAAAGGGATGACCAAGGCTGAGGTGTTGCATCTCGTTACCTCGATTGGAGATCTTGACGTTCATGGGGAACTGGGAGGCCATGGCCAGGAGGTTGTGCTGAAGCGCGTGTTGCACCAGCCGCTGCTGCTCCTCTGCTGTCAGAGCCACCTTCTTCTCTGGGGGCTCCCCTGTCTCCAGCTTCTCCCGCAGCTGCTCCAGCACCACTGCCTGTGAGGCAGCTGCTGCTTGGGCTGCCGTGAGATGGTGCCCGGCCAATCCCACCGGGATAGCAATGCGCCCTGGCACGGATGCTGCCAGCATTCCATCCTCTGCAATAACCAAGAGAGCTCAGCGGGTCCCTCATTGCCACCCCACCTCACCATTCCCAGTGGTCCCAACTCCACCCCACCAGCAATGGTGAAGGGCAGGCCACCACTCCCAGCATCTAGGCTTGGTCCTTCTCCAAAGCCAGGGGAAATACACTTGTTTCACTCCCTGAAAGGGACTAAAAGAACAACATTGTTCCTATTTTCCCCAAGCAAAAATGGCAAGAGCAGACAGGGAACATCCCTGCTGCTGGAGCAGAGTCCATTCATGGGAAGAGATGGTCATTGCTGTGCAGCTGGGACCCTCACCCACCTTTCTTAACACTGTGCACTTGGCTGAGCTGGCCACAGCTGTGTGTGGAGATGCTAAGAGCTGGCAGGGGCATTTTGGGGGTGCCCAGCAGGGTTGGGGTGCTGGCCGGCGAGTAGTTGAAGAGTGCTGTGCCAAAAGTCTGCCTCCGCCCCTCCCGACGGTTGCTGTCGATGGCAGCTTGGAGCTCTCCGGGAGAGCTGAGCGCCCGCTTCTCACATTCGTAGGGATACAGGTACTTCATGTATCTGTATGGGGAGAGAGCCAGGGGGACATCCACAATTTTGCACCTCCCAGCCAGCCCTGTGGTGAGCAAAGAGCCCTTGGGAAGGAGCAGAGCCCTCCAGCCACTATTGTGGTACTCCATGTCAGGCCCCACCCAGGGCTCTGGGACATCTGAGCCAGCAGGTGCCCCAGGGCAGGTGTCCCCTGCCTGCTGGGCTGCCAGGCACTCACTGTGTGCGAAGGGTGAAGGCAGCGCTGGTGATGGAGGTAGGTAGGTTGAGGCCCTTGGTGATCTCCCGCCAGATCTTCTTGTTGATGACTTCGACCAGGCCGCCCTTGTCTGTCACCAGCTGGTACAGTGTGTACAGGTCCAGCACTTGCTTGGCCATGATGGGGATGCGGTTCACTGGTGTCCCTTCCGGCAGAACACAGGAGACGGAAAAGGGTGTGGGGGGCTGCCCACAGGAGCCTTTTGTACCTGGGATCAGAGCCCCCACCTTTCCCCCACTGAAGGTACCCACAACGGCAGGCACATCCCTCCGTGCCCAGGTGAGCACCTGGGGGCACAGGCAGGGCCAGAGTGGCACTGTGCCAAAAAGCAGGGTAGACTCCAGCATGCTGGCAACAGAGTGACCTTTGATGGAGCTGTCAGTGGGGCTGGTATGCTCTCATCTGGGATGTGCAGCCACAGTGGGATGGGAAAAGCACCGCCCCCAGACACCCTTTGATAAGGTTGTCTCTCTACAATTCTTAGTGCTATCTGTACAGCACCAATCTACGAAATCTTTCAGATCATCCTAGAATGACTCACTCTGTAAAACCCTTTCAGAGCCCCATAAAGAAAGATCCCATCTACACTTTAAAAAGGGACCCATCCTATAACCTTTCAGAAGAGGGATGACCCCCACAACCCCTCTGTGAGGACTCACCCAACTACCTCTGGAGAGGTTTTCTTTTTTGGTTTTCTTTTCCAGCTCCTAACTCTTCCAAAGAGTTCCTGAAAAACCTCTTAACCTTACAGATGGCCCCAGAAGTTTCCTCTCCTTAAAGGACTTCAGTGCCCTGCTTCAAGAAACCTGACCCCTCTTTAACTGCTCTCACTAGAGACCCTGACCCATGGTGCCCCAGCATCACCCTCCTGTATGAGGCTATGGGGCAAGCGGACATGGGTTCACCAGGGTTCTGTGAGCCCAATATAGATATAGATCAGCATGGTCTCCCTAGCCATCTAGTCTGGCTAAAAACCCCTTTCCACTTTCTCAGCACCCCCAAATAACCCCCACAGCCTTGCTGTACTCCATGCCTCCTTTGGATGGAGGGCATTTTCTGGAAGCTGAGAAGAGAAGGGACACACATCACATCCCATTCCACCCTGTCCTGTGCTGTGCCATTCCACCCCATATTTATTCCTCCTGCGAGGTGGCAGGGCACAGGCAGTATTGGAAAGCCATCCATTTGGCTGAGAGAGGCTGTCACGACTGTGCTTCGCCCCTCAAACAAAGCTGTCATTCACCGCCATCCTCCAGCATCCCTAATTTATGGCCCTGATATTGGCTTGGCTTCTTCACATAAGCCTGAAAAATGAGCTCTTTTTATTCTTTTACTGAGTTAATTTAACTTTTTTTTTTGTGTGTGTCTGTGTTGTTCACCAGGTTGGGAAGGGGGAGAGGAGTTCATCCCCCTGGGAGAAAGGCAGAGATATTGACTTGACATCTGCTGTCGGTAGCACACCAGCCCGCTCAGGGCTGTTGGCACAAGACCCATCACCTCGGGGGGGCCCAGTTAGAGGGCTCTCCCCCAATGCCAACAAATTTGCAGGGTCTCAGTCCCCAGTCAATGGCCCACGGACTCCCTTCCCTTCCCGCACCTTCCCTTCCCGCACCTTCCCTTCCCGCACCTTCCCTTCCCGCACCTTCCCTTCCCGCACCTTCCCTTCCCTTCCCGCACCTTCCTCTTCCCCTTCCCTCTTCTCCTCTTCCCTCTTCCTCTTCTCTCTTGGTAGCTTACAAAAGTGCCTTGCCATTAATCTTGGGGCTGTGTGGGGTGCGTGGCCGATGCCTGTCCCACTGACAAAGGCACCTGTCTGCATCCCCACAGAGTGATGACTCCAGCCCCAGCCAGGGCGAAGGGCACAAAAGCCCAGGGAGGTGATACTGCCATTGTGGTGCTGCAATTAGTGCCTTGATTGATTAATAGCCCTGTCTTATCAGCAGGGCACTCGGCTTGGTGGTGAAATTGTCAGGGGGCAGGGCCTGCAGAACCCAGTAAGCAAATGCGGAAATAGCCCCCTTGTGTCCCTATTACCTTTGAGGTGCCACAGAAGCTGGGGCATTGTCATGAGCTGCCCCACTGCCTTTACCCCATATCTGATGGTGGTATGACCTCCATGAGTGACCAGGGCCAGCTGTGCCCTTGTCCCATGGGGTGGCCTCAGAGGGTCTGCCCCCCAACCCATTTTTCAGCCCTATAGATTTTCCACTCTTCTGAAAAATGTCAGTGTTGATACTATCCACATAAACAGTAGGGTTTGCCCTGTGGACATCAATCCCTCCTGGACACTCTGAGGACACAGGCTGGGTGTCACAGTCCCCTGCCCATGCACCTCTGGGTGCCCCAGCTGTACCTGCAGTGGTTCTCAGGTGCTGCTTCTTATCCAGCTCTTGACGATCCCTGGGATGGTGTCCTTGCCCCTCAGCCCTTCTGTCCCCTTTCTCTTTGGTCCAAAATCCCTGTCTCCTCCAAACAGTTCATGCACACCTGCACCTGTGCACCCACACCCTGCCTGCCCTCCCCAGAGGGATGGCACCCACTTGGAGGAGAGGCAGGAGAGATGGGATGGAGGGCACAGCAGTGGGATATCCAGACACAGAGGGATGTGGAGCAACACTATCAGGGAAGCATTGGGCTTCCTCCCTCCTCCCCACACCAGCAGGCACTTAATTAGCCCCAGCCCCAATAGTGAGGAAGATAATTAGCTCTGGAGAGAGAGATAATGAAGCTGCAGAACAGCCCATGAATCTTGTAGCTGATGGATGCTGGGAGGGCCCAGATACTGCTGATGCTCCCACTCACTCCCCACAGATCTGCATGAAGGCCAGGGGGCACCCATGGGGCAGTACCCAGCACATCCATGGCCTACAGCTGGCCCCAGTGTGAGCCCTATGGCTATGCCAGCCCCTCACAACACACCCATGAGTGCAACAACTTTGTGGTGTCCCAACCCAACCCTAAAGTCAATCTCTGCAGCCCCACAGCCAGGTGGAGATCCTCACCATCCTTCCAATGGTCAGGACATGCGGGTGACTGCCCCTCTCTGCTCTCCCTCACCCCAGGCGCAGCCAGCCCCAAAGCCCCTGCACCCCCCTCAGCCTTTCCCCGTTAATTAGCTCGGCATTAACCTCTGCCTGGGGTTTACTGGCTATCGAGCGGCTTGTTCATTAATCCACACACTAGCAAAAGGCTCTAATTAATACGGCCAGCCACACACCCGCGCTTGGCAACTTTTAATTGTCGCAGACCCGGCCAGGGAGGGCGAAGGTTAAAGTATTTATCGAGTCCCTGGGAGCCAGCTCGGCCCCCCATGCCGATAGCAAAGATTTCCGATGAGGATGGGTTGGCTGGCGAGCCCTTAACCCCTGGATGCCTGGATTGCTGGCCCCACTCCCACAAATCATAGGCATTGCTGAGAGGTGCTGATGGTGGGCATCCTCACCAGGCGCTGCTAACAGGGAGCCCTGATGGGCACTGCCAAGGGCAGTCTCACCAGGCACCTCTAAAACGTCCTGAAAACTGCTGATGGGCATCGTTAACAGGTGTTGCTAATGCTTGTCACCAAGGGGTATGTTAATGGACATCTCCACCAGGTGTTTCCAGTGGGCATCCCTGCTGGACATCGCTAATGGGCATGGGATAGTGCATCGACAGTTGCCCCAGCTTGTGGTTAGGGGAGAGGGCCAGGGGGAGCACCATAGGACCTGCCTGTTTTGGAGGGTTTTGCAGAGACCTGGAGCAGCTCAGGGCCTGAGAACAACACACCATGAGCCCCCCACCAGCAGCCAAGGCAGGGGTGGCAGTGGCACCCACCCCAGCCACCCACCTTTACCTCTCTTCTGCATGAAGCCAAAAAGGTCATCCAGGAACTCCTTGCGTTTTGGGTCCTCATCTAGTTCATAGAGCTGGAGGCAGGGAAGAGAGAGAGAGAGAGAGAGAGAGAGAGAGGGGTCAGTGCTTCCAGCACATGCAGGTGAGAATGGAGACGGGAGCAGTGCCTGGGGCTGAACACTGCCTGTGCCAGAACCTGGCATCACCCCTGGCTTCACCTGCCTGCTCTGCAGCAACAAGAGGTTCTCTGTGGACCACTAACAGAATCCCCTGACACACCCTCTGCCTGGGTGTGGGCTCTCCCCATACCTGGGGTCTGGCATGGATTCCCCACAGACCACTGACTATTTTGAATCTTTGCCATAGAGATGCTGAGTCTGTGCCTGAGTTTGTCCTGCCCCTCGCCCTCTTAGATGCAAGAGTCACAGCCCAGAGGCATCAGCAAACCCCCAAGTACCAGACAGGACCCCAGGATTGTGATGCTCAGCTCTGCTCTGGCACTGCTGAGTGCTGGTGTTCCCCAAGTCCCAGCATGGGATCAGCATCCTCATCAGCCCTCATCCCTCACAGGGACACAGGCCCACCCAAACAGTGGGGGCTGATCCCATCCTGGGGAAGGAAAGGTTGGCTCACCCATGGCACTGGATACCATCGAGGGAGCTGCAAATGCCAGGGCTGCTATGTGCACAGGATTGCACAGACACAAACATGTGGCTTTGAGGATATTTCTGTGTGCTGGAAGGTCTGGACACACGGACACAGCCTGAGCTGAGGGACAGCACGAAGTGCCAGCTCCGTGTGGAAGTCCAAGCTTGCCTGATTCCAGCACAGCCCCTGAGTGACCATGACAAATTGGAGCCTGCCAGATCGATGGCCCAGCAGTAAAAGTCAGAGCACATGAAGGAAAAATTAGCACCAATCGAAGACGCTATAGACACCAATTCCTCCCAGCAAGCCCGGCAAGAATTTAAAGCCATTGAAAAGAAACAAAACTCAGCAGTCCAGAATGGATTTCCAAAACATATACAAAGAAATGCAAGCTGGAAAACAAAGTCAGGCACAAAATAGAGTCGTTTAAAAAACAATTGTGCTGGGAAAGGCTGTTAAAAACCAATAGAAAGGGAGCACACCCCCACTCCACACAGAACATCATTCACCAGACAGATAAAAGGAGCTGTGCTCAAGGGTCGTCAGGCTGCAGGGACATGGAGATGTGGGGATGGGGGTGGATGCCATGGGGGCACATGAATGCAGAGATATGGGAATGTAGGGATGTGAGGTTGCAGGGACTCAGGGGACACAGAGATGTGGGGATTCAGGGGGATGTGGGGACCTACAGGGATGTGAGGATGCTTCTACAGACCCCATGGTTCCCACCACTGAACAGATACACCTAACACAGTCCCTTGTCTAACTCAGGTGCCAGCTGCTTGTCCCTTCTCAGGGACAGACTGGTGCTAATTGCCTGTCCCTAATTTCATCTAGGGGTACAACTGCCAGGCTCACACCATACCCACAGGTCCTGACTGTCTGGCTCCATGGAGCTCCTTCTTTGCTGCCTCCCTGCTCTCTGGATCCCACTCACCTATTCCCTCCTTGCAGCAGGGTGCTTTTGGAATGCCCTGACCCCTGGGTGCCAGTATTGTGTCCCTCTCCAGCGTGGTTTCCTGTCTCGCTCTGTGCACCCTCCCCATCGCCTGCTCTTTTCCAGGAGGTCCCCAAGCCATTGATTACAGTAACTAGGTCAGGCTCTTAGCAGAGCTCCAGGAGGCTGCTTTGATTTCTGCCCCAGGAAGGCTGTGTCAGCCAGGCTTTGCCTGCATTTCCCTGCCGGTCCCTGCCTCTGGAAGACCTCCACACCAAGTGCTTTGACATCTCCTGACACCTGGCTTGTCAAGGTAAGGGCAAACCCCCAAAACTGGCAACTACCACTCATCCCACTGCAAGGTGAAGCCATGGCTGTCCCGAGGGTTGCCCAGTGGATGGGCTTCAGCACCTACACACGTCTGCCCTGGGTGCCTCTCATGTTTCTCCTCCCATTGATGCAGGCAGGATCCCATCCAGAGCAGGCTGCTACTGACTTCAGCCCCCAAAACAGGTGCCCTCCAAGGGCCAGGTTCTATTTTTCCACTGTTTATTAACCTCTAACCTTTTATCTGTGGGGCACTGAGATGCAAAAACACATTACATCAAATGGGGAGCAAAGGTCAGCTTTTAAGTGGAGATGAGAGTGGAGCTGAATAACCGGGTACAATCCAGCACAGCCCTTGGGTAGCCTGGGATGCACGGGGTGTTCCATGAGATTTGGAGATGCTCAGGCTGGAGAAGAGGTCTCCTGGGTCACACACAGTCACTGTGCAGGGACACATGCCTCACCTGGGTGCACATAACCCCACACAGGCTGCCACAGTCCCACGTGGTGGGTGCAAAAGCCCATGTGAGTATATACCACCCTACAAAGGCATGCACAACTACTATATAACCCTACACAGGTTTTCAGAACCCCACAAGCGTGCACAGCCTTGTGTGGGTTCACTCAACCCCACACGAGTGTGCACAGCCCCTCGTGGGCATTGCACAGCTTCACACAAGTGTAGGCACAACCCTGTACAGGGACACAGAACCCCCCCCTAGTGCCCCACAAAAGGTGGAATGGGCATGTACAATCCTGCACAACCTTACACCAGTGTGCACAGCCCTGCAGGGGCATGTAGAATATCACAGGAGTGTGCACAAGCCTGTGATGCACATACACACACAGCCCACACAGGCACAAATCACTACACAGGCACACACAGCCACCTCTGGAAGTGCACAGCCTCCCATGGGCATGTACAGCAGTGTGTGACCAGACTTCCATGGGCACACACCAGACTGCAGGAGCATCCACAATCCCCTACATACATCACGGGCACGCACTCCAAATGTGCATGCACAACCCCAGATGGAACATGCACATTGCTGTATGTGCACCCACAACCGAAGACTGGAACACACGACATCAGACAGGCATTCACAGCCCATATATACATGCACAATTCTGGACAGGCACTCACAACCCTGCAGGGGCATGTACAACCCCAGAATGGAACACACAACTCTAGACAGGCATGCATAACCCTAGACAGGAACACAAAAATCCCAGTTGAGCATGCACAGCCCCAAATGGGCAGAGCCCCATACATGCGTGCATAACCCCAAACAGACATGCACAACCCCATATATGCACACACAAACCCTGAATGTGCATCCACAACCCCAGATGGGCACACAGAGCCCCGAACGGGAACACAGAAGTCCAGAAGGGGATGTACAGTCCCACACAAGCACATATAACCCCAGACAGGCACTCCACATGGATGGGCACCCCTGACTCTGCAGGGCACACGTTGCCCCAGAGCATCCCCCCACCGTGCGCCTGGGAGCAGTGGTCTGAGCCTTGCCCAGGGGAAGTTGTGCAACTTCCAGAGGCTCCTGCTTGTGGTGACCTATGAGCAAGGACCCTTTTAATCGTGTTTGTATTGATATAATTAGTAACTCATTTAACGCCATCGATGTAACTATATTCCTCTATAAACGGAAGTATTAAACTGTCAAGCCCCGGGATCGATATCCTGCCGGTGCGCAGCGCAGCCCTGCTCTGCCGACCTCGGGGACCTGTCCATGCTTGGCCACTCCAGTAGCCTTGGAACCCCAGAAACACCCCACCTCCACCTGCACTGCTGACCTGGGTGTTTGTGCAGGACTAGTTCCTCATCCTACAGCCCACCTTGGGTGCAGCTCTGGGACCTGCTCCGTCCTGTCATCCCATTGCCATGGTGACATCTATATTCCTGAAGGGATTGGGATAACGGGGCTTGTCATGCAGGTTAAAGGTCAGCGGGTCGAACACGGTTTATTAACAGGACATGAATAGACCTTGTGCTTCCTCCTCCTCCTCCTCCTCCTCCTCCCATGATTAAGTAACATTGTTAGCACCACTCATTCACCAAGATTACTTTCCTGGAGCCAGGAAGGCTTCTAGAGATGAAGCTCGGGTCTTAGACCCCTTAGCCTAGCTGACACCCTAGACAGAGAGCCACCCCCCAGGCACTTCAGCTTGCCTCATCGTGGTGGCTCCCCACACAGTCCCCCCTGGGCCGCACTGCCAAGGGAAGTGGTCTCAGTGGGACCCCCACAGTCCCCGCTCAGCTGCCACCTCCTGCTGGCAGAGAGGGCTCAGATCAGCAGCCAGGATTCAATCCACTTAATATGAGCTGTATCGATCCTGGACCCTGCTCAGCTCCCCCCCACCATGCAAACCCCCCAACCCTGAGCTGCTTAATATCCACCACATTGATTAGCCACACTGCTAATTTTTCCATCTGGTCGCTGTTCACGCCGCGCGCCCAGGTAATGCTCAGCTCCCTGCACCCCCCAGCCACACACCACGGGTGGCTGACTGCTGATGCACTGTTTTGGAGTCACTGCACCTCTCTGGAGCTTGACTGTTGTCTCTGAGATCCTTCCCAAGGAAGATGGTTGGTGCACAACCAAGCACCCAGACACTGGTGTGTCCTCCCCTGTGCCCTGCTGGCATGCCTCAGTTTACTCTGCAGGTAGCCACAGAATCTGACCATTCCCAGTTGAGGAACAGCCCTGAGCACACTGGGGGTCAGGGATCCTAAGAGTATCCACAGTTAGAATCTTCCCCTGCCATGGGGCACACACAACAAACTAAGGGTTTGCATGTCCCTCCCCCCATCCCCATTGCCAGAGCTGGGGGGCAGTTCACTCCCCGCCAGGCACAAACCACCCCCTGACCTTGCAAGCCACCACTCGCCTCTTCCACCAGTTGTTAATAAGTTAATGGTTACGGGACAGCTTTGCCGGGACAGCAGGCTGCATTTGAAGGCAGTGCTGGCTCTTGGGGGGACAATGCTCCTCTGACCCCACAGCCTTGAGCAGTGTGGGGTGCTCACTCATCCCAACACCACCAAACTCAGCAGTTGCCCCACTAGCATAGCCGGACATCTCTGTTTGGGGACCTCTCCCAGCACTGTGGTTCCCCCTCAAAGCCTTTCATCATGCTTAATATTTAACGGCGCTTTATAGAGCAGGCAGGTTTAATCAGCGCTGATAATGCGGCAGATCCGGCAGGTCATTAGAACCCCCCTTCCCGCCGCAGCCGCTCCCGGGAGGGCTGCCTGCTGCAAACATTAACCCGGCCCCGTGCAAGGTTTGCTGGCAAGAGCTGGCCTTGGGACAGCAGCCCCCCACCCACAGCCTGGCCCTGACATGACATGGGGGGCTCACAGGGTACCCAGCCTTCTGCTTAACACACTCTACAGGAGGGGAAACTGAGGCAGGGGTGTTGATATGGCTTGCCTACAGGCTGGGGCAAGAGGAAACATGGTGCTCATGGCTGTGTGGTGCAACCATGGGCACCATTCATGGCCCCTTGTCCCATCTGAGGGCTGTGGCACAGGAGAGGCGGTCCTGGCTCACAGCAAAAACGCGTCTCCCATGATCAGCCCCTTGTTACTCGTTCATGGCTGAGCAGGCAGGGACTCAATGAGCAGATTTGTTCGGGTCAACCTCCCTGACCCACCAGCGCTTGCTACGCCACTGCCTCCCATTCCATCCTTGCTTTCCTCTCCATGTTGCCTCCCCCTTCATTCTCGTCTCCTCCTGCCCCTGATCCCTCCATGGGTGACTGAAATTGTGGGACATCCTTCCCCTTCAATCCCTTATTAGGTGACTGGAGCCATGGGACCCTGTCCATGCCCAGCACCACCCCAGGTGTCCCCAAGGGACATGCAGAGCACCCCTATGGTACTTGCATGGGTGAGCACACAGGGCATGCTCTAGCACACACTGGGGTCTGTGCACGCACACACCTGCTATGGGGCTGTGTGAGTACGGGGTGCATGCCCGTGGGGCTGTGTGCATGCCTGGGATGTCCATGGGCTGTTCAATCCCCCTCCCCACCATGCACGTCTATCCCCATCCCCTTCCTGCAACCTCTTTGAAGGGACAATGTAGAAGGAAAGGTTGGTGCCCCCTCTAACCACACCCTTTGAAAGCAACCCCAGCTCCCATCTCGGCCTCTGCAAGAGCTGTGTGCCTGAGCAGAAAGAGTATCTGGGCCTGGTTCTCACTCATGCCCTCCCACAGACATGGGATGTAAGCTCTGGATCCATGATGGAGAACACAGCCTCACCAACAGAGGCATCTCCAGTGGGTGCCCTGTGCCCCAGGGGACAGGCTTCCACAGCCCCCATGTAGAGTCTGCTCACCCTCTGCACACTCATGCACACTGCAGCTTGCTCTGAAGATGCACACACATGTACATGCTGTTCTTGTGCACCCTCACCCTGGACAAACAGCCACACCAAGCACACTCACACAGCTCTAGTATGTGCCTTCCCTCGCACAGACCCTGTCCACACTTACACATCCCTACACACTCTTCAAATACACACAATCCTTCTGCACACCCATCCATCCATCCATCCATCCATCCATCCATCCATCCATCCATCCATCCATCCATCCATCCATCCCCTTTAAACCAGAGTCCACCACCCCAGATATGACCTCCCCACTGCAGCACTGCCCAGCCAGTTGGCAGCACAGGAGATTTACCTCCATTATTAACCCAGTTAGTGGATTATTGGAGGCCCAAATTGATGAGGGGGTGCATCCTCCCCAAAGACTCAACTGGCATCTGATTTCAGGGAGGTAGCTGGGGAGGGAGCTGGAAGCAGCCTCAGTGCGAGCTCCTGACCCTCCACAGTGAGGGTATTCTCACACCCTCAACTAGTTTTTACACCTCCTCTTTGGAGCCCCAATCCCAAACCCTTTGGACCCCTGGCTGGAAGATAATGTTGTGGCAGCTTTTGAGGGCTCTTGAGCCCTCAAGCCATGCCTCAAGCACCCATGGGTCCATGCAATTCCAACCCAGTGACACTGGTATGGGCATGCACATGCCTAAACACGCTGGGACACCACACGTGTGTCTGTACATGCACACAGGTGTGTTCAGACTCGTGTGTGCACACGCCATATGGATCCACACGTGCTCATATGGATCCATGAACACATTCTAGCACTTCCATGGGTTCACACACACTCTGCACTCTCCTGTGCATCCATACAGACACACAGGATCTCCCAGGGATTGCTACACACAGGGACTCTCACATGGGTCCACATACGCCCACGAACCCCCCCGCTTACATGTGCATTTATACAGATGCACACACGGGTTGGTCTGTGCACACCCCCCCACCCCCCCACCCCCCCAAACACCTGTTTGCCCTTCCAGACACACCCCAGCAGCCCCCCAGTCCTGTCCTGTGCCCTCCACTGCAGCTGGGTTGCCAGAGCTGTTGGAGCTCCAGGGGTTAGCACACTGACCCTGTGGTCCCAGATTAGGGGCACAGCTCTGCTCACAGGTTCACTGGAGAAAAGCCCCCAGGCAGACATGGACAGGGGCAAACACACTGTGTCCATTCCCCCCTCCCTGCCTCTGCAGTGTAGCAAGAGACCCTCTAATTTAGCCTTGGGAGCCCTAGGTCCTGCAGTTAGGTGGAAGATGCACTGGCAGTGAGGAGTGGGCTGTGGCATGGAGACCACTACCCTCTTCTCAGAGTCCCCCTCTTCAGCTGCCTCCATTCTCTGAACATTCCTGCCTCTATTTCCTCCATCCCCAGGGACAACACCACAAGAGAAAGCAATAGGGACAGAGGTAGGATGGTGCACACCACAGACCCTTCCACCCCATTTTGGGACAATCTTAGGTGGCACAAGGAGGTCTTTGTCTACAGGTGTACACACCTCCAAGCTCTGAGATGTGAGTGCACACATTCACAGCTGGCAAGCCCTCCCTAAATGCATGTTAAGGACAGGTGGGTGGGTGCAGAAGGCAACTGCTGGCATCAGGGACAGGCAGGGCAGGAGGAACAGAGTTAGGCTGAGGATAATGGCAAACAGCTGCTGGCAAAACCAGCCACCCCCAAGTTAACCACTGAGGCTACCAGACAGCCTGGAGTTCCTAAAGGGCTGGTTGGGGCTCACCCCCTGCAGCTGCTCCTGGGCAGGGAGGAAGGAGCTTCAGAGGATCCTGATCCCCCCAGTCACAGATGAGTGTGAACATGTTGGAGGCGCCCTGGCAGGCAGGGCATCCTCCTGCCAGCAAACATGCCACTAACAGAGAGCTGAATGCAGAGCCCAGATGTTTGAGTCCCTCTCAGCACAGGGGATGGAGAAGAAAGCCCTGGGTTCTGGTGCTGTTCTTTTATCACTTGGAGGAAACCAGTGCACTCATCCCTGTCTATACGCATGGTTTCCCTAGGGGGAAAGCTGAATTCAGCTCAGGGGGAGCTGAGCTTGGCACCAGAAATGCCAGGTTAGCATGCTCTTACACATGCCCTCCAAGTCAAACATAAAGCAGAACCACAGAATTAAAACCTGGCTGCATTCCAGCCCTTAGGGAAGCTGGGGTTCATGGCTTGTTTCAATGTACTAACAGACCCCACCTGGTGGCCCTCACCTCAGGGCTGGGTCTGCCTGACAGCCCTGGGTGTGGAGACCTCCCAGACCTTTGCCCAGGTCTCTACCCATGTGTCCTTATCAATGTACATAAACCGGCGCCGGGGCTGATGCAAGAGGCAGGGGTGAGGGGGTCTCTCAGCCTTGTAACATTACAACAACCCCCCCAGTCAGAGCAAAGGTCTCACCAGCCCCCCCTCCCCAAACCAGCGCCTTAGGAAACATATAAAACTATAGCATACATGTGGGGTATTTCCCCAGAAAGCCTCTCCATGCAAAGCAGCATTTGCCCATTAACCCTGTGGGTTTCACCGCAACCACCTTGTCCTCTGCTCCCATTTTTAGCACCACTGTGCTCTGTGGAAACCCTTCCCCGGTTGGTCCTGCACCAACTTCCCACTCCATCCCCATCAAGGCATCCTCACCACTGCAGAGAGATGGGGAAGTCTCTCTCTGCCCACTTTCTGCCAAGCAGCCTGGATTTGATGGTCTCTGTTCACTTAGGTGTGCCCCAGTCCAGGACTGATGAGAGCAGAGACAAGCCCTGAACCCCACCCCGGGTGACGGCATCATGGATTGGGCAGTTTCAAGCAGAAAGTCCAGGTGGGAAATACAGCTCTGGCCACTACCATGTCTCACTCCAGCTCCAGGACCCTCATAACCACACTCCCATTGCCCCAGCAGCTTTCCAGCAGGCACACACTGACACCCCACCTCCCCCACAGCATCACAGCCCAGCCCCTGGGGAGCCTCCAAAAGCTGAAGCACAGCCACCCTCCCCACTTAGACCCTGCAGAGAGCAGAGAACCTGTTCCCCAGGCTGGGTGAGCCACAGCCCTGCAGCCTGGGGAGGACCCAGCAGGGACACATCCCGCCCAGGCAGGGCTGTGTCCCTTCCTGCATGATCTCAGGGGAGGGACAGGAGTGACAGCCACCCTGCAGACCCCAAAGCAAGCTGGCACCGCAGCCTGTTCCAAACTGCAGAAGGATATCCAGTTGTTCCCTGGGCTGGCTGGGACACGTCACAAGGTGTGGGTCTCTGGATGAAGGGTACATCACTTTTCCAATCAGGGTTGGAAAAACCAAAAGAGAGCAAACAAGGAAGGAGCCAGCTCTCACCCTGGGAAGCGGTGGCAGGATTTATCCTGCACCCCAACCTCTCCTGTCATCCCTCTCCCACTATTCACAACATTCCTGCCCTGCACAAGGAGCGCGGGCAGCCCCAGACAGGGGCAGGGCGGGAGGCTGAAGGACGAGAAATGCCGGGGATGCTTTCCTAGCCTCCCCGAGAGGGAGGAGCTGCTTCCCACCTCCCGGCTGACCCCGGGAACCGGACAGTCAGCCTTTTTCTGTGCAGCGGGGTGTAATGTAACACTTCCCGGACGAGCTGTTTGGCCTCTAGAGCTCACCCACTCCGGCCCTCCCCGGGCTGCTCCAAGGCAGCGTCAGGCGCTGGCAGCGTCCCTGGGCATGGCCGGGAGGCATGTGCTGCCTGTGCCCTGTTTGTACCTGTACCTGCCGCCCTGTAGGCAGGGGATGAGCCCCGGCCCCCCCAAATAATAACTTTTGAGCAATTTGAAACAGAAAAGGAAGAAGCCGCCACAGCAGCCAAAAGTTGCTGCTCCTCTCCTGCTAGACCTGGGTGAGACTGAAGTGCCCTCGTCTCCTGTCCCTAAGCAGTGCTGTCCTAAAAAGCCACACAACAGCTGTGTGGGGACATCCCTGTCTGTTCTATCCCCTCACCACATCTTCCCTTTCACCCACTGTGCCTCTCTGTCTCCCCTCGCCAAGATGAGTGCATGGGGAGCACAAACCTGCCTGGCACTGTGCACTCCATGCCCACACCCTTCCATGGAGAGGCACCTGCTGTGTGCAAACCACAGCTTGCGAAACACAGCTCAGATGAGATCCACATGCATTTAATAGAGGGAGACTTTTCTTCCATCCTTGATATGAACTTCTGAAACCTTTTCCCCATGCCAGATCTCAGTTGCAAAAGGGTCTCCCCTACACCCACCACGAATGAAGGGACAGGGTGTATGTGCTACTCCCTCCAGTACAAAGAAATCAGTGACCTGCGTTGACCAGCTATAATATGCCCTGGCCCTTGCAGAGACACAAGCTCCGTGGCTCGCCAGCTCCTTGGGGTGACCACACACCAGAGCCCTTGCCCTTTTCCACCTCTGCAAAACCTCTGTGGACAGAGGTCAGCCTGTTTTACCCACTATGGAAAGCACCAGAGATGGAGCTGGCACAGATCAGGGTGGGCACAGGGAGATGCCTGGACACTGGACACCCTACCATGATTCAGGGTCTGTGGACAGGCACAGGGGACACTGAGGAGGTAGGGTCATGAAACAGGGTTGAAATGGGGTTTGGTAGCAGGGAGATGGGGAGCACACAGGATGATGACGATGCCTATAGGGTGGGACAGGGCTTAGGAACAGGGGCAGTGAGGAGCATTCAGGGGGTACCCATTTAGGGGAGGATGAGGGGGCTTCAATTATAGGGTGCCATCACAATAATGTCTAGGGTTAATGGGGATATGGAGGATGTCTGCTTGGGGTGGGTCGGAGCTTGGGCATGGTGTTACCCATTTAGGGTGGGACACAGACAGGGTTTGGGAGCAATGGGGGGCATTAGAGGTCTTCATTCAGGGAAAGTTGAACCCGAGTTTCAGTACCACGGGGGGACACCGGGGATGCCTGCCCGGAGCAGCCGGTGCTGGGGCAGCGATGCCTCCTTACCTGTTTGAACTGCTCCTCGTAGGTCCATTCGTGGTGCGGGGGCGGCGCTGGGTCGCGGGGCTCCCCTTCTTCCTCCTCTTCCTCTTCCTCCTCCTCGTCCTCCTCCTCCTCCCCCGCAGCGGCGGCCGGCGGGCGCGGGCCGGAGGCCGGGCGGCGGCGGGGAGCGGCGGCCGGCGGCCCGGGGGCGGGGCCGGGCCCCCCCGGGGGCCGTCGGGGAGCGCCGCCGGGGCCGCGGGCCAGGCGGGCCGCCTGCTGCCGCTGCAGGCTCTCCATCACCGCCGCCAAGCGCAGCCCCCCCGCCGCCCCCGGCCCCCGCGGCGGGGCGGCCGGCTGCGGGCACAGGGCACGGCCTCAGCGCTGCCGCCGGAGCCGGAGGAGGAGGAGGGAGGGGAGGAAGCATCCCTCCACTCCACCCGCTCTCCCCGCCGCTCCCGTGGGCCTTGCCCAAAAGTTGCCCGCGGAACCGTCGCCTCGCCGGGCGCGGCTCCCGCCGCCGGAGGGGCTGCATCCCCCGCCGGGACCATCGGCACCGTGCCCCGCGGGAGAACCGGCCCTCCGGCACATCCCCGCTGCTCCGGGGGACGCCGACCCCGCTCCTACCAGGGACGGGTCCGACGAGGGGAGCCTCCTTCCTCCATCCCGCTTGGGACCCATGTCTTGGTGGGACCGCCCCCCAGTTCCACTGGGAACCGCGTCCTGCCGAGGACCCCTTCCGTCCCCGCTCCCAACGGAGACATCCGCCCCGACGGGGAACCTTCTCCTACCGAGCCCCTCGCCACGCCGTCCCCGCCGGGGACCCCGTCCCGATCCCGCCGGAAGGTCTCACCCTCCATGGAGGGGGCTCTGTCCTCTCGGGACCCCCCCTCCCGTTCCTACCGAGGACCCCGATCCCGCTCCCTGTCCAACGCGGATGTCCCTACCCCGCTCCCGCCATGCACCCCCGCGTCGCCGGGGCCCCTCCGGCCGCTCCGTCCCTCACCAGGGCGGGTTTGGCCGCCAGGCTGGGGTTTTCCACCATGCCGCCGGCTCCGAGCGCCGCCCGGGGCTCGCCCCGCCGTCCCGGGGGGCACGGCCGGCTGCTCCGCCCGGTCCCGGCCCCGGCCCGCCGCTCACATGGCGCCGCGCCCGCCGATATTTCTTTTATTCCGCAGCAGATGAGGGTGGGTGGGATTTTTTCCCCTCTTTTCTTTCTTTCTCTCTTTCTTCCTTTTTTTTTTTTTTTTTTTTTTTTTTTTTGCAACAAGTGGCAGTCAGGCAGCAACACCCCTCCCCGCTCCCATTTGCTAGCGCACGTCTAGGGAGTCACCCGGGGAGGGCTGGGCTTACGGCAGCCCCGGGGGGATCGCCCGGACCGGCCCGCCAAGAGCCGGCCAGGGGCCGCCCTGCGCGGGGCCGCGGGAGGGGCTGGGCCGGGGGCGCAGCGGGCCCGGCGACCCCCGGTCTGTGTGCGGGTGCTAGACGAGGGGAGTGCATGGGGGTGTGTGCAGGCTGTGCACACATAGAAGTGTGAGGGGAAGGCAGTGTGAAGGAGGGAGGGGTGTGTGAGGGGTCTGTGCGCACGTATGTAAGAGGGTGCTGCACCCATCGCACACCTTTCCGAGGGTCTGTGTGTGCAGATACCTGTGTGTGCTGGGAGAAGGTGCGTGCGTGTGTGTGTTCGTTGCCTGTGTGTGTACGTGTGTGCACAGTGGGATAGATGAGCCACCCCGAGTGTCTGAGCACCCCTGTGCGCAATGGGAGAAGTGAGGGCATTACTCGTGTCTGTAAGGGAGCCCCCACACACCAGCGGGAGTGTGCCCGGTGTCTAAGGTGTGTGTGCGCCCTGGGGTGCATGTGGAGGACGTGTGTCCATCACCTGGAGCAGTAACCATGCACATGCGTGTGCAAAGCCATGTGCACTGTCACAGGGGCTGAGCACCTCCAGTGTGTGCACTCACGTGTGTGTTTGCTCTAATAAATTCCCTGTTTATGTCCGTGGGGAGCTTGGGCGTGTGTGTTTCATGTGTTCACCTGTTGGTGTGTGCAATCTCTCTTGGGAGGGGTAGGAGGGGAAGGCGTGTGCACACGTGCTTTTTTGGGGGAAGTGGGCGTGTGTGCTCCATATGCAGGTGCAAAGGAGTGTTTGGGACAAGCTCCAAGTGCTGAACCCTGGGCTCCATCCTCGAGGGCTGGAGTATCACAGCAGCATTACCCATGACCCTGAGCCTTTGAAGGGATCTTTGTGGCAGGTGCTGTGGGTACCTGGCCCCTGGCTGAAGGTACTGTAATGTGGCCTGGATGCCCAAAGAGGCTTCCTGGCACAGGTAGAACAAGGCCATGTATCTGTCACTGGAGTGTCTCAGTGGCCCTGGCTTGCCCTGTGTCCCTGCAGAGGGGTAAACTGTGGCACCAGGGTATCATCAAGTGTGTCTCCAGATGTCAGACAAAGATGTAAGATGAGGTGAGAGCACAACACCTCTCTGCCTTGGGTGCATCCCCAGATTGTTTTCTTACTCTCCCTCCACCTGCCTGGCTACCAGATTTCCCTGACTCCTTTCTCTATGGATGAAACTTTTCCAGGAGGCAAAGGGCATTTTTTGGCCAGGGCAGCTGCAGGGTTTGTGTGGATGCCTGGGGAGCAGCATTACTCCACAACACTGGGACACAAGGGATAGTGGCTTTGGTCCCATCCCACAGCCAGAGCAGTTTGTTGTTGAGACTTCCTACTGCTGCATTGAGTTTTGGTGGCATGGGATGACAGGAGACTGTGTGGCAAGGGCTGGTGGCTCTGTCCCCTCCATGGCCACCTGTGTGCTGCAGGGGCCAGGGGCAGGCAGCATGAGCCAAGTCCTCCCTTTTCCTCCAAGCACCCTGAGGAAAAATAGCTGCTGGCCATGCTGGTGGCAGGAGCTGACTGCTCTCAGGCTCCATGGCCCAGCTCTGTCCCCTTCACCTCTTCTCTCTGTGGGGAAAAGCTGCTGCTTCTGTGCTCTCCAGTTTCCCTATGAACATCTTGTGAGAAACTACCCTGTGTCCTGCCATGGCTCTGATGACTCTAGGGGCTCCTTAAGCTCCTGGCACCTCAGCAGCATTTGACATAGTGCACCATGCTCACCAGGGAGGCTCTCCTGGAAAAATCAGATTGTTCCCTGGGAGCGCAGGGCAGTTCCTGACCCCGCAGGGCCCCCAGGCGCTGTTTATCTTTGCACAGGAGATAAATTAGCTGTCGGCCATCCTATTTCAGGGCTGGACAGCTGTAGCTTGCACTGGCCCATTCCATCCTGCTGTGGCAGAGGCAGGGACCTCCCTGTGCTGGCCAGCCCTTCTGAGTGCTAGTCAGTGTGGCTGAATTGCCACTGAGAAGATGAGACCTGGCTCTATTTCAGAGAGATCCACAGGGCCAGATGACCCTCAGGACTCATTGCACAGGATGATGCCACATGGATCTAGCTTTCCCCTCCCATTGCTGCTGCCTTGCATCCCAGTGTGCTGCACCCTCTGCTTTGGGCTGTGCCTTATCCCCTGCACAATGAAAATTGCGCTGGGTGGGGTGTGACAGATGTGGTGACTTCTCCATGGCCCAACAGGAACCCAAGTGTTCGGGGAAGCTCCCCTTCTGCAAGGCAGAGGGGTTGGGGTGCTTGGGTCAGTTTAGCGCCCAGGCCAGCTAGTGGCAACACCAAGGTCTCCAGGGGGTACAGCATGTCCCATTGCCTTGGGCATGGCCACCAGGGGACCTGTCCTACTCAGTTCCTCTCTAGAATGTCCACGGTGATAGCAGCAGCTCTGGAGCTCTGCACATGTGTCATGAAGTATGTCTGTGCTCAGGCTCTCTTTGGGGCAGGCAAGTAGGACCATGTCCCCTTTGCCCCTCTGCTCAGCATTTTGCACTGATGGGCTCTGGTGACACTCCCAGCTGGAGAGAAATTCCCCAAACGGCTATTGACAGCTGTGGCTGTGAAGGCACAGATAGATAGTGGAGGTATAGATGGGCACAGCAGACGGCAGAGCAGAGTGAGAGATACTTGGAGCAGAGAGATACTGCAGGAGGAATTGAGAGATAGATCCTGTGGGCTGATCAATACCCACTGCATGTGGAGGGACAGCAAGATAAAGCAACTTGCAGGGGGAAGGTGTTAGGAGGGCAGTGATCTGCATTTGTCCCGGTGACAGCTCTGGGGAGATGCCATTCACGGTTGCTTCAGCTGAGACTGGGGAAGAGCCAGATCGGGTGTGCTGGTGCCTGTAGCTGACTCTCCTTGCCCATCTCCAGCCACTCCAGAAGGGTTTGGTGCCCTTTGAGGTGCCCTGGGGTCCCATCTGGCCTCTGGACACCAGAGGGTGCATATTTCCTGTGTCCTGGTCATGCCTTCTGTCTCTCCAAGGAGTACCTGCTGTCTGTGGGCATTTTGAAGGATGCTGTGTGCCTGGGCAACCAAGGGGGAAAGGGGCAAGCCCTGGCCCTGGCACAGGGGCTGTGCTGTAGCTGGGTGATGGCAGATGAGCTTCCAACCTGTGCCTCAGTTTCTCCACGAGAACCAAATGATGGGTCAGGCCAGCATGGATTTGGGCATGGATGACAAGGCAAGGGAAGAAGAGGCAAAGGCACCAACAGCCTGCAGAGCTTGCTGTGTCCAGAACTCATCTCTTCTCTGCTGGTCATTGGAGACACTTACCTGATTAGGAGGTTGCAGCCACCAAAGGGATGCTTTTTGTGACCCTTTAATGAATGCCTGGCACTCAGTGCTCCTGCTGGGATGGGGACAACCCCTCCTGGTGCAGCAGAGTTGCCAGGGCCCCTGGGTCTAAGCCCAGCTCCACTCTGCTGGCATTTGCCTGAGCCACCTCATACTGCATGGTTTCTCTGCGTGTCGTGGTTTCTTTCTTCATGCCAGCTGAGCTGGGAATGCTGACGAAGGAACCCCCAGAGCAGCCTTTTGCATGGACAGGGCACCTTTTTCTGGCCCTGCAGCCAGGCTGGGGGGGATCCCCCGCCCAGGATGGAGTTATTGACATGGGTGCTACAGAAAACACTGCTGAGATTGTTCACACTAATGTTATTTAGCAGCAATATTTCCGTAATAAAAGAAATCAATGGGCAAGAGAAAAGACCTGTCCAGAGCTTTGATTTTCTTATTTTAATGGCATACTTATTTACTCCCACCAGCGTGCCCATCGGATTTTCATTACGCGGCCTTTGCTGTAAGTGGAGCGGTATTGATACGAGCTGCTGAGTTAGCGCCTTGCCATGCAGGCCAGCTCAGGTGGGATTGCTCATGTTCCCCAACAGGGCTCTGCCAAACCCCAGGGAACAGGCCTGGTGTGGGGCCAGGGAGGCCTGGTAGCCCACAGGAACACACGTATGTGCGCACACACACACACACAAACACAGCCTGCCTGCCCGTGAGCACGCAGCAGTGCACACCTGCTGCCATGTGTACTGCGGGCTGTGCACACGCACAGGTGTGACACACTTGTGTCATCTGCATGGGCACACACACACACAGAGGAACAAAACTCTTCTGATTATACCCATGCACATGTCCTGCGCACATGTGCCCCAGCATTCACACACCTGCAGTTGCTCTGTATGCACAGATACCTGATTGTTCTACCCATTTACAAATGTGTGCCAGCCCCAGCTGTCATACCCACACCCACCTGAAAACTATTCTATCTAAACGCACACACGACCTGTGAACACACACACACAGATGTGATGTGTCTGACAGCATGTGTGTGCACCTGCATGTGTGTGCAAACCTCTCAAAACCACCTGCTATGTGTCGGTCCAACCATCCTTGGGGGGCCACAGACTCAGCACTGCCACTGTCCCTCAAAAGGATGGAGCCCCCTGAGCTCCAAGATTGCCCGTGGAAGCAGGGACCTGGCACCAGCCCAGGCTTTGGTCATCAGTGACGGCAGTGGCGAGAGGAGTAACAGCACCATCTTCTGCCAATCCCCGGCAGCTCAGACAGAGCCGATCCTGTCCAGCTCAGTACCCCAGCTGCCAGGACTTTGAGTGGGATGATACCAGCTTCCCTGGGGATACCCAGATGTCAGCAGGACTGCTGCTGAGGCTGGAGCTGGCCTTCACCATGGCAGGGCTCAGCACGCTCCAGAGACTCTTTCAGAGACCCAAGTATGTGGGATGAACAACTTTATTACTGGTATCTCTTTTCAGGTAGCAAATTGAGAACTAGCCCGTGTGCAGGGCTGCTGGTCAGCAGAACAGGGACAGTCTGGGGAGCAGGAGGATCAACATGCTACAGGCCAGGGTGGCCAGGGACACACTCTTGTGTCTGGCAGCAGGATGGAGGTGAAAGCCCTCCACCAAGCAGTGAGCTCACACGGGTCTAACCACAGGGGTGCAAGCAGGGTGCACAGCTGGGTTTGGTTGGAGGATTACAGCACTCTCCTGGCAGCCGGGATCCCATGCCGGGAGCCGAGCAGAGTGGCTGTCCCCAAGGGTTCTCACAGCTGGGGGAAGCATTTTGAGGGATGAGATCCCATCCTGAGCTAGTACAGACATTTGGGCACTCGAGGACACTAGGTACGTGCATAGCCAAGAGGCCACGCAGAACGGGGTCTCCATTAAGGCGACAGACGGTGGGTTTCCCCCTTGGGGGGCACTGCCGGGAGAGGACTTTGGGGAAGTGGCCCTCTTCCAGCCCCAGCCATCCCCGAGGGCAGATGACACACAGGGGAGCAGGGGGCCCTCCAGCACAGAAGCTGGGCATCCCCTCACTGCCAGGGCATCTCAGCGCTGATCCTGCCCCGTGCCAGGGTGACAATGTGTGCTGCCAACCCACATCAGCAGGGATGGAGCCACGGGAGATGCTGCCAGCTGGACACAGCACTTTGTGCTGCCCGCAGTCCCGGCAGGCTGCCAGAGACATGGGGGACTTAGCGGCCGACCTCTGCAATGGGTGCTCTGGTCTGGTCTACCCGGTGCACCCTGCCCCAAGGGCAGCATAATTCCCTTGATGTCTCAGGAGCTGAGTAAATCTTTTGGGCCTGGGGACAGCCAGCTCCACCTTCTCTCCTGCTGCATGCTGAGGGCACACAGGGATGTTTGTACACTGCAAGGCCACTCCAGCCCTGAGGGATGGAAAAGCAGGACGTGACTCTGATAGAAAGGAGGGACAGGCAGGTAGTAAAGAGAACTGATGTTCTGTGTTGCTGTGACTGCCGAGGTCCCTCAGTCCTGGCACCCTGTTGGCCTGTGGGGAAAGGACAGAACAATTTGGGGAAGGCACAGGGGATCTCCTGCTGCCTCTGCTAGAACCTGGGCTTGGGGAGGAAGAGAAAACTGCCGGGAGGAAAGGAGCCAACTGGGTTCAGCAGGGTGCCCTGGTGAGACGGGCTCAGCACCCAAAGGTGCTGAAGAAGGCATTTGCTTCCAGGAGCAGGCCCTTTGCGTAGACACGCAGGGTGTAGAAGAGGGTGACGAAGTCCTGAGTGCTGAAGAGGGTGTCAGCCAGGGCGAAGGCGAGTGTGGAGGGGATGAAGCCCCGGCCATACTCCACCATCCAGGTGCCTGCACTCCACTGCACTGACGTGGCCTCTCCTGCCTGGTGCACGATGGTGTCCCCTGCCAAAACACACAACCAGCACGGCTCCCAGCGGCTGCCCCACATCACGCCCAAATGGGAGACACGGGACCAAGGCCTTCCAAGCCCATCCCAGCCTTGCTCCCTCTTCTCTTACTGCCATCCACTGAGATGCTGGGATGTGCCACTGGGAACCCAAACTGCTCTATCTTGAGCTCTTGGCTTCCGTCAGCTCAAAGGGCCTCTAAAACAGCAAGTGGCTGTGCCCCAAAGACATGGATGTAGCCCACAGGTCACCATACTGCTGCATTTACCTGGATAGTAAATCTCACTTCTGGTGGTCCCCTCCTTCCATTGCCGGAATGTCCCCGAGATGACAGTGTCAGAAATATCTGCCCAGTAGCGACCTGTGGGAGGACAGACAACATGGGCTCAGTGTCTGCCTGCCAGGGACAGCACAGGAGCCCAGGTCTGAATCGTGAGCAGCGTGGTCAGGATGGCAGCCCCAGTGTCTCAATACACCAAGAAGTGCCAACAGCTCTGGTACCCCCACTGTCTGTGCAAAGAGCCATATACCACCAGCCACGGCTGCTGGGTGTCCTTAAGCCCTGTCATTTCCAACCTGTTTGGCATTTTCTCCCTCCTGAAGCATTGGGAGATGAGAAGTCTGCCACTGCCTGCCAGCTGGATGCGGAGAGTCCTGGCCACACAGCATGTCACACACAGGGACCTGCAGATGCTGCAGAACACCATGGGGGCTGGTCCCCCTTGCAGGGAATGTTTGGCCAGCATCATTCACCCCATACAAGTAGTGAAGCAGTGGGCTCCCTGTGTTGGGTACACCATGGAGTGAAAGAGTGGAGTAGAAATAGCTGAGAGAACTTCCCTGCCCAGCAGCCCAGTCCCCCTGCTTACCCGAGTGTCCCCCAGTGTCGACAGCTGTCCCAAAGAGCAGCACGTACTCGGTGAGTGAGGCATGGAGCAGGCACATGGAGCCCATCCACCCGCCTGCATTCACAAACACCCACTGCAGGTCCTCGTCTGGCAGGATGTGGCCTGGGTGCTTCTTCCGTAGCTCCACAATGATCTTGGAGAAAGCCAGCTCATGGTCCAGCCCTGCAGCACCCAGGGGCACTTTAAGTCCCTAGCACAGAAAAAGCTCAGCTGACCACACCCCCCACCCCCGAATCCCCTGCACAGCCACAGGGTCTCAGCACATCCTTGGAGAGATCTGCCTAGGGAAGATATCTCCTCTCTCCAGCCCTCCAGCTCCTGTTGACCCAGCTCCACCACCTCCCTGGATGGTGATGGAGGACAAGCAGAACCAAGTGCTCCAGTCCTACTGCCCATCCCAGGTGCTGGGCAATATGGGAGACCTAAGCAAGGTGACAGTGCCCCTGTGCTGGTGACATGCACCCCCGACGAAACTCCCTGTGCCCTAAGGGGACAGCCCTCTTCTGAAGCCCCAGGCCTGACCCACCTGGGGCTTCAGCTCCAACCAGGTTGGATGATGCCGCTGCCCTGGTCCCCATCCCTCCTTTGCTCCGGAGTCCACCCCGCTTCCCCCGCTTTCCCTGTTGCTGTTCCCCGGTGCCGATCCCCTCCCTGTCCCATTCCTGCTGCCCAGGCCCAGCTCCCTGCCCCTCCCTGACCCCGTCCCCCATGACCCCCCCCCGATCCCAGCTCCCCTGTACCGGACCCTCCTCGCTCCTTCGTCCCCGCTACGGCCCCCCCCTCCAGCCCAGGCCGCCGGTCCCCGTCCCGTCCTATGCTCCTCTCTTCATCCCCAACCCCTTGCCCATCCCCATCCCCACCACCATCCCTCCTCGGCCCCACTCCCCGCCGCCCCGCCGCGTCCCCACGGGCGGCGCGTACCCGCGTGGTGCCGGGCGAGCTGTGCGATCTCGGCGGAGGTGAACTCGTAGCGCTTGGCCGCCAGCCACCCGCGCAGCCCCTGCAGCACCAGCGCCAGCGCGCCCAGCGCCAGCCCGACCCGCAGCGCCCGCCGCCCCCACGCCGCGCCCATCCCGCGCTCCGCCGCCCCCGGCACCGGGAGCGGGACCCGGGCCGGGCCCGCCCCCGCCGCGGCCCCGCCACGCAGGGCCCGGGCGGCTGCGCCGGCGCGCCGGGGCGGGGCGGGAGGCTGGAAGGGGCCGATCCGGCCGGGTTTCCGGGAGTGGGGCGGCATGGAGCCATCGCTGGCGGAGGGGGGCGCCCGCTCCCGCGCCAGCGGTCCGGATGGGCCTGCCTTCCTCCGCCCTTCCCTTCAGACCCCCGGCGGAGCTCAGCACGACCCCGGGAAGCGCGAGTTGCGGGGACCTTCCCTGCCCAGAGCAGCGGGGCTGCCGGACTGGGACAGGGCGGAAGGGGTGAAGCTGAGGGAGGGCGTGCAGACCGTCTTGCTTGCCCCTTGAGGGGGCGCGGCGGGTGGGCTGCGTGCCCCCCTTGGCGGCGCGGCCTGCGCCTGGCGCCCCGCTGCTCTCCGGGCCCGCAGAGCCCCAGCACGTTCGGTACAACCCGCTGCGGGACGACTGGGTGCTGGTATCGGCCCACCGGGTGAAGCGTCCTTGGCAGGGTCAGCTTGAGAAGCCACCCCCTGAGGATGTGCCCCGCTGGGACCCCAAGAACCCCCTCTGTCCCGGGGCCACCCGGGCCAACGGCGAGGTACCACCAGGGACACAGGGATTCGGGCTGCCCCTGCCACCCCCTCCTGCCTTCATACCATCTCTCGACCCGGCAGGTGAACCCAAAGTACGAGGGTACTTTCGTCTTTCCAAATGACTTCCCTGCACTGCAGCCTGATGCTCCAGAACCTGGTAACTTTGGGGAGTGGAGCAGGCTGCTGGGCACCCCCTGACACTTGGGTCCTGGGGCTGCTGCAGGGTGCCCTGGGGAGTCTTAGGTTCTGCCTCAGCACCTTCTTCCTGCCCACTCTCTGTCCTTCCCCAGATGACAGTGATCACCCCTTGTTTCGAGCTGCCCCAGCCCGGGGTGTGTGGTAAGTACCTACATGGCTCCAGCGGGTTTGGGACACAGTTTGTCAAGAACCTGTGGAATGGTGCTGGACTAGGCCTGCTCCCCTCATGCAGTGCCTATTCTGTACACACCTGCTCAGTTTTGGGGTCATTCTGGAGGTTTTGGCCCTGTCCCTTGTCCCACTGCACCCAGCAAAGCTGAGAGGGTCTCTGGAGACACCTGCAATCGCAGCTATGCATGTTTCCTCTACAGCAAGGTGATGTGTTTCCACCCCTGGTCAGACCTGACGCTGCCTCTCATGTCCCTGCCAGAGATCCGGGCTGTCGTCGATGCATGGACAGAGCTGGCGACTGAACTGGGTGCTTCCTACCCCTGGGTGCAGGTGTGGGGCTGGTGGGAGCTGCTTTTATGTGGGTGAAGGTGGGAGGGTGGCACTGGGTACTGTAGCAGTACTTGGGGTTGGGAGCTTCCTAGTTGTGTGTGGGTCTCCTGCTTTGTGCCCTTTTGAGCCTTCGTGCCCTGCTGAACCTTTCCATGTGGGTTGCTTCCCTGCTGTGCTGGGGACACCACAACAGCCTGCAGTGGGGGCCCTGTGGCTGGGACCTGCTCGCTGCACCTCTTCCTCTTCTCCTAGATCTTTGAGAACAAGGGAGCGATGATGGGCTGCTCCAACCCGCACCCCCACTGCCAGGTGAGGCTGTCCCACCTGTGACCTGGCTTAACTACAAGTCCCTTTGGTAACCCTACATCAAACCCCGAAGGCAGGTGTGAATGGCAGTCGCCCTGCCCTGGTCCCAAAGCTTTTTAACAATGAGGGTACCCCTGTGCCTGTCCCGTCACCTTCCCTCTGGGGAGTGTCCCTTGTGGCTGCCACATGCCAGACCGTCCACCTGGTGGCAGCAGGGACCTTCAGATGGGAAGCGTGACTAGGAATACCCCTGCAAGTGAGGGGTACAGGCACCTCAGTCCTGTGCCCCAATGTCCCTCCCAGGTGTGGGCCAGCAGCTTCCTCCCGAACGAGGCGCGCCTGGAGGACCGGACCCAGCGCCAGCACCTGAGCCAGCACGGCGTGCCCATGCTGCTGGAGTACGCTGAGCAGGAGGCTCGCCGAAAGGTGACGGCATGGACGTTGTCTGTATCCTCTCCCTGGGAGCTGTTTGTGTGCCGGGGTGGACTGTCCAGCCCCCAGGAGCTCTGCACTAGGAGTGCCCTGGGGCGTTGGGACTGTGTATGTCCCCATCAGGCGCTGCATGTAACACCCCCCTGCAGTGCTACAGGCTGGAGACACAGTCGCTGGACAGCGGCCAGGCAGAAAGGGATGTGGGGGTGCTGGTTGACAGCTAACTGAACATGAGCCAGCAGTGTGCCCAGGTGGCCAAGAAGGCCAGTGGTATCTTGGCCTGTATCAGGAATGGTGTGGCCAGCAGGACGAGGGAAGTCATTCTTCCCCTGTACTTGGCACTGGGAAGGCTCCACCTTAAATACTGTTTCCAGTTCTGGGTTGGTTTAGGAAGGACATTGAGATACTCAGATTCCTCTGGACAGAAGCAGCAAGGCTGGTGAAGGATCTGGAACACAAGCTCTATGAAGAAGAGCTGGGGGTGTTTAACCTGGAAAAAAGGAGGCCTTAGGGGAGACCTTATCACTCTCTACAGCTCCCTGAAAGGACATTTTAGTCAGCAGGGGGTCAGTCTCTTCTGACAGGCAGCCAGTGGCAGGACAAGACAACACAGTCTCAAGCTGTGCCAGGGGTAGTTTAGGTTAGACATTAGGAAAAAAAATCTTCACTGGAAGAGTGATTGGGCACTGGAATGGACTGCCCAGGGAGGTGGTGGAGTCAAAAAGACTGAGTGTGGCACTCAGGGCTGTGGTTTAGTTGATAAGGTGGTAGGTCATAGGTTGGACTGTATGATCTCAGAAGTCTTTTCCAACCTAGCTGGTTCTGTGATTCTGTGCCCTGCAGGAGCGGCTGGTGGTGGAGAATGCAGACTGGCTGGTTGTGGTGCCATACTGGGCTACCTGGCCCTACCAGACCCTGCTGCTGCCCCGCCGCCACGTCTGTCGCCTCCAGGACCTCAGTGACAGTGAGAAGGACAGTGAGTAGCTCTGAGCTTTATCGTACCCCATCCCATGTCCTTTGGGCTTGGCCTTTGTTAGGAGGCAGCTGTGCTGGTGCTGGAGGGCTTCTGTCCTTGGAGTGGGGGCTGCCAAGCTTAGCTGAGGAGAATGACAACTGTTTTTTTAGGATAAGAACTAGTTGTTTGGGCACAGCCAGCACTGCTGGTGGGACTCGTGTCCTTTTGGGATGGTGAAGCACATGGTGCTCCCTGCTTTGGTGGGGGACTTCTCCTGCTGCACTGCTCAGGCTCCCTGTGTGTGTGGGGAGGGGTGGGAATTACCAAGTGCATCCCTCCTGCTCGTCAGTGGTGTCCACCCAGGGAGACCTGCTGTGGGTGACCCCACCACATGGGCTCAGTGTCTCCCTGCCAGGGACGGCACAGGAGCCCAGGTCTGGCAAGCTGCTGGCCAGCTCAGGGTGTGAATCCCTGTCACTTTCCTGCAGGCCTGGCCTCCATCATGCAGAGGCTGCTCATCAAGTACGACAACCTCTTTGAAGTCTCCTTCCCCTACTCCATGGGCTGGCACGGTGAGTGGTGTGGCTCCGCAATCCTCTCGTCCACATCGCCATCCCCCTGCTGCGGCTCATGCAGTGCCTCTACCCCCTGCAGGAGCCCCCACAGGCCCCTACCTGGAGGAGGAGTGCAGGCACTGGCAGCTCCATGCCCACTACTATCCCCCACTGCTGCGCTCCGCCACCGTCCGCAAGTTCATGGTGGGATACGAGATGCTGGCGCAGGCACAGAGGGACCTCACCCCAGAGCAGGTGACTGCAGCTCAGGGGGACTGGGGGAGCCAGGGGGCTGTGTGCCAGGCCTGTCCCTAGGACCAGCCCCTGGCTGTCCCTTGTGCTGTGCCCTGCAGGCAGCCGAGCGCCTGAGGAGCCTCCCTGAGGTACACTACAAGAAGAGGACCGAGGAGGTGTGATGGGGAGCAGCACAGCATCCAGACCTCGGATGTGAGTGTGGGGGAGCTTCTTATTGCTTTCTACCACTACCTGAAAGGGGGTCATAGCCAAGTGGGGCTTGGTCTTTTCTCCCAGATAACTTATGATAGGACAAGAGGGTGCAGCCTGAAGTTGTGCTAGTGGAAGTTTAGACTGAATGTTGGAAAATATTTCTTCACCGAAGGGTTGGTCAGACGTTGGAACAGGCTGCCCATGGAAGTGGTGGAATCACTGTCCCTGGAAGTATTCAAAAAAATGTGTAAATATGGCATTTTGGGACAAGGTTTAGTGGTGGGGTTGACAGTGCTGTGCTAACAGTGGAGGTTTAAGATTGTATCATTTGGTGTGCTCAGTAGGGCCACGAGTCAGCTGGGAGTGGTGAGAACCAAGGCCTGGGAATTCATGTCAGCTGTGACCCCTCTGAGCTCCCAGATTGTCCTGAACCTTGTCATGGCTTGGCTGGTTTTTGGGACTGGTTTTGCCTGTTTGGGGACTCGGGGCCTAACCCTGTGACATCCTTGTGTAGGTGGTGTTCCTTGTCTCTTTCGCCATCCCAGGCACTGTCTTCTGCCCCCATGGCATGCTCCTACCACCACTAAAGGGCTTACCCTCCTTACCAGTCCAGTCTCACTGGTGGGACTGGGAGTTCTTCTGCCCCGTGGAGGGGCACAACCCCCCTGGACAATAAAACCTGGAAGCAAAGTGCCTCTACCTGTGCTCTCGTGGTGCTCAGCCCTAGGTGGGAGGTATGGGGTCTCTGGTGAAGACCCCCAGCTGCTGGTGGGGGGTAACACGGGGCTTAGGGGATGTACTGGCAGCCCAATACCTGTTCCTGCTGTCCCTGCCTCTGCGCTGCCTCCTCTTTCTCCCTGGGGGGAGCTCTGAGTCTGTCTCTGAGTGCTGCAGGCTTGTGGAGGAGTGAGAAACAGAGGCTTCCAAGCTTCCATTCCTTATCCCAAGGCTTAGCCAGCTCCTGGGGGAGGGCAGAGCCCTGTTAGACTTGCACAGAGGCTGCTGGCTGCTCAGCCCTGTGCTGTTCATCTTCTCTGGCTGGGATTGCTGGGCAGCTGCCCTCATGTTGCCTGCTGCAGGTACAGGGGCTGCTGGGATGCAGCCAGGGGCTGGTTCATCACTCACCTGGGGGCTGGCAGCTCTCTTCGTGGTGCTGCTCCCACCTTTACTGTGCCCACCCATAGGGTGGGATGGTGGCAGCCTGGACCCTGGGCCGAGCTGAGGGATGTTCTATTCACGTCTGTCTGTGCTGTCCTCCCTTTCCTTCCAGGAAAGCCCTGGGACTCTGCAGGGGTAGCTGATGGACAGTGCTGCCACCACAGCTGATGTGGGGGGATGCAAAGCACTGTGCACCCTCACTTCTTCACAGATAGTTGTTATTTGTCACTAATGAGCCATTCTCACAATTCTGTAATGAGACATCCTCCGTGTCAGGTCTGTGAGCGTGCTGCTAGGGGCTAGAAATACCTTGCAAGGTATTTCTCCTACCTTCAACCTCCAAGACAACAGCTGTGTTCCCTGTGCCCCATCCATGTGTCATTCCCCCATCTGCATCCATGGGCTGGAACAGATGGAAGGACTTCCTGGCCTGTGATGCTGGATGCCCTCCTACGTGCTGGTCCTATCTTTCTGCCTGACTGCCTCATCCCAGAGCCCACAAGGTGCCCTCACCTGACTTCAGTGCTCCCCAGGTGCTCCAGGGCTGTGGGGAGGAGATGGTGGCTGACCCTTGAGCCTGGAGCTGTCATTGTACACAGCATCTCTCACCAGGGCATCGGGGCTTCCCAGCTGGGAATCCCACCTCTTGCAAAACTGATTTCTCCCCTCCTGGGACAAGCAGAGTCCCTTTGGTCTCTGCCACCATCCCGATCGCGAGCCCTTTCCATTGCAAACAAGTGCCTCCGCTCCAAATTCCCTGCTTATTCTCCAGGGTCCTGGGAAAGAGGCAACAAATTGACTTTAAGTGTGGCAATCCGGCTCGGGGTAATTAGCGGCTGAAGCGGTTGTAACGAAGCTAGTCATCTCCCTGCACGCGCAGTTAGCTCTGATTTAATGGCCCGGCGGCTCCCAGCCCGGGCTGCCGCGCCTCGGCCCAACGCCGTAAATGAAACTCGCAGTTAAGTCAAGCGGTATTAAACTTTACAGTCGCCGTCTTTAAAAACGGGACTCTCTCCAATAAATCAGGGCAAGTGGGATTGTAAATATCGAGGCAGGATCCATATTGCTTAATTAAACAGCGCCTAATGAACAGCCTGTTTGTTGTGCTGTGATTTAGGATGGAAGCTGGGGAAGCAGTGCGTGCTGAGGAGGGCTGGTGCCCATGCCAGGGTGCCCTCTGCTGCAGGTACCACCTGCTCAAGTTTATCTGCTTAAAAAACTCAGAGATGGCCTGAGAATTAGTTTATTGTTTTGTTTTTTTTAATTAAAATGGCCCCCTGAAATCTGAAATGGGGTGGAAGCAACAGTTACAGGAGGAGAGGAGGTGGTTCACACAGGTGTGAGAGCTTGACCTTGGTTATGCTGAGCTCCCCACTTCCTCACAACACATCCAGCCTGCTATTGCCCTCATACTTTTAGCTTGTGCATGGGGGCTGTGAAAGGCTGGAAGGGAGCAAGAGCCTTTCCCATGTCACAGGGAGACATCAGGGTGGTGCAAATGGAGCTGCTGGGAATGGAAAGGCATTGCAATCCATAGGAACCGTTGTTGTGCTGTAAAACCTGAAGTCTTTTATATTTTGGTAGTTGCAGTCCCGTTGTAATTAAAAAGTGATTTACTGCAAGGTGAATAAAAAAGTCTGGCTGGTGAGGGATGAGGGAGTGGAGGGCCTGCGAGGTAGCCAGCTGTTGTTGTTGACCTGGGAGCATCAAAGGGGAGCTGAGGCCCATTGGGATTCCCCATAAAGGTGTTCCTTGATGCTATTTCATTTCTCCAGGAGAGCTGTTGGAAATCCTTGGAGAAGTATTTCTGTGACTGGGTCATCCTTGTCTTGAGTCTCCATCTCCCAGCATGAGGGCAGAAATGTCCTCTGCGATTGCTGGCCTGAGCTGCTCTGGGAGAAGGAACAGGGCAGGTGGTGGGGAGAGTGAGAGGAACTCAAGCATAGAATTAATGAACTAAAATCCACTGAGGTCCCATAGAGGTGTTTGTACCTTCTGTGGTGCATTAATTAATGGGTCTGTGAGGGATTAGGAAAGGGACAGAACGCTGCTGCACAGGGCTGGCACAAGCTGTACTCAAGGAGAAAGGGATACACCCAGTGGGGGATCCAGCGATGCTTGAGAGGGTGTGGCCAGGAATTTATTTTCATTTCTGTCCCATTTTCTGATGCCACTGAAAGAAATGGGTCAGTCTGCCAAGGGATGTGACTTCCCCAAATCTCCTGGAGTTTTTTCTTTACTGAAATGAGCCAATGTCCTTGCCTGGGTTGTAGCAGTGACTGTGTCCATCATTGTGCCTGCCCTGCATGTTTGGGAGACCCAGAGCACCCCCAGCTCTGACACTGACTTCTTCTGTGGCCATGGGTGAGCCCTGGGATGCCAGTCTGGTGGACAGAGACCATTTGGCACAAGCACTTCATGGCTGAGGGCAACTGCTGGAGGCATGTTCATCACCTTTAGTTGAGTGTCCATGTCCTTGGCATCTGCCAGGACATGGGAGGGCTGCAGAGAAGCTGCAGCTCCTGAGCCCTCCATCCTGCCCACCCCTTCTCCTCTGCCTTCCAGTGCAGGTGAGACAATAAAATATTGAGCAAAGGAAGTTAATCTGTGACCAGTGTGTTTTAATCTGAAAGCAAAGTTACGAGTTGTGGCCTGCTGGTTCTTGCTGCAGTTTTACTGCCCTTCCTGATACCAGGTTAATGGCTGTCATTTCATTCCAGTTTTACTATTGGATTTGCCCTTATTGTTGAGTTTCTCCTTGTCGGCTGCTTCCTGTGAGATGCTAAACCCTCTGGTGCCCTGAAGCAGGTGGGCTCCATGCAGTGGGAAGAATTTGTGTGCCAGGAGAATGTAAATCAAAACCCAGACCCCTTTTAGATCATGTCTTAGCTGGCCATGCAAGAGCAGCTGGGACAAAGAGAACCCACATTGTGCATCTTCCCTGGGTTTGGCAGCTTCCTTGACAGGACTTCAGACTAGCAGGAAACAATTTTGGAGGTGTCTTGCCCATGTTTCAGACAGCTAGTGTGTTTTCCTCTGCTGATGGTCACTGAGTCCTTCCTGCAAGGCCTTTTCAGGTTCCTTGGGGACCATGAGTAGTAGGATGACTGCTGGTCCCAGATGGACACAATTGGATGTCTGGATGCTGCCTAGCAAGCTCTGCATGTACTTCAGGCTGGCAGCCCCAAGGATGGAATTTAGTTGGTTAATCATCTAATAATACAGGTAATTAAATACCATCACATTACAACATCCATGTGGTCAGTATGCACTGGCACCCCAAATTTCCTGTATGCCTGGTGTTGGGGAGGTACCTTGGGGCTTCAGCTCTTGGCAGTGAAGACCTGTCATTGCATGTGGTTTGAGCCTTTCCCATCCTGGGACCTCATCCCAGAGTCAGCAGCCTCTGTTTAGGGCAAGGGAAACAACGGGAGCATCCAGATTCCAGCTGGATTCAACCCAAACTAAACTATCTGGGGGTGGAGGGGAGCAGGTGTGGGTGGGAGAGCAGGGGACTGGTCTGGGATAAGGGCAGCCAGAGGGAAGGTAATCTTTGACTGCAAAATCCACCAGCTGTGCAGATGCTGGGAGAAGGCTGGAGCCCTTGCAGCATCCAGGATCTGGCATGGCTGAGATTGGGCACCCTGGCACATCCCTGGTGCTGGAGCCAGCTGTGAAAGCTCACAGACATCTGCCTGCCCCGTGGGGCAGGATCCCCCTTCATTCTGATGTTCCAGAGAAGAAATCTGTACATATTTGCTAATTATCATGTGTGATGCTGAGAAGTCTGCTACAAAGCCCCAGGGGCAGCGAGACATTGCAATGCCAGGATGGATCAGAGGTGGAAAATCAACCCCTGGGATGTGCCTGGGCATGAGGTGACTCCTGCCAGAAGTAGAGCCCTTGGGAGAGAGGAGGAAGCAGAGAGATACTAATTAGATGCTAATAAATGAGTAATTAGTAGATCTCCAGCCTGCTTGGTGCCCCTGGGGCTCCCTTGCCCAGCTCCAAGCCAAACCACCTGCTTCAGTGTACCTAAGGTGGTTTGAGCCCCACAGGATATGGCTGGAGCAGGGATGAACCAGCTGCTGCTCTCCATGCAGTGACAGGCTCAGCCACAACAAAATATCCTCATAAATTGCCCTTGTGAAGCAAAACTCGACAAATAAAAGCCAAAAGTGCATTTGCAGCCTGTTTGTTTTTAGTGTTTAATCCCTCACTTATTTTGCCTGCATTTGTCTCTATATCAGGGCAGCTCCTCCACTCCCTCATGGCTTTGCGCTTGGGCAGGGAGCCAGGACTCCAGGGCTGCCTGTGCTGTCCCTGTGGGCAAGGCAATGTCCCCTTTTTGTGCCTCAGTTTCCCCATGGCTCAAACAGGATCAGTCGCACAGAGGCCAGGCCTCACTGGCTGATCAGGCAGTGGGAGGACCTGTGACAGCCCTGCAGATGTCTCTGGGCTTTTATAAGATCCCTGGGACACCCTCAGTGTGACACCCTTGCAGCTCCTCTGTCTTGGATGGTGCTGTCCCGTCTTGAAGACAGGTCTTGAAGATATGAGAAAAAAGGTTTCCCAGCCCTGAGACTGGCTGCTGCCCCAAAACAATGCTGTGCAACAAACCCCTGGCTTAGCACACCCAAACTGCAGGCTTAATATTTAATTCACACAATAAAAAAAAACCAAACTAGTTTTATTTTTAAAAGCAAACTTTTAATTCTCACACAGGCAAGAAACAGAGTGAGAGTGAAGCCAGGATGGGTCCCCAAGATGCCAGCATGCTTTTTAACCCTTCCCATCCTGCTTTCGAATTCCCCTTGGGATCAGAGATGCTCAAAAAGCATCTGTCTGGTTCCAGCTGCTTCCAATGTGCTTCAGTAACAGCAGGACCCTGCTCCATCACAGCCTGTCAGGTCACCTCAGAAGTATCAGATCCATTGGCACAGGAAAAAAGGAATGACCCCCAGCCTCTGCTGGGGTCTAAAATTCCCTCCGCCCTGGAAAGGACTAGCCGACACATCAGGAACTTGGAATGATTATGATAAAACCTGTGGGACACCAAGGGCATCACTATGATTTGTGCTGTCTAAATGTTAATCAGAATAATAATGCCTATTGAGACAGCTGTTTTAAAAGGCTGTGATGTCGGAGTAAAAATTCCAATAAAACTCTATTAGCCCTTCCTCGTTACACTAATGGTGCCTGCTGCTAAAAGCCCCCTGCTATAGACACCCGTATTAATGGGCTTATTACAGGAAATAAAATCTGAGGCTGAACATTACAGTGAAGCCTGATTAATTCAGCAAGGTAATCTTTTTTTTCTTCCCCCTCCTCTCTGCCTGTTCTTTTTCTTCCCCTCTTTATTTAATGAATGTACTTCTTGAACTGCCAACTTTTGAGCTTTTCATGGAGTTTGGGGATGATTTTAAACTGATCTCGTTCACAAAGAGATGAATCTTTGAGCCAGCTCCTGGTGCAAATGGGGGGGAAGGCTTCTCAGATATCTCCATCAAACCAGGCAAGAGCAAAAGCAGCCAGGCTAGGAGTGAAGAGGTTAGAGACGGGGGAACAATGGATATCCCAGGGATATCCACCTGGAGTAGTGGCTTGTGGGCCAGAACAGCCCATTGTTTATCACCAGGTAGGTGCATGTGACATTGACCAAGGTGAAGCTGCTGGGGGCAAGCAACATCTGCCCTCAGCTGCTCCTTCCCATCCCTTCTTGTCCTGACTCATCCTCTTTTGCTGTCACCTCTGTCCCTGCAGGAAGGTTTGCCTGGGTCTCCTGTTCACAGGTGCCATCCCAAAGACACTGTGGTATCACCCAGTGAGGCTGGCACCCTGGGCTCATGCTGAGAGGCAGAAACACTCTGACAGGCACACCACTATTCATACAGGCTATAAATAACTCCCATAAAAATCCTCTTCTTAGCCTTTTGTGTTCAGCCAAACCCTGCCAATGGGAAAGGAGACGGCATCTATTTTATGGGCGGCTGGAAGCCGGCTTTGCATTTTCTGGCTCACGTAATCCCACAGGTACCCTCATTTCTTTTCTTTTTAACAGACTTTTGATTCACATTCCTCCCAGCCAAGTTTAATTATGGCCTTGGCTCCTGGTGCCAGGGAGGGGAAGGGAAGAGGGCAGCTCTGCTGGCCGGTGCAAGGGCAGGGAACATGGGGCAAGGAGAGAGGGAAAGGGGAGAACAGGAGGGAGGGAGGAAAGTGAGAAGGAGGGAAAGCAGGAAGGAGCAGACAGGCTGTAAAGAAGGAAGGAAGAGGAAGAGGCAAAGGGAATAAAAGGAAGGAGAGTGGAGCCCAGGTGTGCACCCATCCTGGGAAGCCCAGAAAGGTGTCCACATCCCAGACTGGGTAATGACTGCATTTACTGATTTTCTAATTAACCAAAGCAAGAAGCTGTGAACACTGAGCTTTTGGAGTAGTCTGGACATACTGGGTGGTGGACTATCAAAGTCTGGAATTCATTGATTCAAATTCCACACGGGTATGTTGCAGTCATACATGGGGCCAACATGCTACAGGCAGTTAATGATTTAATTATATTGTAGGGAAGTTGAATTGCGCTGGAAAGAGGAAGATGGTGGGATTGTAGAGCCTGCCAAGCAATCCTCAGGGGTCTGCAGGTGGGGCTGAAGTTGAGGTTTCCCTCTGGGGATCTGTGGCCTCCTTACCTTGGGAAATATAGTGGCCTTGGATTGGGGATGGCTGCAGATTTTTTTCCCTGCCCTGCCTGCGCCCACCATGCTGTCAAGGTGAACACCCCATTAACAGCAGGGGTCTCTTCTGCCCTATGCAATAACACAGCCAATGTTCCCTTACTTACATGTCCACCCTAAAAAAAGAATGCCTTCCTTGTCATTAGTCCCTCAGATCCTGCTGGATAGGTTCTTGCTGTGATCTCTTCACCGCCACACCCTTATCAGTGCCATCTGGCAGTGAAGGTGAGGATCAGCATGGGAAGCCTTGTGATGAGGGAGAGGACTCTGGGGAGTGGGAAGAGGGCACAAAAGCGTCCAAACAGAAGGGGGAAAAAAAAAAGATGAAGAAATCAATTTAGTTACAATAAAGCCTCTTACTGTGTTAACTGCTAATCCACAAATACACAAACACACAGAGGGAGTCCTTGGAATAAAGGCATTTAATTAAGCTATTTGCTTGAAGCTGGCTCTGAAAGATCGGGCACCATGGAGGAACAGGCACAGTCGGAACCTCGTGGGAGATGCTTGCCAGGACCACTGGTGGCCTTCCCCCTTACGTCAAGGCCATGGAGCAGTGCTGTCCCCTCCATGGAGACACAGCCCACTCTCCAGCCCCATCTGGATCTTTGTGGACTTCCCTTTGCTGGTGGGGTAGAACATCTCCTGGCCCCCCCCAAGGATGCTGAGGAGCTGACTTTTCATGATGTTTCCCATCCAGCTGGGGTGTGAACTGTTGGCATCACAGGGCCATTTGCTTTTTCCTCCTCTCCTTTTCCTTGAAGGGAGGGGGCCACAGTCAGGGGGGTTATAACTCTTCTCTCCTTTCATTTGATCTGCCAGAGGGCTCAGCAGGGGGAAGACCCTGTCTCGGCAGGCTGCCCATGAGATAAAAGGCAGAGAGGGCCAAGCCAAGACATTTTTTCCACTGTTCCCCCCACCCCTTCGCCCCTTCCTCCATCCCCCTGGTTTTCTTGGCAAAGGACGAAACAGGGAAATGAGCGTACTCCTTTCAAAGCCCTTCTTTCAATATTGAACCGGGCCTGGATTCCCTTCTGAATGCCTGATTGCTGGCATTCCCACTCCCCATGCAGCCTAAACTGTAACAGCTGAGGGCTGGGGATGCTGTCGGGGGACTGCAGGCACGTGTAGGGAGGCTGTAAGGGAAACAACAGCCCCTGCTTCCCATTCCAGTGTTGGGGCTGTGCTGCATGCCACAGACACCCGGCCCCTTGGGGACCCTCAGCCCCACTGACACTTTTTGCCCCTGAAGCTCTGCTGCTCTGACATGTCACGAGGTGTGGGGTCCCTGCTCCTGGCAAGCTCATGGGTTGTAAGATGTTTGGCTGTGTCACCGTGTCCTGCAAAGCCTGTGCTAGCATGGGTCATGGGAACCAGCTCCACTGTACTGGGATTCTTGCTAAGGCTTGGGAATCCTGTCCCACCCCAAACTGGGATGAAAGCCACACCAGGGAACCTGGCAGAATTCAGCCCAACTCCCACTTGCTGCATTGGACTCAGTGAAGTGTTTAATTTTAACTTTTTCCAGAGGTTTTCTTTTGATTTCACCCTTTTCTATTTGATTTTTTTTTTTTTAAAGAAGATAACGATCTTGCATTTCCAAATGAAATCATTTGGCACCTGGGTGGGGTGAGGAAGAAAAGACTTATTTTTCATTTAAAGCTGTTGAAACTGGATAGCTAAAATATTGCATGTCTTTTTTTTTTTTTTTTCTTTTTCCCAGAAGGTTTTTGGAAAGAAAAATTTGTTTGAAGTGACCTTTTCTTAGGAAGTGTTTTGATGAACTGGCATTTTCTGGATGAAAAAGCATTTCTGCCCACAGTGCCTGGCCCTTCTCAAAAGAAAGGGCAGGAGCAGAGGGGCCATTGAGCTGCAGAGGGACAGGGCTTGGTTTTGGGATTTCTCCAGTGGTCTGGGGAGGATGCTTGGAGTGGTGTGGCAAATTTGGTGCCAGAACCTGGGGATGATGACCAAGGTGGTGGGGGCAGCCCTGGTGTGTAGGCTCTCTGGGGCTGCTGGAGAGGAGAATCCAGTGCTGCAAGGCAGCAATGAAGGGGAGGTTAGATGGGACAGGCCAAAACTCCAGCACAGCACTCCCCAGTTCCTCCTTACCAACCTTTTAGCATCTTTGATGTTTTTATCATGCTCTGTGTAACTTCCCAAGGAAGAGGTCAGCCCACTGGTGGGGCCTTAGTGTAAGCCTTTAATTAGCAACCACTTCTAGTTATGCTTGAGGGCCTTCGAGGCAGGAGGATTTGAATTTGTGAAGGCACAGTAGGGGTGGAGATCTGCTGGGTGTGATCCACAGTTCTGCTCCTGGGAGAGTCTCCCATTGGCACATTCCCCAGGTCCTGGCAGTAGAATTCAAAGGGGCTGGAGAAACACAGTGTGCCCCTGCTCTGGCAGCATCTTGCGTTACATCCAGAGCTGCAAAAAGCTTTTCAGCTCCAGCAGCCCAAGGACTGAGCTGAACATCCCATGGGGCAGCACCCAGATACTCTTCAGAGCTGCTGCCCCTGACCAGGGACCCACATGGTCAGTGCAGCCCACACCCTCTCCACTCCCAGGAGGGTTACCTCTTCTCTCCTGCATCCCATGTGAGATGGGGTGGGAGTTGGGGATGCTCCAGAAGACACTCTCTTGGAGGTTGTTCCCCTTTTTAATCCCCTTTGACTGTCCTCATTTGCTGCTTTCCTGCACATCTCGTGTGGCATGTCGATTTGCTGTCGTTCTGGTTTATTAATCAGAGTGTCAGGCAGGGGCAGATCAAATGGCTTACAAGAGCCTAAGTACGTTACAGCAACGCTATTATCTCTCTCCACTAAAATTCGTAATCTCCATGAAAAATTAGAGCAAGCTGCTCTGACAAGCCCCATTCTCCATATGCCCCACGAGCAGGACCCTAATTATTTTACCTTTCTTTAACTCTTTATTAATCCCATCCTCCACCAGCTGCCTGTTATTTTGCTTGGGATTCGTGCATTAACAAAAGAGATTGGCTTCACACATGCTTTTAAACCCCTAGTGCTCTCAGACTGCCAGTGTGGCACTGCTCTACTTGCATTGAAATACCTGCCAGAGAGGTAGGCAGCTGCTTTTGTGGGGTCCCTAATGGTTTTTGGGGTGACCTTGCCTGTCAGGGTGGCAGGGTCTGAGGATCCTTCCCGAGGTACCCAGCAGGTGGTGGTGATGTATAAGTAGTTCCTCACAGCCTTTTCTTATCGGAGGATTTTAATGTTTTATTCAGCTTCAGGCTGATGTTATCCATCTCTCAGGTTTGCAGTGGGGGATCACCATATCATGAGACTTTCTTTTCATATTTTCCAGGCTGGACACAGGGAGGGTTTGGTCTTGTTCCCCTTTTTGTGCTCTCCAGACTGCCATGTGTAGACTTTCATATGGATAGAAAACAAGCAAAACCTCTTACCACTCCTGCAAGTCTAGTTTTCCACTCTTTGACTGCATTTAATACCTTTTACTTCACATCTTTCAGCATTTTACAATAGGACCAAACCAATATACTATCTGTAACAACTCTGGTTTTGAAGGGATGGTGTCTGGAGGGAGAGAAATTATCAGCCTGGGACAGGGATGATGCTGTGGGCGTACCTGAGCAGAGAGAAACATGGGTGGACTGGGAAGCTGGGGTGCTCTTGTCCATTCTCTGGGGGTGAGAAGCAGTGCTGTGTTGTCACCCAGTCCCATCCAGGTGGCTGATGGGACAGCTATTGTCCTGTGGGGAAGGCACTGGGACAGATCCTGGAAAAACTCACTAGTTCTCCCAAGTGCTGCAGCCAAGCTGAACCAGAGGAACATGCTGGGGCTGGAAGTGGAGAAATCAGGAATGTGCCTGCCAGAATCTTTGGCCAAGGTGTCCAGAGGAGGGGCAGAGGGGAGCTAAGGGCAAGCAGATTGAGGTTGTGCTGGGCTAGAGCCTGTCTGGATGTTGGCGAAAGGCTGGGACTTCAAGGGCTAGGTCCAGCTTGGCACTGCTGGGTTTGCAGCCCCTTTTCATCCCAGGGATGCTCAGTCTCCCAGCTGCACCCCATGGGCATCATTACAAAGCAGCCAAGGAGCACAGTGCTCCATCTACTGCTCTTCAGCATGGAAATACCCATAGGTACCGAGGGAATTTTTAATTCTAGGAGCCACCTACTTCCCTAGAGAGGCCAGAGGTTTTCTCAGATTCTCCATTCTGAATGACTGACCCCAATGCCACTGCTTTGCGTGGGAAGTAAGTGGTTCCTCTTTGCTTTTTACTGTCTGCTACGTTTAAGTCCAGGTGTTTAACTCTGATCTTGGATCGATTTAAACTTATCCATTTTTTCTATGACAAGGGCCTCTGAGATGATGAAAAATTGACATGGTGTAATAGCAGAGAAATGTCTTTGGATCTGCAGCCAGTCTCTCTTGCAGTGTAGAAATGAAGCCCTCCAAACACTACAGAATATCTGAGCAAATTCAATAGTTTCTCATTTTTATATAGGTATATATATATATATATATATATATGTATGTACATGTGCATAGCTCCATAATACTCATATTAAAATTCTCCACCCATTTCATTGCAGCATCTGGCCATCAGAAATGCAGCTCCTAATGCCGTGGGCTAATGGGATATGTTTTTATTTGTCCTTGTTATAAAATAGGTACCTCCGTATTAACTTTGCAGGACATTATATTGATGTAGGGCAGTAAACTTTATGGCAGATTTCACAACCCTGTTAAGTGCATCATCTTAGGCTGTAATATCTATCTGGGAAGACAAGTGAAACCCTTGCCAGCAAATACATACCTGGGAAGGTGGTGTGAAGCTGGGGGAGGAGAGGAGAGGAGAAGTGGTGCTGATACCTGCAGGATCCTGGAGTGTGCAGGAGGCTCTCCAGATCCCAGGGAAAGGGGTTTGCTCGCTTTTCTTTGGCTGCTCACAAGGTCTCTGTGAGCAGTGTCGGTGCCAGCAGTGATTGCATCCCTCGGGGTTCTGGCTGGCTGCTCCAGAGGCTGTTTGCTCTCCTGTCCCTCCACCTTTCACATCCCAGTAAATCTGACGCTATGCACACTGTGGCCGCTGGTCACAGATAACTGCTTAGCTTAAATCCTGCTTGAATTCCCTTGGCTTATCTGCTAAATGGGATCTCAGTTATAAATAGAGTCCTGCAGACATGAAGGTCTATTTGGGCAGGGGCTTGTTTGGCAAGGAGTTTTACACAAGTTGGAGCAAATTGAGGGGGAAAAGCAGAGAGATAATAACAAGGAAAATTATATTAAACTGGCTTCTCTGCTTCCTCCTTATCCCTTAGCTGTTAGCAGCTCACCAGGAGAGTACAGCTCTCAAGCAGACAAGGCATCATGGGTCTCCACAACTCCAGTCCAGCAATTGCAGCTGTGAAATGCTGTCTCAAAGCCAGGAAAAGGAGAGAAAGTCGTCCTCATGTGTGCCCCCATGTCTGCCCTCAGAGAGGGATGGGTCTGTGCAGGGTGAAGATGAGCCCCATGGCCAATGAGGCACAGAAGTTGCAGAGATACTGACCCTCCTCCCCCAGCTCTTGGTGGCTGGCTGCCATCACTGTCAGCTAATTAGGATGCTGATAATTATTAGTGTTTCATGATTTAATTTTCTCCTCATTACAGTCTCTGCCTCAGCCTTACTGGCGCTGAGCAGATCTCTACAAAAGGCCGTAGGAGGTGGTGGGGGTGATCCACATCCTTACAGGACGCTAGTGAAACCAGATCAGATGCAAGCTGTGCCTGGGTGGGGCCAGGTCAAAACCCCATAGCTTTGGGACACAGTGAAGAACAGGCTGGGCAGTGGGTTAGCAAGGCTAGGCCTGCAACAAGTCAGAAGAATCCTAATTCTTCTGAAAGTCTCTGGGGGATGAGTTCAGCACCTGCAGAAGACCACCATCTGGGGCCGTGGGGGGGGTGCTGTGTGCAGGAGAAAAGCTTTGTTGGTGTGTGTATCAAAAATTGCACAGCAACTCAGAGTGTTATGGGTGAAAAACAGCCAACAAATTGATTGATGTGGGTTAGTGCAGGATAAACGTTGTGTGGGGAAATCAGTCGGCTGGACAGGCTGGTTGGTCAGTGTCTGGTGGTGATGGGAGCCTCCATCAAAGGGTTCTTGCTGTTGTGTCCTCAGCTGGGCCAGGAAAATCTGCCAAACTTTATCTTCCTCTGTTCTTGCAGCTTAGCCAGGCATGATCCTACCTGAGCCCCCAGAGCATGCATAATTCAGTATCACTGACACTTCAAGTACATGAGGAACATCTCCTAAATCCCTTAACTGCATACAAAGGACAATCCTACAGACCATTTCTAGTGATGCCCTGCAAACTTCTTGTCTCTACCCAGGGAGGTCACTGCTGCGGCAGGGATGCTTTAAGACTTTCCTGCCAGGGTGGAGATCATCCCTTTCGAATACACAGATAGGGCAAGACCGTCTGAAATTCCCACCTGGAAGGCTCCTGTAAGAATTAGTCAGATACTTAATTGTGAAGTTGCCTGGAGGGTGTTTGCAGCCAACATGAATTCAGGACTTCTTCCATCCTTTTGCTTGCAAAGCCTTTTAATTTCTTTCCCTTGTCTGGTGACCAAACCCCATCAGGGAAGAGTCAGGTTTTCCTGAGTCTTGGGGTTCTGCAGGGAAAGGACATTTGAGCAGACATTGCTGGCTGGAATTCAGCACCAAGACCCTTCCCTGTGCACAATCCCGGTTGCCAAATGAGCTTTGGCTTGGGCCAAATTTTCCACAAGGGCAGAGGTGGGTAGGAGAGGGACCTGGTGGTAGGGAACCTTGGAATAACCTCTGTCCAGGTCTGTGCAAGCCCAGATTGCTGACAGCACTGCCTGGCACTGGGCTAGAACCAGGAGCATGGTGTGGTACAAATGGGGAACGAGAAAAGCAGCTTGACAGAGGGCAATTTGGGTAAAGCGGCATCAGGAGTGTCAAAATAGATTTGTTTCCAATATAGAAAACACCTCCCCAGGGAGCATGAGGGAGACTTAGGAGTTGTTAGTTTTGGATGCGAGGCAGTGAATTTGATCTGCGAACAAAGGGGAACTGGCAAAGCTGACAGCTTTTGCTCTGATTGCTTTGCTTCCTCTGCGCCGGGCTATGTATTTTTTATTTTTTTTATCCTTTAATTTTTTTTTTTTCCCTTTTAATTTATTGAAATGCGCTGGATCTCAATTCACTTTCTTTGCTCTTTACTTCTTATTGCTTTGGCTGAAACTTTAAATCCCCAGTATGACTGGGATAAGGGCAAGAATAAAAATATCCCATGGAAAAACAAACCAGCCCAAGGACATGAAAACAAGCTGCAGCATTTCTGATGTTCAGTTTTGGTAGCAGAGGATGGCTGTCTCTTGGGAGCAGGACAGGGACAAGGGGGTGGAGGGCTGTTGCCAGTCCCTGCACAGCCAGGTGGTCAAAGTGAATTGGTGGGCTGCACTCTGACTCCTAAGGATCAGAGTCTCTGCTAAAATCATCTGCCTGACTTGAAGGGCAGGATAAAGGAGAAATCTCCCTGCCAAGGGGTGAGGCTAAAGGCTTTTCCTGAAGCTAAGAAAGTGCCAAGAAGGAAGCTTTGCCTTGTGAGATGTCCTCTGAGAGCTAAAGGGACATTAAAATTTAGTTGCCAAACCACCTCCTTGCCTGATCCTGTTTTTTCAGAAAAGAAAATCCTTTTTCACAGGGGGAAACTGAGGCCCAGGGAAATAGTGTAGTATCAGTAGGTGGGGAAGGCTTGGAGCAGCACCCCACATTTCTGGGCATCAGCTGTTTTCCCTCTGTGCAGACAGTTTGTGTAGTCAATGTGTCACGTTACTCTCCTTTCATCAGTCTGAAATTACCATTTGTAAAAAGGGGAAAGAAATTCAAATCTTCAAGAAACCACTCAGGCTGTTATCTGAGGCTTGTTTCTTTTTTTGTTGGTTTGGGAGTTTTTTTGGTTGGCTTTTTTTTTTTTCCCTTTTTTTAAAAATCAAAGGAACAGATGTTTCTTTTTGGTATTAAGTGGGCTGCAGGGCTGGATCCTGCTCTTGCTTCCAGCACTCTGTATCTGGAGTGAAGCAGCAGTCCCTCCAGTGGGGAGAGGTACTTCTTTGCGGTGCCTGACCCCTGGAAATTTTGGGAAAGGGGCTTTCCCCTCTTTGTGGCACCTTGCTATTGATGACATTAAGAACAGATGCATTTACAGCCTGCCTGCTTTGGAGTGGCTCTGGGAATATTTCTCCTTCCTGAATGCTGTTTTGTCTCCCTCAAAACAGGGCAGGTTTAGTTTTTCTGCAGCCTCCCCATGAGCCTTTGGCTCAGCTTCTCTTTCAGTGGTGCTTTTCTAGCACTGTCCATGGCTGCCCCTCAGAGAGACCCAGGGTGGATCACTGCAGCTCATCTCAAGAATTTCCTGGAGAAAACCATTTCCCAACGGGATCCCAGAGCCCTGCTCAACCTTAACCTTTCTGTCAGTGTTGGCAGGTGCAGACCAGTCTCCTGCAGGACCTTGTGTGCAGGGACTGGTTTGTAAGATGTTTTTCTGCAGCAACTGGGCTGTTATCACCTGTCTTGACCCTTCTTGCATTTCTACTCCAAAAGATGTGGTGAGTAACTATCTGCCCTGCCAATGACCTTGAAGCACAGGGCCAGAGGCTTGTGTTCAGATGAAACCTGCACACCCTGTATGGATGTCATGGCCTGATGTCAGAGTCTGATTCTGCCAGCTGCATCTCTGGTCTGTGTCACAGTTGGAATTAGCTCCTGGTAAAAAAAGATGAGAAAGCTGGAGCTCAAGTGATGTGCCAGGTGGGATCCTCAGGGCTGAAATTTGTCATTGATTTCCCCAAAACAGGTGATTCTCTACAGATCATAGTGGCATCTTCTCGCAGTGTATTCGAGCTGATGCTCAGGAAGGAGCTCAGCAATGCACAGTGATGAACCTCATCATCATCATCATCCTCATCACCAGATTGGCAATGGGGCACAGCACACAAGGAGCTGGAGCACATGGACAGATGCCTGGTGGAGAGAACAGTTTCTCAGCCCTGCCTTTCTCCTCAGGGCTCCCTGCCCTGAAAAGAGAGAGGGGTCCACCCATGAAATGCCTCGTCCTGGGCCCAAGCAAGTAAACTTCATGATCATCCTGCTACTTTGAGAAGCAGCATGTCAGGGGTGTCTGCTGCATTTCTACAAATTTTAACACCTAATCTTGAAAGAGAGGAACCCTAATTTGAGAGACACGTGCTGGCCTGGAAGGTGCATGAGCACTATTCCTGGCCACACTGCAAAGGATGGTCTCCACACCTCCAGCACCACAGATATCCTGACAAAGCTGCTCTCTGAGGACAGTGGCCACATTTCAGAAAAGGTTATGGACTCCTGATCAATAGCTGAAGACTCTCACTGCTCCACATTAGGGCTGAGGTACAGGGGACTGTGGCTGGTTAGGTACAGAAAAGAGCTCTGGACTGCATCAGAGGCATCTAAGATGTCAGATTGTCTTTAATCATGAAAATACAAAAGCAAGAATTTAGTCTAACTACATGGCTGTGCTGAAATAATAGCTCATTTAGAAGGTGGAATTTAAGCCTAAAAGCTAACATTTTTGGTGTGTATTTATAACAGGCAGGCACACAGAACCTATCTACACTGCATTTAATTTCTTTCACAAGCTCCTTTGATCCAGGCATTACTGTCCGGGCAAAACTGGCACAAGCTCCTTTGCAGGCATGACCAACCCTGCTGCTGTGAGCTGCCCAGCACTGGAACTGAGAGTAGATTCATTTTAATTGAGTGTTTGGGCTAGCTACACCAGCCAGAAATCTTGCTTCAGCTTGTCACCATGAGCTCATTACCTCCAAAACCTAAAGCCTTGCCTACCTCACAGGGATGGAAAAATGGGGCACTTGCCAGGTGCCTGCAGCAGGTCTCAGCTACAGTGTGTTGGGGAGGATGATGCTGGGATGGGGTGGGGGGGACACCCAGTTTGACTTGGATGGAGCCAGAAGGTGTTTGTGCAGCCTCTTGAATGCCCATAGGACATGTGGAGTAAAATCCCTGGAGAGAAGGGCATGGATTCTGGGTTTTCAGCACGTTGTCACTCTGTTTGCCCCAGGGAAAGCAGGAGGACCACAAGCTCTGGGAAACTCAGTAATTCCTTCCCTTTGAAGGCAGGCAGATGATTGCTGGAGTCACTGGTCCTGCTCCAAACTCCTCCTGCACTGGCCTCCAGAGTACAGTAATTTTTGCAAAGAAGGAGAGGCACTGCTAAAGGATGACCCATTTTGAACACATCAGAGCCAAGCTGGACCACAGATCCATCTGGGAGGGAAGACAAACCCACTGCCTGGGCTCCTCCACTAGCACATGCCTAGCACATGCCCAGTAAAGCCTGCTCCCTCTCCCAAATAATATTTCAGCCTACCACAAGCTCTGGGATTGCTGGAGTTCAAGTTGCAAGTGCTGACCACTCCTTGTACCAATAGACAGTGAAGAATATATGTACTCCCTCAGCACCTCCTCCATGCCTTTAAGGACTATTATTTTCCCTGGCTGTACACAATCTCTTTTCCAGGCAACAGTGTCCCACTTGACTAATTCCTCCTGGTACTGAAGCTTTCCCAGACCTTGGGTTGTCTCTGGTTTGGGATCTGGGAGAGCAGGAGCATACACACTGTCCATGTATACAGATTTACGTTGTTACATTTATGGTGATGTTGGTATTTTGCTGTTATGTCCTGACAACTGGTACCACTCTCTGGAGCAGCAGCACCTAGCTCATGAGTTTGGCAGTGCCCCAAGCAGTTTATTTCCATTGTGTAAATCAACCTTGTATCTCATTTGTCATCTCATTGATAAGCAGTTTTGGCAGGTCTTTTGGCAGCTTTTAGAAATCAGGTTACCCTAAACACCTGGTACTGGCAGAAGATGTCACCTCAGTGTCTACACCCTTCCCTAATTCATTCAGCCGCAGACTGAGCAGTGCAGGTGCCTGTGCTCCCTGCCTGAAGGGCTGTGCCCCTCTGCTGAGAAACTGGTCGTGCATCCCAGCCTGTTTGTCCATTTCTAATTGGGAAAACACCCCTGCTCTTCTGCCACCACCTCAACTCCTTTAGGGGTTGTTTTGCTGCTTGTCTTCAGTATTGTTTTGAGATCAGCCATAGAAAAGCTTGTGGGATAGGAACCCTTCCAAACCTGCTTGCAATGTTTGAATAGCAATGGTCCTCTGCTTTGTTCTGCTGCTGGTTTGTCCTCAACAGGACATTCCCTGCATCTGGGAGGAGGAATAACCCCTTGCACCAGCACAGAATGGGGGCTGACCAGCTGGAAAGCAGAAGGATAAGGACTTGGGGATCCTAGTGGTCAACAAACTGTCTGTGAGCCAGTGGAGCCCTTGTGGCCAGGAGGGCCAATGGTGTCCTGGGGTGCATTAGGAAGAGAATTGCAGTAGGTTAGGGAGGTGATCCTGCCCATCTGCTCATCCCAGGGGTGTATCTGGAGTGCTGTGTCCAGATCTGGGCTCAGTACAGGAGAGATGTGCTGCTCCTGGTGTGGATCCAGCAGAGGGCTATGAAGATGATTAAGGGATGGGAGCATCTCTCTTATGCAGTAAGGCTGAGGGAGCTGGGCCTGTTCAGCTGGAGAAGAGATGACTGAGAGGGGTCCTCATCAATGTTTGTCAGTATCTGAATGGTGTGAGAGGATGGACCAGGCTCTGCTTGGTGGTTTTGCACCATAGGGCACGAGGCAATGGGCAGAAATCTGAATATGAGGAAGAATTTCTTTACTGTGCAGATTTCCCAGAGAGGCTGTGAAGTTTCCCTCACTGGTGATACTTACGAACTGCCTGGATGCAATTCTGTGTCACAGGCTCTAGGATGGTCAGGGTGGTGGGACCAGGTGACCGTCTGCAGTACCTTCCAACATTCTGGAATTCTGTGATTCTGTGACCTCATGGTCCTGCAAACTCTGTTGCTCCTGAAACAGGGACTCTTGAAGGAGGGACCATTCATTTTTATGGTAATGGCAAATTGATCTTCATACTCTTTTCCAGCTGTCTTATTGTGTATTTACATTTAACCTGCCAGAGGCTGTGCTCTTTTAAAATTCCTTAGTTTAACAAGCCTTCAATATGTGAAATCTGCCCCCTTTTCTTCCTTGCTCTGTAGTTGTACTCAGTTGGCCTTTCAAAGGTCTTTTTTGTGAGGAGGAATGTGCCCATGCTGAGCCTCCAAAAGGCTATTTTTATCCAGTCCCTATGTTTCCTGCATAGGGAAAAAGGATTCATCTCTTTGGCTCTTTATCTAGTTTTGATTCTTTTTAATGAGTGTCTTCAAGGCAATGTCATTCCCTTTTCTCAAGGAAACATGGGCAAGGGGGATTTTGCCATAAGTATGTGATGGGTACCTTATGTATGGGTTGTGGGCACTGTTTGCTTGGAGGACAGAGCAAAGTTTCATGGCTTTTTGGTGAGCTCAGGCACCAAGCTCTTTGTGCAAAATCCTCTCTAGCAGCAAAAATACCATGCCAGCATCACACAGGGAAATGGTCAAGAAACACTAATTTGGGTTCAGAGACCTCCTGAAGCCACAGTAAGAAGGGAGCCTGGAGCTGTTCTAGAAATTGTCAGCAGTGTTGTTTTCGTTAATTTATTCATGGAAAGGGTTGTCAAGCGTTGGAACAGACTGCCCAGGGAAGTGGTGGAGTCACCATCCCTGGAGGTGTCTGAGAAACCAATGGACATGGCCTTCGTGCTGTGCTCTAGTTGACAAGGTGGTGATTGGTCAAAGATTGCACTCAGTGTCTTGGAGGTCGTTCCTGACCTAAAAGATTCTGTGATTCTTCACTGCCTCCCATCCCTCCTCCCTCAGGAGAGGTCTGTTTTTATCTCTGGACCCATGGCAGTGAGGTTTGGCTGGTCCTGCTCTGCAGCAGGGTACAGCAGACGCCCCTGTCAGCCTAGCAGTGGCTGTTCTGTCAGAAGAGGAATGTTGTATCCAGCTGGATCTGTGAGGTCTCTGTGGTCTTTTGGAGGGAAATGGCACCTCAGATGGCAAAAATTTCTGGGTACCTGTGGAGAAAATGTGCATTGGACCTTCTTTTAATTTTCTTGTTATCAGTCTTCGCAGCAGCCAAATTGTCTTCTCCAGCAGCTTTGCAGCTTGCAATATTTGAGGCTGTTTTCCTGCCCTGGGCAGTCCCCCATGACCAGCCATGCTGTGCCAGGAATTTTCCCCCAGTGCTGCTTGTGCTCTTGTGCACTTGCAGCAGACCCAGAGCAGAGAGGTAAGAAGTTCTTATGGCAAGCTGCACTGTGACTGCAGCATGACAGGATTTACCATATTTCTCTGAGAGACAGCATTGGTTTGCCCTACAGCAATGTTCCCTGCATGCTGTTGGTCTTCATGGTTCCTTTGGAAACCAGAGTGACTGCAGTGAGCAGGTGAGGGTGGAGTCTCCCATGGACTGGGTTCGGCTCTGCTGTGGCTCCCTTGGGGTCTGCATGGTGAGGTTTATGTCCCACTGTTCCCCAGTTGGATACCCAGATCAGGCCAGAGGAGAAAGGCCAGCAGGAAGAGCTCTGCGCCCAGCAGCTCAGTGGCTGCCTTCATCCCATCACAAAGGCAAGCTGAGGCTGAGCTGGGGAGCCTTCTGCACTGGGATCAGCCAGATGAGCAGACTTTTCTTTTAATTAGACATCTGGAAAAATCTGGCAGGAAGTCCACTTAATTATCCTTGGTGATCAAGGATGCTGTCAGGAGTCCTTTCCTTTCTGCCTTCTCTCAGAGCTTCTTCCTTCCAGTGGGTCACCATTTGCACACCCTGGAGAGACCCTCACTCTTGGCCCTGGTGGGAAGACTACTCTTCCAAACTTTAAAGGCCCAGGAGTGTCCATCAGTCATCAGACACAATGTGGGCACCACAAGGTGGTGAGGAGGGCGAGATGGGGCAGAAAAATCAGGCTGTGGGACATCGCCCTTCTTGAGGACCTGTGCTGCATTACCTGAAGCTGCATTTTGGAGCGTCCTGAAGGCAAGTTTCACATCTCTGGCTAACAGCAGTGTTTGCAGTGCTTTGTCCCTTGTGTTTGGCACAGCATGTGAAAGATCTTTATGGTTTGTCTTCCATCACCTCCCAGACTCAGAACAGAGTTGAGATGCTCTGTTTGAGAAATCTCAACACTGGTTTCCAGCCCTGTGCCCCAGGCTGCTATGAGTGTGGTGAGGCACTGGCACAGGTTGCCCACAGAAGATGTGGATGCCCATGCCTGGCAGTGTTCAAGGCCAGGTTGGAGGGGCCCCTGAGCAATCTGGGATAGTGGAGGGTGTCCCTGCCCAGGGCAGGGTGATTGGAAAGAGATGGACTTTAAGATCCTTCTAGTTCAGACCATTCTGTGATTCTGTAGTTAGCAGCTGTGCACAGGGCAGGGTGTTCAGATGCCTTGTCCTTCCCTGTAAACACAGTAACCTGGAATCCACTGGGCAAAGAGGTCCTTGCTGCCTGCACTGCCTGCTTGCAGCCTGGAACCCCTTAGCTCTGCACCAGCCCCTGGAGCCTTGATCTGCATCAGACTCCTCTATAGTCCAAAGGGATGCTGACAGCATCCCCTCATCCCCTGATGGAACTAAATAGCTGCATGAACATCTAGTTCCATTAGCAAAATGGGGAAGGCCAGCTTCTCCATGCTGCAACTGGAACTCCAAGGGTGGGTACAGAAGCATAAAAAGCACTGGAGAAACACAGCTGCTGCCTTGACCCTTCCTAAAGCTTAAATGGTACTGGTGGGCTACAGGAAACAGTTTGCAATTAGTACATGGGAGGCACAATGAGATAATAAGCCACCAGTTAATAGGGTGAATGTGACGACCATTCCCTGCTTGCTGATGTTTGGCTAATTTGACATCAGTGGCTTTGTTAAGTGATTATGAATTGCACGGGAGGTGCAACAAGCTGGATCTTGCTAACAAGGGCGCAATGATGTGTAAATTGTGCCGGGGACATTAACTGTTCCCTGGGCGACTGCTCCTGTCCTACATGGTTGTAGTATCTCCTGGATTCTCCTGCTCCCCAGCTGCTGTGAGGGCTGTGCCAGAGCTGCCTGCTGGCCTTGTGGGGAGGGAAGGCACAGAGCCCACCTGGTGATGGCCCCTGCACCTTTGTGTCCTCTTGGGCTGCCATGCCCAGCTTGACAAGACCACTCTACCACCCTCTGTTCGGTCTGACCAGCAGCAGGGCTGGCTGTTAGGGGACATGGATCTCAGCATGGAAGGGATTAGGAGGCCTGGCAGGATACCTGCAAGGAGGTGGCTTTTGCAGACAAAATAATCAGCATAATGAGGAGTAAGAAAGTACTCCAGTGGACGATATTAAGGAGAAGGGGCAGATAGCACCAAGATGGGCACAAAGGAGGAAAGAGACGAACTAAAACTTTTGTGATGGCCCAAGGGAAACCTGCAGGATGGCACTTGCCAGACAGGGAAGTTTGAGCTCCCTTGTGGTCCTGAGGGATTCTGACATGCCACTTCTGTCCTAGGCAGAGGGAGTGGCATGGAGACAATCAAGAACACCCTTGAAAACCTGGGATGTTGTGGGGCTATGCCTGAGGGTTATACCTCTACACCAGGAGACATGAAGTCTTGGTCTGGACAAGTGTCCATCTGCACAGTGCTTGTCTTGCTACCCCCACACCTGTGCACAGCGAGGAGCTGAGGGTGGGAGGGAAGGAGGAATGCCCAGCTGGTTCCTGCCCAGGCTTTGAGACAGGCAGGCACAGATGTGCCTGTGGAGGCAGTCCTGTGGCTGGGTCAGCACTGTGCTCTGGACTGAGCCAATTGTCCTGCTGGGAGATGGGGATAATTAGCTTGAGCCCAGCGTGTTGCTGATGGTACTTTTGAAAAATGCTGCCTTAGATATTTCAAGGGCGTGCAGCTAAGCAACCTGTTAAATGCTCTTACAAATCTAACAAGATAACCAGCCCCCTGAGAAGCTGAACAAACACTTGCATTTCCACTCAGAGGAGGTGAGCAACCTTTGCAAACGTCAAGCCGTTCTCCAGGAGGCTTGGGGGCAGTGCAAGAAGAATCCTCAGGGGCCACAAAATGGGAATAGAAACCCTTGTAAAGTGGCTTGTCTTCAGCAATTTGTCTCTTTGCTCTCTAACTTGAATGAGAAACTGCAGAGACAGCATGAAAATGAAATATAACCAGGAGGAATACTCCATTTCAGCTCTCCTGCATCTCTTACTGCTCCCTCCGGTCCCTGCCACTCATCTGCTGAGGTCCAAGGCAAAGTGTTATTGAGCTGCTGGATCTGATTGAATTTTTTTCACATCCCTGAAGGGTCGCAGTGACTGGAGCACTGCTTTGAACAGGAGAGGACATGGTTAGCCAGTTGGCAGGACCAGTCCTCGTGAGACCCAAGCAATGTCTGGCCCAGACTGCTGAATGAACTGGTGGCAAGGCCAGCCCTGTTGCCATGTGGAGACTGCAGCAGATATTTGGAGCAATAGAGGCTGAAAGTAAACCTGCCTTGGTAACACACTCAGATAATAGTCATATCCTGACATGTAACTGTGGAGAGGAGCTCTCTGCTGCCCCATTGCTGTGATTCCTCCTAATGGGATTTGATGGGCTCCAGGTAACACCCTTAGGAGTGTGTTTCTGTCCCTGGATTGAATGTCTGTCTTGGGATACCCTGGGATTTGACTTGGCTCTGAGCTGCTTATCTGCTAGTAAGCCCTGGAGGGCTGGCAACATTTTGGAGAGGAAGAGAGAAGCAATTCATGGCTTCAAAGAGGGCTCTGAGCCATTTAACTCCCAAAGCATCTCCAAGAGTGAGCATGGACCCAGAGACATCTGAATCATCCTTCCTCTGCAGGCAACATTGTGGGGATGAGGTAGGCAGCCCCTGCTACCGCGCAGCGGTGAAACGAGGGAGGCAAAATTCCAGAGCCTTTGGGAGCACTCCTCTCCTGAAAGCCCAAGGCTGTTGGTGGCCACCATAGTGGCCTCATGGGGATCTCATAGGGAAAAGCAAGGCTTTGCTGGGGTCGAGGAGGTGGGGATGAAGAGCTGTTACTCTGCACCGTCCATTGCTGTGGAAGAATTGACAGAGGAATCATCCTACTTTTCAGGGTGTGCTCTGCCACCTCTTCAAAGCTGTTCAGCCAGACCCAGGGCTACGTGGTGTAGCTCAGGAAGTGAGAATGCAACCTGTTCCCTGTCTGAGCTGCAGGCTGGAAGCATGAGGACTCCTGGACCTTTGGGATGGGGGAAGAAAAGTTATGAGGTCTTGCAGCTATTTGCACAGAACAAGTCCATCCACAGTTTTCAGGATCTCTGTGATGTTCAAAAGATGTCTGAGCTGTGGTCTTCAGTCTTGTCCCTCTCTGGGGGTCCCCAGCTGTAGCTTTGGGGTGGAGGGTGCTGCCTGTCTGTGCACAGCTGGAACTCCCAAATGGGTGTGCATCTGCTCCCAAGCCAAAACTGCTCAAACCTGGAGAGGAGATGGCTCCTGCTGGCTTCAGTGACATCAGGCTGAGCTGCAAGCAGAGCTGGCTGGGGACAACATGTATTTCTTGTCCAGCTGGCCCCACCAAAGGCAGGAGCAGAGACCTGGCTGTGGTACCTGTTTCCACCTCTCTGCAGGGTGCAGTGGAAAGCAAACCCAGCCCAGCAAGGACAATAGGTGAATTGAGATGAGATGAGGTGAGATGGGCAAGGAGGCTAGTGGTGGGGCTGGGCTGAGCACACAGTTGCTGGACCATGATGAAACCCCTCAAAGGGCAGTGGAGTCTCATAGATCGTCCTCCCCATTCCTTTGGAGTGGAGAGAGACCTCAGCTCCACATTTCTGTGGTTTCTTTGCTCATTATAGGAAAAACGAAGGGTGAAGACAGGTCCATGAATCATTACTGTTTGGTTTGGCTGCATCACTGCTCTGTGTTTAGGAATGGCTGATTCTTTTTCTTCTTGTGAGTTGTTCTCTCTTCCCTCACTCCTTCGGGTTTTGGGGTTGTTTTCTGGTTTTTGTCCCTTCAATTGTCCTGAATTATTGCAAGATGGTGAAATAGAAGATCTCTTCCTTTCCTTGCATTGGCTTCTCTTGCAGCAGATGTCAAATAAAAGAGTCCAGGTTTTGAATACCTCATCCCAAAAGGGGATCTTTCACCCATTCCATGATGAAACATTGCAGGAAGCCACTGGCGTGGCCTTCAGGCTCATGAGAGCACTTTCCAGGGAAAAAAAACAACAACAACCCTAAAGTAAAGAGGAACAGGATTCCTCTATCCATTTCTTAATTATGTATTTTTTTTCAGGTTCTTGCTGGAACATCTGTTCTGAATTTGTGCACAACGTTAGTATCTCTAGATTTGTTCATTCCTTTGCTGCTGGGACACTGGGGTTGTACGGTGAGAGGGTGCACACACCACCACACCCTTGCACCTCAGCAGGGTGGGCATGACAGAGGACACAGCAGTGGAATGACTACTTCCATCTCATGCTCCACAGGAGAATTGGGGCTGCTCCCTTCCCCTCCCACTGCTACTCATCAGGGGTGGCCGTACTTTTGGCATGCACAAGCTCAGAGTCCAGTTTTTATCTTGTAGCAGGTATATGTGCCTCTGTGCCTGGAGAAGGTGTTCTCAGACCCACCTCTCTTCTGCTGTTCCAGGCTGAGGCTGGGAGAGGAGGCAGCACTGCTGTGTTTGCAGTGATGAGGGTCCTGGAAAGACAGGGTGCAATTTTCTCATTTGAATCTGTGCTGGGTTATAATTTTTCCTAATTCGTCACCTGTCATGACACAGGAGTGAGGAATGAGAGCTCCCTCTTACATATCACTGCTTGATTACATGGTGTCAGAAGAGGCTTTCACAAATTATTCCACATAGGTGGAACAGTCTGGAAGGGGACTTTGGTAGGGAGACACACAGGCACTGCAGTCTTTGCAGCTCACCTGGCAGCTGGTTATGTGGAGGAGGCCATGGGGTGGACATCCTGGTCTTTCAGGTAGATGGACACCCTCAGGAATCAAAAATCAGCTTCAGGTCGAACTGGAAGGAAAAAAGCAAGTCTCCCCCAGAAATCTGAGTGTGGCTGACATCCTGATGGCATTGTCCCTTGGCAGGGCCTGCTTCTGCCCTGTCCTCCCAGGCTGGGTAGGGATGGTTGTGGAGCATCTGAATGGAGATCAGACTGGGGTGCTGTTAACCACCCACAACTCAGCAGTGGGATTGTCCTGGGGATTGAGGCAGGAGAGCTAATCAGGGAGCAAACTGCCAGTGGTATAATCAAATCAGGGAGAGGCTGCTGTGAGAATTGGAGGTGACATTGCAAAGTGTGTGTGTGTGGGGGAGCTGTTTGCAAAACGATGCATGTGATCAATGAAGGAGGGCAAGCAAAGAGTGAGTCTGGCTAACAGAGCCTGGCTCAAACATGTGTTGTGGATAGGGATTGAGACATTTCTTCCAACTTTTTCTGTCTTAGTTTTCATGGGATCTTTAGAGTAAGTGAGTTTGTGTTCCTTTGTGTCCTACAGAGACAGTGAGGAGGCACAGATTTGTTGAATGATGACATGGGCAGTGGCTGTAGGAAGCAGTGGGACAACATCAAAAACTGAGAAAGGATGGCGAGGTACTGCCCTCCTGCCAAACAGAATTCTACCCCACTGTATACTTCATCACCTTGTGACTGCATGGTGAGCCAAGAAGCGGCACTGATCTGGCTAAAAACTGTATTTTGGGTGGTGTGGGGCATGCCATGTTCATTTCAGGTGGGTCAGCTGCATGAATGGGCTAACTGTGCCATTGTATGACTAGTGGAGTTCAAGCAGAAGGGAATGAAGGGTGTGGGAAAGGGCTGTGTGGGAATAGCTTCAAAACTTTGGTGCACAACAAAGCCAAAGCTGAAACCTTCTGCTGCCCTTAATCAGGCCAGGAGCTCCCTCAGAGTCTCTGAGACAGCTGGTACCAGCAGCAGCACAAATATTAGAGAGCCTGAACTGCTCAGCCCTTGCTATTACACTGTCCCCTGCTCAAGCATCCGTGCTCATGTGGGCTTGCATTCCCCCCTCCACACCCTGTGCTTGGGCTCTCCTGACTGAGCTTGAAACAGAGGCTGGCTGTGGGACTGTGGTGTGGGCTGCTTGTGAGGGCCTGCAGTGAGCTGAGACATTCTCAGAAATGTCTGGCCCATGGGCTGGCCTTGTTCACCACAGACTACGACTAGGGCAGCTGCAGGACAGATCCTGACACTGGGAGTCCTAGGAGAAAGAGCTAGTCCAGATGGTGGTGAGTGACAGCCTCCACTGTCTATCCAGTGGCTTGTACCCTAGCCCCAAAGAGTGTGTGGCCCTTTTCTTTTTGCCCTGTGAAGCTTGTGTGTTGCTGTAGCTGTTTGCCTTCACTGACTCTGGCCTAGAGACCTGGTCTCATAAAATCGTAGAATGGTTTTGGTTTTAATGGTATCTTGAAGATCATCTCGTTCCAACCACCCCTGCCATGGGCAGGAACACTTTCCACTAGACCAGGTTGCTCAGAGCCCCATCCAACCTGGCCTTGAACATTTCCAGGGCATCCACAACTTTTCTGGGCAAGTTTTCCATGCCTCCCCAACCTCATGGTAAGGATTTTTTTTTTCCTAATATCTATTCTAAATCTATTCCAAACATCTTGCACCATAACAGCTCCAGCTGAAGTGATGCTGGCCAGCTCAGGGACTCAGCAGCACATGCCATGCCTTGTCAGGGGAATTGCAGGGCTGTGCTTGAGCTGCTTGAAGATGCTAAGGAGATGCTTGAGCTGGTCTTCAAGCTGGCAGAAAGAGATATTTAATGATCCCTGGTCCATGCTGGCCATGAAAGCCACCTTCCACATTCTCAAGGACCAGGGAGAATGTGACAATGGATATTGTGGGAGACCATGCACAGATCAGGAGTAAATCAGCAATGGGCAGTGCCTTACTCAGCTCCCTCTAGCCCAACTCTGCTGCAGCACAAATGTTTTCCCTGTTTACATCCCTGGATCCACTGTTTAATCTAGTTTCAAATGCCCTAGGCTTTCCTTGGGAAAAGCTTCTCCACAGCCTCATAAATCTTCCTGTCAGGAAGTTTTTTTCTTGCTACAGACCTGAGAATTTCCCTTTCTTAATTTCATGCTGCTTATCCTCCCTTTCCCATGCCGAGCCCTCCCCTGGATAAGCACTGAAGCAGGACAGCAGCAGCAGTCTCAGCAGCATATCTTTCTCTCAGTCTGCTCTTTTAAGGGTTATTTCTCACTTTGGACTTGTTCCTTTCCTCCTGTCTCGTCCCACCTGCTCCCAGGTTATGTTGTGAGAGCCTTGGGTAGTGCTGGGAGAAGCACAGGATAAACCTTGTGGGGAGGCAGATGAGTTGGAGAGGCTCTCTGGAGCTTCTGGTCCCATGATCAGCTCCCCTTAGCTTGCCTGGCCTCTTTCTAAAATCCCCCTCACTTCTCACCTCTGACAGTCAGGAATGACCAGTTGCTCTTTTTTTCTGCTGTCTAGCTTAAACTCTCTTTACTGCAGCTTCAGTCCCTCCCTGTATTGATTGCTTTGCCCAGCACGGCTGTGGAGTAGAGCTCATTGTTGTGACTTTTGTTTTGCAGCTTTCCCTCCACTGGAAGCCTGCTCATTTCCTACTTACACCACTGCTTAAGGTGACAAGAAGCACTGGTTCTGAAAGTCCTTTGGGCTCTCTTGGGAAAGAGTTTCAGGCTGCTGCCTTTGCTGCCCACGTACTGAAAACAGATGAGCCCAGAGAAGCACCTTGCAGGTTAATCTTGAGCCTCTAAATGTGGTCAGGTTGAGTTGCAGATGTTGATGCCAGAGTGTATTTATTCATTTCACAGTTTTGCTTATTTATCAGATCCTGTGATCATTAAATTGTGCATTACCATTTGGCATGTGGCAGGTTTTAATTCCTATGGCTGGTTTATGCCCTCTGCAGGTATTAGCCTAAATGCATTTCCTGACAAGTGATGGATGCTCCGAAAAGCTGTGGCAACATATTTATTGATCAGAGCTCTCCATAACCCCAGCTCACTAATGCAAGCTCTCGCAGTGCTAGGAACTATTGTCTCCTCAGACTGTTTCATTAACTCAGATGTGAGGGTTTGGTCTTTCCTTTCACGCAGGATGGAGTAAATCTTGCATGGTGTCAACTCTGACAACAGCTCCGGCTCACTAAGTAGGGTAGACTTGGCCTGTGCTCAGCAAGGGGACCTCTGAGGGATATTTAGGGATAGAGAAGCCCTTCAATGACTTTCCAGAGAATGTAGAGGCAAACATGAACCTCCCAGGGGTATTTGGGGCTGGAAGGTGCCTCTGCAATTGCCTGTCTTGCAGATAAGTCTGACCTACCTGTGCACTGGGTTGTGCAGCAGAGGTGGGAGCACAGCAGCTGGGTGCTGCTGCAGGCTCTCCCTAGCACAGATGGAGTTGGTTAGGGAAGTGCCACCTCGAGGTTCCCTGCAGGGTCTGCGGTGCAGAGCTGCCTAGGTGCTCCAGGGAATGGGATGTGTCTGCTGCCAGCAGGGCTCTGCTTGGAAAAAAAATAGTAGGGAAAGTTCTGCTTAGAAAGGTCTGTCTTGTCAAGGCAAAAGCTTCTGCTAACCCTTGCAGAGGTGGAGGACCAGAGAGGCATCTTGAGTTACCCCCTGTTTCCTAGAAGTGTGTATGGATTCTGACACACTCAGGAACCTAAGGGACTACCACAGGTGAGAAGTAGATAATGGCGTGGCCAAGCTGGTTAAAAATTGGTCAGGAAACAAATTCAGCCCAAAGGTGAGTTATGGAGGCTTGAAGGAGTGACAGGCTACTGTGTAGTGGAAGCAGGATTGCCATGTGATCCTTGCATACAACATGAAATCCTTTCCTTCTCTGCAGCTGCAAAGGATTGCTGCTGCCTGCTTTTTCCAAAACCACCCTGAATGAGTCTAATTTCTTCAGAAACGAAAACCAGAAGCCTTGAGAATTTCCCCATTCTTCTGTGAGAGAGCAGGGTAGATGTCCTGCATCCAGTAGAGCTGGGGCTTCATGAGGTGGAATCACCTTGCAAGATCATGTCCAGAGCTCTGCCTGGTCATCCTCCCTTCCTTTCAGAGCAGCAAGGTGGGATGACATCAACGGGGAGCTTACTGGAGCCCCGTGCCTCGCAGTGGGAAGTGGGGAGTTCACACTGGGACAGTGGCTTTGCAGAGCCACACCCAGACATGGGCACTGAGGGATGGAGAAAACAGAATGAAGCTGCCAAACCCCTGGCTGGTGGGGGGAAAGGTGAGAGGTCACAGAGAGCTGGTGGGAGGGTGATGTGGGATCCTGTTGGCACCTGTTGAAGTTATGGGAAACTCCAGCTGATCTAAACCTAAACCTGCTGGCAGGCTGTCTGCTGGAGAAGCTGCTCTCTGCTCACGCTGGAGGGGAGTGACATCCCATATATTGCAAATATTTGTAGAAGACAGCTCCTCACCCCTTCTCCTGCAGTTTGTGTGACCTGAACACCTGTGGTAAGAGTAGATGAGGCTGTGAGGAGAGAGAACTCTGGTCTCAGTGTGATACCAGAGCACTCCACATGGATGCGATCCCTGTGGCCAGCACTGGCCTCAGCTCTGCCAGTCCTCACCACCCGAACACGTATTATTTGTGTGCTCCATGGACACTGGCTCATCTCCTCTGACCTCTCTTGCACAAAGCCTCTGGTCTGGGGCTGGAAACTGGAAATGGAGCCCCTGGAGATCCTGAGGCTAGAATAAAGACAAGCTGTGTGCTCACACCTCAGTCATGCCAACACTCACAGATGTCTGGCATGAGCAACTTTGGGTCTGAATTGACCACCATGGGGGCAAATCCACCAACCACAAACCCAGAGCTGAAACTAGAAGAGTCCTATGCAATCCTCCCAAAATGCCAGTGGTGTCAGGGAGTGCTCATCCAGGTTCCACCACTTGGAGGGAAATACTGTTTGGTTTGCTTGCATAAGCACCCCCACCTCTCATCAGCTGAGGGTCCTTGGGCCTGTTAGCAGATGATCACTAGGTTTGAAAGCTCTCAGTTGTCCTCACAGCTTGATCACAAATGAGAAGGAATGGTGTCTTCAGGGGGCTGCAGCAGGGTATGAACTGGAGCCAGGGACCCCTTGTCAAGGGCACCTGGTGCAGGTGGGTGTAAAATGAGAAAAGCAGAGTTGACCCTCCTGTCATTGCATGGGCAGCCAAATGCCTGGGGAAAAAGAGTAGAACAAGAATATTTTCACCTGGGGCAACACAGACAAAAGGACTCTTTCCACCTTCAACTTCCCATGCTGGAGACTGTGAAGAGAAAGTTGTTTTATAGAAAGAAACTGGGTCTTACATTAATAGAGAGAGATTATAGCTTTATGTGAGAAGAAGAAAGAAGCTAAATGAGGTGCTGATGCAGTGAGGATCTTTATTGTTAAGCACTCTTAATAATGCATAGAGTTGTACTCATCATTCAGTAACTTTATTCCACTATTGTAAATCTCATTTTAGTGATCCCATCATTTCAGCCTTAATTCTAGCTGGCATGGTGGAGCCATCTGCCAGCCAGGAGAATTTCTTACTTTCCCCTCCTTGTACCAAACACTGGGAAATGCCCAGCTCCCACATACCTGGGGGACAGCACAGGAACCATCTGGAGCAGACAGACATGCCAGGCACTGCAGTAAGGAGACTCTGGCATCCAGTGGGAAACCGGAAACTGGGCAGGGAGAAGTCCTGGGAGGAATAGAAATACAGCTTAAGGGTAAAACTTGATAATGCTAAGTTAGAGTGTGCTGTTAGAAATACCATCTCTTTCACACAGGCTCTCCAAACAGCTGCGAAAGCTCTCTTATCAGAGGAAAAAACCCCAACCAAATAAATTATATATATTTTGGTTTGTAAATCACTAGAATGGGACAGAAACCAGCAGGTTTTCTCCTGCATCCTGCTAATGCCTGTGTCACTTTGCTGGTCCTGGGAGGCTGGAGACAAACTTTGGGAAGTGCTCTTGGGGGGATCGGGTGGCAGTGCCTGAGCTGAGCTTTAATTAACAGAAAGTGGCTGCCGTTCTGCTCAGCACAGCAATCTCAGACTTCAATTGCTGATTGAGGCAAGAGCCATTTCTCACCAGGTAGAGGAAATAAGGCTTGCATTGGAACATAAAAGATTGTTTTAATTAAACCTGGTATTTCTAAGCCTGTTGCTGGCTGCAGCCGAACGGGGGAGGCAGCTGGAGTCAGTCAGAAAATTCCCAGAAAAAAGACACTTTTTATTTTTTCCACTTTGTAGGCTGGAAATGGAGCATGATAGAAAAATAAAAGGCTTTTGTTTTGTTCAGAGTTGTATTTGCCTCCTGGTCATACAGGCTGGAGGCATCACAGAATTGCCTGTGCAGTATCACAAAGGAGGAAAGGACCTCTTCTGCACCCAGCTCTGGGGGCTGCATTTGGCCCCAGGACTGACTGCTGCCCAGGACAGCCTGATGAGATCAAACCCCAGCCCAAGCCATCACTGTCTCTTTCTCTGCATCATGGTTCTCCTCTCCCTTCCCCAGCTCACTTTTATCTCCAAAATGGCCTTTGTAGGAAGGTTGGTGTCCAGATAAATTTCTGCTTCAGGACTGATGTAAAAATCTTGGGGTGCTCTACACTTAAGTCTGAGGGTTTTTTTCCCCCAAACAGCTGTGTATCAAGCCTGTGTCTCTCTCCACCAGCAGCCAGGTTGAATTTTGGGTGGTTTAGTCATGCAACACAAGAGCAAAACCAGGCCCCAAGCTGGGGGTGCCCAAACACTTTGAGCAGGGTGTAAAAAGGACCCCAGCCTCAGCTCATCTCCCTCCTGCATTTTCCAAACCTGTGAGGATTTTGAAATCCTCAGATGGAGCAGCAAATCCCTCCATCTGTTCCCACTCTTCTCACCCAGCCCAGGAACAGCTTATGCTGGTCACTCAGCATCATCCTCCGTGCTGGAGCAACCTGCTCCCTGGGCAGAGGCAGCCATCCAGGAAAAAGCACATTTTTAAGGAAAACCTTTGGGGTTTTCCTGCTGAAGAAGGTAAAATTCAGGGCTCACAAAAAGCATGACTGGATCATCTGGATTTAGGCTTGGGCTTCACAGGCAAGGGACAACCAGAGTCAGTGTCACACTACAAACAACCCAGATGGGACACATGAGGTGGACCACGATTTTCTGTAGCCACTGGCCACCTCCCACCCATACATCCCTACAGGATGAAGAACATCTCCAGGTGGGTTTAGAATCATAGAATATGCTGAGTTGGAAGGGACCCATAAGGAATCACTACAACTCCTGGCCCTGCACAGGACAACCCCAAGAACCCCACCATGTGCCTGAGAGCTGTCCAGACACTTCTTGAGCTCTGTCAGGCTTGGTGCTGTGACCCCTTCTCTGGGAAGCCTGTTCCAGGGCCCAACCACCCTCTGGGTCTGCTCAGATGTTGCTCTGCACCATGTTTGGCCCTTTTCCTGCATTTGTTTTGTCTTTTTTTTTTGGACCAACCAAGTAGCTCATGCTTCAGGAGTCCCAAGCTGCTTGTGACAACACATGGTCAGGGTGGAGTGACCAGGGCACTGGCCTGCATCTGGAGAAAGTGGGTCCTTCTGAGCCCTTTGGAGGTGCTCAGGGCCTCCAGCATCTCCCAGGCCACCACAGCAAGCCAGGGGAAAGGCTAAGCCACAGTGCTGGGAGTGTGGAATGTTAGCAGCACCATCAGACCATAGCATCCAAAACGGAAACTTCCCAGCTTGCTCTGTGCAACTAGTTGATATTAAATCCTCAATTTCTTGCCTAAAATAAACACAATTGAGCAAACACATAAAAATATGTCTGTATTCACAGACAGAAATACACTTACACGCCACATATCTGGAGTTTCAAATGTTTCATTTGCCCAGAATGCTGCTTCAGCAAAACCAAAACTATTTGCAGAACAAAGTCAGTCACAAAATCCCAACTTTCCCAGCTCAGAAATTTCTGGGGGCAAAAGCAACAATGGCTATTAAAATGAAACTGCCTGCCAATGTATTTCCAAACCAGAGAGCTGCAGATGAATCCAAATGGTCACATTTCAACACTGGAATAAATTTAGACAAACAAACAAGTAAATTGAAACTAGCATGAAACTACTGGAAGTTATCAAACCAATCTTCTGTTCTTCCCTTCCTTCTTCCTTGGAATTAGGAGCTTCTCACTACCAGTAAGAAGGCAAAAGAGCCCAAATTTTTGTCTCAGCACAAGACAGGAAATAGTCCTGAAGTTTTAAATATTTCCATGGATTAGATTTTTCAGTTTTATTTCTTATTTACAGTGTTTCATGCACTTCTGAAATACCTCCTGCCAATGGCAGAACTAAAATAACTTCACCTGATTGAGCAGAGGTACCAAGATGTTTTGGTGCTGCATCAGGGATGTTTTTCAGCTGTCTGGGTCCCCTTGGGAGGGCTGCAGCCAGCTGAATTAAACTGCATATGCAAATCTTAATTAATTAGCAATTAGGTATGGCAGCTTGTCAAACTGCAGAGCCTGTCACTGAAAGATGCACGCTGTGGCCATGTCCTTTCGGAGTACCACCCCTGAAGCATGGCAGCATTAAAGCTTTTGTGACAGGGATGTGTCACTAAGATGTGGGTTTTGGGAACATCCTGCTCGGTTTCCAGGAGTGGAAAACGGATGGAAGTGTATTGAAGATGGTCTGCCCCAAATTGCTCTGTATAGGCACAGAAGAGGGGGTGTGGGGTCTTTTCTCTCCTCACAGGCTGTGTGTGTTTGTGACTCTCCAGACAGATGTCCCCTGGCTGGGGACACCAGTTGGACACCAGTTGGATATCCCAGCTTGCAGAGGCAGGGGTCTTGCCTCCCTGGAGGTCATATTAGCCCAGATCAGAGCCCATCTCTCCTCTGTGCTGGGACTAGCTCAATCCAGGCCAACAGAGGAATTTTCTTAAAGCCAGATTTAATTTTGGATCACCCTGGCTGGAGTCCGTGGGTGTTCACGTGGATGTGTGCACCACAACAGGTGTTAGGCAGCTGAGCCAGGGCTCTGGTGGTGCAGCACATCGGGAGCACAGAGCATGTTTCTCATCACAACCTCTGCCCCGTGGGAGGAAGTGCTGCCCTGCATGGCTGCAGGCAGTGCCTGCATCCAGCTGCTCTGCAGTGCCCATGGAAACACCATTTCCATCATCCCAGTGCATGCAGGAGGTGCTGGGCTGATGAGGAGATGGGACAGCAGGGCAGTCAGGGCCTCGGTACCCCTGGGAACACCACGTCTGCTGGAATGCCCTCCAAGGGTTTTTCTCGCTAAGCTTGCAGCTCACGTCCTGCTGCTGCTGTTAGCCAGCCTGGCCAGAATCAAATCATTTATTTCCCACACAGCCTGAAAAAAAAACACATTTCAAACCAATTTATTCTGGGGACCTTTACACATTTTTTAACAGATTTTCCAGCAGATTTCTGGTGCATTAAAGCCCACTGACCATTGCCATGGTTCCTCCTGTGGGCCCCTCAAGCTGCCCTTATGTTTCCCAACAGAACAACATGATGGAAAAATACTGACCTATATTTCCCCATGAAAAGTTTGAAGTGCCACGCAGGAATGGCACCACAGCTTTGGGTCAAATGATGTGAATGGCTGCCCATATTCACCAGCACTCTAAGTCATCACCAACACATCGAGTCAAGGAGCAATGGAGGGAGCCAGACAGGGTACATTAGAGACCCCCTTGGGAATGTTATTTTGCTGCTGTGATTTTAATAGCATTAGACAGGAGATAACCTATCTCCACAGATAAAAACAGGAACCCAACATGAAAAATGTAGCCATTATCCAATGAGACACCACTTCTTCGGGAAGCTCTGAGTGGAGGTAAATGCATCTAGGATTGGAATTTCAGTTTGTTCCAGCTTCCTCCTGGGGCCAGATCTATGCAGAGAGAAAGGAAAAGATTTGTTTCTTTCAGAAGAGGTGTAAAGCTCTTTACATATCACCCAGTGCTTTGGGCAGCATGCTGACCAGGTCTACACATTCTGTCTCATTTTTTTAGAGCTTTAATCATGTTAGTGACAGTCCTAACATTTTTAAGTGGCTCTGGATCACCAGCTGAACTCTGAGTATTTCACTCCAAAGAAGAGGATTCCAGAAGTTAGACTTCACTCTCAGGTGTCCTAGAACCCTCTCTGCTCTGCACCACCATCTTGGGGGCATCTCCTGAAGAGATGGAGAAGTGGTCCTGGCTGGAAATCATGTTCTCAGCACATTTCCTGTTACAGCTCTTTGCTCCAAGCAGGACCTAGCAGAAGTCTTATTTGGGGGTCCATGGCTTAAAGCAATGCTTGCAAAAATAACGACAGCTTAATCCAGAGCTTCCAGGAGGAGGCAGAGGGGAGAGGTGAAATGTGTCCAGATACATAGAAAGGAGCTGCAAGGGGGACTGGAGTAAGCAGAGATCAGCTCCACTGAGCACAGACAAAACCAACTGCAGGCTGTCAGCAGGGAAGGTTTAGGTAAGACATCAGGGGACGTTTCCCAGTGATACGGGCATCCCAGCACAGGAATCAGGCGCCAGGAGAAGGCAGGAGGTCTCATCAGCCGCACTGATGGTTGGGCAGTGCTGGGCTGAGGCAGGAGCGTGGGGCTGCTGGCTGCCCCTGACCACTCGCAGCATGATGACCTCCACAAAACACAGAGGAGACAGCCCTGCCTTGCTACCCGCGCCTCAGAGCAGGCAGGGAACAGCTGATGTTGTGGCTGCAGTGGCATCCTACAGGTCCTGTTAATCACACTGAAATAATCAAGCCCTGAGGAGGAAAGTCAAATGCATTAACTGCTAATTACAGGCGCTGCTAATCCCGCAGGCACTCCGTGCCCCCATCACCAGGCTCGGCACAAAGACAGGGAGCCTGGCACTGTGCAGGGGATGTGACAGCCCTGAGCATGACCTGCTGGCCTCACCACCCCTTTGCTAACACCTCTCCCTCCCTCGAGGGAGCTCACAGCCTTCCCGGCACACGCACAACGCACTAATTAAAGGATGTGTTAATGTTCCTGAAATAACCTCCCTGTTGGCTCCTTCCATGACCTTGGGCAACAATTTTTTTCCCCCCTTGCAGGGAGGACAGTGCTTGGCCAGAGCCTGGCATGGGGCAGAGGGGAGGCTGAGAGCCAGAGCTGCAGCGCTCTGATCCAACTCGGCATCGCGTGTCCATGTGGTGAAAAAGCACAAAAAGCTTGAATCCTGCTAGCATTTCTCTTCTGCCTGCCCGTTTCAGCTCTGTTTGTCTCCTCTCAGCACTCAGCAATGCAGCAGATGTGGAGAATCTTGAGATAACAGGGCAGTCTTTAGCACAACTGGAAGCTCTGACAAGATGAGATGAAATGCTGGAAATCAGACCTCTGAGCTGCACCAAGCACCTCCTGAAATGCAAGGAGCCCTCCCTAAGACACAGCAAATCTTTGTCATTTTTCCTCCATGGTCACAATCCTGCACCAGGACCAGAGCAAACCTGACTTTTCTCTCAGCAGAAGCAGGGCTGACCTGGCACTCAAAACTGAGGGCACAAAACCAGGAATAGCGAACTGTGCTTCAAAGCAGCAACTGTGCCCAGGTGTCTCATTGCTGCAGCCAGACACCCACCTCCTGGGCAGCATCTAATGCACGATCACCACACAGACCTCGTTTCAACCAGCACGCCTCAAACTACCTATTTAATTTCCCGATATTCATCCCTTTATGAATCGCTAATTACTATGACCTTATTTGTGTTTGCACTGAATAGATGCCCAGGCAGCATCAGGCTCATTCTGCCACATTACTTGCCAGGTCTTTTACTGAGCTGTGGATGCAGATCTCCTTTTCCAAGTGAATTTTATTCCTTGCATTAACCCGGCCTTACAGACAAGGCTTTAAACATGGAACAAATTAACTCATTAGCCTCAAATAATCCAGTGACCAAAACAGGCCGTGTTTCATGGACTCTTTTTCCAGCCCATACTGTCCTGGCAGCAACTGCAAATGGGAGGGTGGGATGTTTTCTCAGTGGCCGCCCTGGGGGATCTCCCACGTGCACCAACTTTAGCACTCACGAAAAGCACCGGCAAGTTTAGAGTAAAAGCTGGATCCACATTTCTCCAGCCAAATCTTTCTGATTGGAAAATTAACATTTTCACCAGAAAGAGAACAACTGGAAGAAAAACACTGCAGTTCAGGCCAAGCGAAATGGGGCTGCCTGCAGTGTAGTTATGGCTTATGAGAAAGAATTTTTGAGCCTCACCTGCTACAGTTTATGTGTGTAATGTGGGGTCTGTCCTGTCACCTGGGGCATGCATTTTATCCCCTCCTGCAGGTCACATATCCCACTGGTCTAGGGAAGCCTGGTGCCCGAGGCCATTTCCCAAGACCCATCTAAGTCTCTTTTCAGTGAAACACCATGGATATCCACATAATTTCTCCTCTTTTACATTCAGCTCCAAAGCAAGCTGGCTGATAAGTGCAGGAACTCAGCCCGTGGGCAGCCAGCTCCCACAGCCTGACCTCCAGCCAGGGCTCTATACCAATTGCTCTGCACAGGCTTTTATGGCTCTTTCAGCTGCACTCAGCTTTGATTGTGCCTGATCAAAATGCACATGGCCAGCGTTGATAATCACTGATGATCAGGAGCTTTTAGGAAGCAAATGACAGGGCCAGTGCTCACTTGATGGATCAGGTCATTAGGAGCAGCTGTTTTCCTCCTTGACTTGCTTTCTGAAGGGAATTTTCGTTGTAATTTTTTTCTCTTGCCCCTCTGGGAAACTGCATGAAGGTATTTTGGGGGTCTCTGGCTATTGCACCTTCTTAAAAACATAAAGGTTTTGGTGGGTGTAAGGGGAGAGGTCAGCATGGTCCTGCTGTGTCCTGGTTGGCATGCACAGCAGTGGATTTGAACAGTAACTTCTGCATAAATCAGCTGCTGATCCTGCCGCTGCTCACAGTTCTCCTGGCTGCAAGGGGAGCATCTTTATCATCACAGACTCCCCAGTGAGGACAGAGGCATAAGCGTGGTGTAGAGGTATTTAGAGGCAGTTTCCAGGGCAGTGTTTGTGCTCCAAGCTCTGCCTGCTTAGCTGGGTGGGCTGAAGGCATGAAGGGCTCCTCTGTGGTGGCCCAGCTGAGCAGCTCCTGGGGATTTGGGGGTGAGGGGCTGCTTGGGAGACAGTCAGGCAGCCCCCACCCTGCTTGGTGAAACCTTGGTGGGACACTGCCAGATCAGGTTCCTTCCTCAGTGAAGAGCTGTGATTTTCCAGATTCTCCTCAAGGACAGAGAAGTGACTGTAATTACCACCCACCAATGCAGAAGAGTGTAAATATGGTGGCCACAAACATCCTCATGCCCTGGAGGAACTAAGCTACTGCCAGAAGCTAGGGAGTTGGTTACAAACTCCAGGATGTGTTTCCAGCCCACCTGATGCTTTCATTCCCCGTGGTTCTTGGGACCTCAGACTGACCCTCAGTGGCCTCCCAGAGCACATTCCCACTGTCCCACAGAGACCTGCTGCAATAACTGAACTTCACAAAGGGTAGTGCAAACTGGTCCCCAGATCCTGCTGGGCTGCAAGCCCCAGGGAGAAGCCAGGCAATGAAGAGTAAAGCAGTATTTAGAGGAACACATTAGAGATGGTGGGACAGCTCTCTCTGCTTGTAGAGATTTGGCAGCCCTGGACTGGAGCCAGGCTGAAATGCTTTATACAGCCACAGGAGGTACTTCTGCCACTGTAGGGCTGAATGCATCCTCAGAGAGTTTCATCCTCAGATGTGGCACAGGTCCCTGGAGATGGGTGTGCACACAAGGTTAATTGTAGGTGCTGAGTATCTGCTTCTCTGAGGATACCTAGCTAAGCCCCCCTTGCTCTGGTGAGACATTGTCTGTTTAGGAATTAATTACAAACATGAGTTGCAAAAAAAATAATATTTTGTTTAATAATAACAAAAAAAAAAAAAAGGAGGGGGAGGAAGAGAAAATTTGCCAGAGCCATATATTAAAAACAAATTATGTTCAGCAGGCAGGTGAGTCAAGGCCCGCCAGGCAATTGGGAAGGCAGCGTGCAGGCGGTAATTGAAAAAAGTGAGCCACAAGTGAACAGCCAAAGCTCTGGCATAATAACTCCCAGCAAACACACAATCACAAAGTTAGCAACAGGCACTGGCTGGGGCGGGAGCTGCCCCACGCTGTGTTCTAGGGACCCATGGTACACCCCAGCTCTGGGTTGGGTCTCTGTGCCTGGGAGCAGGACAGGGATCTCAGCAGTGATTCCTCACAGTGTTTCATCACCGTGCTCCTCTCTTGGGTCTGATGAACCTCAGATCACCTCCAGGCATTTATTGAATCTGAGTTAGTGCCAGGGCTCTCTTTACAGCTCAAATTATGGGTTATTGCAGAACCTGAGCACTAAATACCTGCTGCAGGAGGATGCTGTTGTCCCTTGTCAATCGTCTGCTTCTCTTTCTAGCTCCCTCCCTGGGGAAAGCCTTGGCATCCCATCCTTCTCCACTTCTGCTGACATTGCTGCTGGGTCCAGCCTTTGTCCCCAGGAAGCCATCGATCCCCCCCTGGACACCCGTGAGCAGCTCTGGCCAAGGCTCTCCTGAGGCTGCCAACCCTGGCTAGCAGCTGAACTGGCTGTGTGCAAGCCAGCAGCCCTTTTCCTGGGCTGTGTGTCTGGGAGGCTCTCCTCCTCTGGGCTCAGGCACTTCCTTGCCTTGTGAACTCATGAAGTGTGATGAGGGTCCCTCTCTTCAAGAGGAGCAGACACTGCAGAGAGAGCCCCTCTCACTCACACTATGCTGGCTCCCAAGCCCAGCTGTTCCTGGGGGAGAGCTGGGGATACAGGGCAGCCTTTTGGTCTCCTCCTCCTCACTACCTAATTGCCAGCAGTCTTGAGAAACAATGGAGTGGAGAACTGGGACTGCTTTCCATCCTATGGCTTTGCTTGGGTCCTGTCTGCACACTGACAATTGGCACACAGTCAGGCCCTGAGTTTGCACCAGTGAGAATCTGCAGAGCATCTGCATCTCAGGGAGTGCAGCAGCTCCTCCACTTAATGGCTACCCTGGTCCAATTGCCATCCTGGCCCCTCTCACAGTGTTATACATAACATCTGCTGCTGCTGGTAATCCCTTTTCCAACCCCGTTCCCTCCTCCTGCCATCACTCCCTCCCTCACAGTTCCTTTGTTTTCATGTCATGGTTTGGGCTCTGTTTCTTCAATTACTTCACATCCAATGGGTCAACCAAGATCAGGACTCATAAATGAGAGATGCTGTATATGCAGGGACCATCCCTGCCCTGGGAGCTTATGGATAGCTCAGCAAGCCACAGTTTATCCAGGGATGGCAGGGACTGGAGACACAGAGGGAGGAGATAACTTGCCCCATGCTGCACAGAGGACTCTACATGAGGAGCAGTCCCAGCCCAGGTGCAACCATGGCCCCACATAAGGAATGTGGAATGCTAAAAACAAGACAAACTAAGCGCAGCTGGCATAAAATCCATGCAGTACATTGAACTGTAATGATTCTGACAATAAAGCAACCCAATAAATATTATGAAATGAAAACAGCCCTCCGGGAGCGTTTGCAATCGATTGCTGAGAGCTGGCATTTGTGCAGCAGATTACATGAGAGACAGGTTTGCTCTGCCTTTTCTTCTTTCCCTTCCAAATGCAGAATGAAAAGAGCTCTCTGGAGTGGATGTTGTGGGAAGACCCCCTCCCTCCTGTGCTTGGGCACTGTCAGAAAGGGAGAAAAAGGTGAGTGAGATAGGAGAGGCTGTGAAGCCAGTGGGGTGGGAATTTAGGGGTGCAATTCCTGTCCTTGCAAGCAGTGACAATTCTGTCAGTGTCCCACTCATCCCAGCCTGAAGAATTAGGGTTGCCTTTCCTACCCTGAGACATTAATATCCCAGTGGCTGATGCATGATATGGGTCTCCTGCCTCAGCATGGGGTGAGGGGAATTGTGTGGTGTGTGGGGCTGAGCAATGGGGTCTGGAGTGGGTTTGTCTGTGCAGGGATGGACTTGTGGTGGGAGGAGGTTGTTTGCTATCGGCACCTCGCAAAGACACAGCTCTACCCTCCCTGCCTGCCTCCCTATCCCTCACTTGAGCATGGGTGACTATAAACGCTCCTTGGCTGGCCTGGCACACAGACCAGTGTTCAGCTGGGTCTCCTAGAGCTGGTGCTGTGAAGATGGGAGTGCTGGTGTATTCAGGATCACGGCTTGGAACCTCACCCAGTTTCTCTGGTCTTCTCCTGCCATGGGCTACTCACAGTGTGACCTTACCACTACAGCCTGGATTTTTCTTTTGCACATCCCTCTGTCCCCTCGGTGTCCCATGAGCAAGCCCACATTCAGCTTCAATCCATCTCCCTTGGTGGATTATCTGATGCTGTGTGCCCACCATGGAGCATAGTGGGGTCCCTGCTCCTGCTTCCTGGCTGGTGTTGATCATGCACCTGGGCATCCTGGGTAGCTAAGCCAGGCTCTGACCTCCCTCACATGCAGCCTGGGCAGGCACTTCCCTTGATTTGCCTGGCTCCTGCCTGCTCCCTCTTGAATCCTCTCCACTGGGCTAATGAATCCTGCTCCGAGTAATGGCCTTTTTACTGCTGCTAATTACAGGAGCATCAGCCTATGAGATAAGTGTGATTGGGTGGAAACCTGTGGTTTGCAACGAGGTTGATCAAACCCACAGGATGTGAGAGGGGTATGGAAATTCCTCATAAGTTCAAGACATGAACCAGGTGGGCAAGGTGTCTCTTCTGGTGTGAGGAGTAGGATCTATTGGATGAAACCAGGTTCCAAAGTAAATAAGATATACTTCCAGCAATAAGCAGTGGATGTTCAGCAGCCTAGCCACAGATGCTAAATGCTTACCTGGATGACAGGAAAGGCTGGGCAATTTTATAGAAAAGAGAAGTTTGTAGTTACATGGGGATTCTGCCTTGCTCAGGAAGTCCCTGAGCCACGTGGCTGCTGTGTCTTTAGCAAACACTCAGACACTGGCAAAAGAGGGCCGAGGTCAGCAAATCTCGGCGCTGAAGAGGGCTCCTCCAGCACACAAACCTTCCTCAGCCACTACCTCTTCCTCTCTGCTTTCCACTACCACCATTTCATCAAAATCCTCTCTTCTGCAGACTCCAGGCAGGGCACTGAACACTGAGAAGCATTGCTCAGGCACTGCTGGCATGTTTGCCACAAATAGCTCTGTATCAAAAGAAATACATTTTAAAGCTTCTGCAACATAGCAAGAGCTCTCTTAGAGAGTGTGTTATCTCATCAGGCGTGCCCAGAGTGAGCTCAGCTCTTTCACCAGCCTCATTTTTCTGAGCAACAGCTGATTGCAATTTACCAAGTGACACCTCTAGAGCTATGGGTTCTCTTTTCTTTTTCTTTTTTTCCAAATGTTTATTAAGTTATTAAGTTGTTTGATTTGTTGGTGGGGGGTTTTTTTGTTGTTGTTATTGTTGTTTTTCATTTTAGAGAGCTCTTCTGCGAACAGTTTAGACAGGAACAAGAAAAAGAAAAAAAGAGAAAGAACAATTATCCCTCACTGGAGAGTGAGGATAAATAGCTCCACCTATTGCGGGTATTTCACAGACTGATGGCATGACCACCTGCTGGGCACATGACAAGAATGGGCCCAACTCTGCTCTTAAATACTTACCAGAATGAATCTGAAGTATCTGTGCTAGAGTCAATAGTTGTTACACTGGATTTTTATCAGTGTGAATGATAGCAATTGGAGGTTTTTTCAAGGCATTTATAAATAAAAACGTTCCTGCTGGCTACATAGAAACACTTCTTTGCTAACTGGGAGTAATCATATGCATTTTGATATCAGCATCTGCTAAGTAAGTCCAGGGCTGTGTATTAATGAAGGTGCTGCAAGAACTTTGGAGTACAGGCTCAGAATTCAAAACAACTGGGATGGATGGGAGAGAGCGTCTGGAATCAGCCAGATGAAATTTAGTACAGAGAGCACGGGGTACCACATTTGGGAGGGATAAATGAATGCATGAATGCATAGACAGGAGAGCCTGGAGAGGCAGCAGGATGGCAGGCAAGGATCAGGGGGTTCAGATGGATGACTAACTTAGCATGAGTCAATAGTGTGATGGTTTAGCAAAAAGGGCAGCTCACCTCCTGGGATGCATTAATGCTGGATGTTGGATGTAAGCCATTGAAATCTGCAATTCTGCTTTGTCTGAGCTGTGTCCAGGTCTGGACACTGCAGCTGAGGGCACCTGCAGATGAACTAGAGAAAAACATCAGCATGTTTGAATGGAGAGATGCTAAAGTGGGCCAGAAATCAATGTTTCCTTCCTGTGAAAACATCTGTTTTTCAGGGGCAGAAAAGGAAGGGCGTTAGCTCAGTCCATTTCTGAAAATGAACCTCAGCCTCCTCTGAGTTTGACCCTATGGGACACCAGTGCTTGCTTTTTGGTATTTCTGTCCCTCAGACCCTTCTCCCAGGTAATTTGGCCCGGCCCCAGTGGGATCCCAGCCTTGGACACAGCAGCTTTCTTTTGGTATTCATTATGGTACAGAGCAAACCATTCTCACTTCCTGTTTTGCAGGTTATCTCCATTACAACTCACATTTCTTGGGTTTGATGAGAAATGAGCTCTTTGACTGACTTCTGGGCAGGGAGTTTGACTTCAGCATTCATGCTCCAGGCTTTCCATTTGTGTTATTCCCTTAAAAGCTAAAAAGGGGTTTCTGGGCCAAAAACATGTCTCATCATTGTGACATGAACTGTAAGTCTGAGCAATGTTTGGGAAAAAGGTAACCCAGAGAGCCAACACCCCCTCTCACCTACTGCTCATGATACCTGTGCTCAGGATCCCAAGGACAAACAGCAGTAAACCAGAAAACAGCTATTTATACATGGAAGTGGAACTGCTTTGGGGCTAGCCCTTTCTGACTAGAAAATAACTGTCTCCTTGTCTCCAAGACAGCCTGTGAAGTTGCTGGGAGGCTGCAAAAACAGTTCATTACCCAGTGCTGGATGAAAGCAGGAGGCAGAGTTTTCCACAGCGGCTCCTTCCTCTTTGCAATGCGCTGTGCATCGCGACTCCTGGGTGACATTAGCGTTCGGGCGGGCGTGTGTACACTGGAGGAATACAGGAATGCCGAGCCAATTCCAGAGCAGCAACACGGCCTGTGGATTATGCTCCTCTTTCAGCAATATTAGGGCAAACCTGCAGGAGGTCTCTTGAAATCAGAGGGATGGATTATCTTGATAATAAAAGCAATCAGAATCCGTCCTGCCCAGGATATTTAAGTGAGACTGCCGACTGCAGGAGTGTCAGGGATGTGCCTGGCAGTGGTGCAGGCAGTGTTTTCCATGGGGTTTGTGGCAGTGCCCATGGATCTGGCAGGGCAGAGGGAGGATTAGAAGGATGCCCTGTGACTTCCACCACCCTGATCCTGCAGTACCACTGTGTGGGATGGGCAGAGGAATGGGGCAGCAGGGCAGTGTGGGACTGAATGCCTACAGCCTTAAGCCTTAATTAAGAAAACAACAGCCTAGAGAGTGATTCGTCCCTGCCACTGGTGGCTGAAAGGAGGTGGATGAACCATCAGCCCAAAGGACTTGATTTCTCTTTCCCTTAATCTTGCCCACCTCCCCACTCCTGCCTGGAGGGCACCCATGCATACTGCTCTTCTCCAGTGTCCCATCACCCCAGATACAGACCCATGCCCCACACTGGCCTTGGCAAGGATGGATCCTTCTTATGCCTCCTCCCCCTCCTTGTCCATGTCCATGCATGCCTAACACAGCCCTCTTGGGTATTCCTCTGCTGGCAGACAAACCTGCTGTCTTCCACATGCGTGTGTCACCTGTGGCAGCTGCAGGATCCCTTTCAGACAATTTGAGGGGCTGTCAGGACACACCATCAGGTAAGTCCCAGCCCCAGGAGCTCTCTCCTAGCACTGCCTGACATCCAGGGTACTGTCCCACTATGTGGGGTCAACGTGTGTGACACCAGACAGCTTTGTGTTGGATGCTGGGTGATTTGCAGTGCTCCCCACCAGCTCAGTGACACCGCCTTGGTGTCCAGCTCTGCAGGATGCCAGGCAGTGGTTCTGTTATTTGTCTGCCTCTCCCAAAGTGTTTTGGGCTTAGCTGGATTCTACCAGGCTGGGCTGGGGAGAGGAGCCTGAGGTGAGGTGCAGAGCCCTGACTTGCCAATAGTCCCCTGTCCCATCCCACCAGATCCAGATGAGCAGGTTCTCAGGGCCAGGGGCTTGGAATGCGGTGGGAGCTGATACAAATCAGCTCTGGCACACCAGAGGACTCAGATGTCCGCTGCTTAACAGGGCTTGTGAGCTGTGTCTGAAGTACTGTGCTCAGATGAGATGTGTCCTCTTCAGAGGGCTGCACTTCCCTGTCGGCTGTGCCTTTTGATTCCTCCTGGCCTTTTTTCTGTCTTTTTTTTTTTTTTTTTTTTTTTTTTTAATAGGGTTTTAGAAATGAGGCCAGTGCTTGAATATAAAACACCACTTATTTTTAAGGAATAGCAGACAGGTCACCTCGTTCAGTATTTGAACAGTGATGCCTCTGGTTTACCCCATCCTGTCTGCTGAGGGAGGGCTATGGGGGGGGTAAAGTCTGCCCCATGTGTTGCTGTAGAGGTGCAAAGGCACAACTTACACACACACACACACACGGAGTAACACACACTGAAGCATGAACAGACATCTGACAAAAGCCTTTCACACCACGTCCCACACCAACTGTGCATGCAAAGCTGTCACCCACATTCCCTGTCATACAGCCTTACTGCCTAAATGCATTGCCAGAGCATCTCTTTGCACCCAAACACACATCTCCAGCCTACGGAGCCTGTTGCTTGGATGTTTTGCTCCACTTATCACACACAGACACACATCACCTCTCTCATGCATTTCTTGAAACATTCAGAGGAGCAGACAGAGCCACAGTCTCCCATATGCTGTCACCTCAGCACAGGGATCCTCCCCAGTGCTGCTCTGCACCCATCACAACCTCCCAGCTGAGCACAGCCTGTGCAGCCCGTGTCACCCCACCCCACATCTCCTACACACCCCTGACCCACAGTCTCATTCACTCTCCAGCATCCCTGCCGACCACACGGCTGCTATGAGAGATCACTGGTCCCTTATTAGCAAGGAAAACAAATCTAATCAGGAGCAGCAGCAGCTACAGGTCTCTCCTGGGCAAACAGAAGGGCTGAGTAAGCCATGGGTGCTGTGTGCAGATAGATTTTGTGGCCCTGGAGGTGTCACTTTCACAGCTGAAATAAGAATTGCCACAGATCCATGTGACATTTTGAGTCATAAGGCTGCGTGCACAAGGGTGTCAAAGGCCTGGCTGAGAGCAAAGTGCAAGGCAGAGATAAGCCCCTGTTTATTTCCAGTGGAGAGAAGTGAGACCTTGCTTTTTTCCTCTGAAAAAGAGACCTGGCGATTGCATACAGCTCAGGCTGCTAGGAGAGGGCAGGCTCCAAGGGGCAGGCTCTGATCCCAAGGATCCATAGCTAGCTTGGCATCTCTGGGATAGAATTTCCTCCAAAAGACACCCAAGCATATTTTTCCATCCTCTCTGTTCCAACAGGCTCTCTGGAGGTACAACAGGTGGCTGCTGCCAGTTTCCAGCCCCGGCATCCCCCTAGGGCTGTTGATGTCTCCGTCTCCTGCACCTTTTGGCACCTCTGTCTCCCTGCAGCTCCCCATCCCTTGTGCTCTCAGCTATGGGAACTGCAGCAGGGACAGCCAAGCGTGAGACACTACGTGCCGCAGGGAAAGAAGCCCTGTAACCAGGTGAAGCGTAAACGAGGCTTTTGAGTGATCTGATTGTTGCTGTTTCCTCTTGTCCCATTTTTCCAACAGCAAAGGGACCCCTGACCTCGGCTCTGTGCTGTGTTTCAGCCGCAGCCTTTGATTTCCTGTACCAGGGATGCAGCCGGCTCCACACCCAGGTTTGCTGGCAGATGGATTTCTGGGAGTGTGTGTGCCTGAGGTTTGATCTCCTTTGCTTTGTGCCTCTGCAGAAAGAAAAACTGAGCCGTGCTGTGAGAAATTCCTCAAAGGAAAGGAGGGGAAGCATTACCCAGCAGGGCAAGTCACTCAGCTCAGGAACCGGCTGCCTCCTGTCACTGCACTATGCCCAGGGTCCTCGAGCAAAGACAGGGACCTCTTGTCTTTCCCATAAATGGAATGGAAATCAGCAGGAGACTGGACACTGAGGTTAGGACAGGGCACTGAAACTGGAGCTCCTGCCCAAACCTGGGGATGTTCCTCTTGCCTCCGGGGATGACTGAGCAGGTGGTGGCTGGTGTAACCTGCCTGTGAACAGCAGAGGCACAGGTGTGATGTGAGGCCAAAATCGTCTCCTTGGGGGTGGAGAGGATGCAGGATCTGCTGTGGGTGCTATGTGCAAGCCCTGAGTTCCAGAACATGGTGTCAGCAGCCCGCAGCTGGGACTGGGGTGTGAAAACATATCAAGCTGAGGCAGGAGAAGGGAACCCTGCAGCTCTGAGTCCCCCAGCCTGGCAGGAGCACAGAACCCTGCAGCTCTGAGTCCCCCAGCCTGGCAGGAGCACAGAACCCTGCAGCTCTGAGTCCCCCAGCCTGGCAGGAGCACAGAACCCTGCAGCTCTGAGTCCCCCAGCCTGGCAGGAGCACAGAACCCTGCAGCTCTGAGTCCCCCAGCCTGGCAGGAGCAGGTAGTGCCTCCCCATCTGCTCTCTCCTGGGGGGAACTTGGCGCTGTGCTTCAGCTACTCAGCCCCCAACTCTTCTTTAGCTCAGATGTCTGGTGCAGCTGCAGACAGCTCCCTGAGCACATCCTGGCATCATGGTGTGCTGCATGCTGCTAGCTTGCAGGCACAAAATGCCATTTTCCATGGTTTCATGTGCCTACAAGACAGGTGTTCTCCAGCCACTGAGAGAGATTTACAACAGCTCATCTCTGCTTCTAGACAGGCGAGACAGTTCTGATTCTGTCTGGGAGTTGTTTCTCCCACCATCATCAGAGAAATCGGAGTCAGGATGCCTGTGCTCCCATCTGGGATACAGCAGCACTGATGAGAGAGGGGGCTGGGCCTGGAGAACTGGAAAAAAGACGTCTCCAAAGTCCATCGGCACCAGGGGGGAGGCTGCTGACTTGAGTGGCCTTCAGCCTGAATACACGTAGTTGCAGTTTAACTGCCCTGACCCTTCATCCCAGGGTTCATCTCCTGCCTGGAAGGACAAAGCTCCTTGGCACAGCAACTCACATGTCTGCAGCCACTGCTGGGGTGATACAGAGCAGTGGTAGGGTGGCAGATGCAATAGCCTTGCAGGGTTTAGGCAAGTGGAGACAGGCAGGAAGGAGGGAGAGGGTAGGGGAGGAGAGCAGGCACACTGGAGAGCGGAGAGAATGTCAGGGGAGCACCAATATATGGCAAAGACAATTAAGGCACAAAAAAAAGAGGGAAGTAAGACCTAAAAGGTAACTGACTAGAAAATTAAAATTGTTCAGCTACAGAAAATAGGTGTAATGGGCTTCAGTGTGATGCAGACTCCAGCGGATTGCATGAACAACATGTGAGGGGGAGTTTCCTTAAAGGGGCTGGGCACCAAAAAGAGCCTTAAGTTCTCTGGGGTCTCTAGAAACCACTTTCCTCCCCACTCACAGGAGCAAGCCCCTTCCAGGCTCCTTTCAGGCTCCTGCCTATGCCTTGGTTTTCTGTTGCAGATGCAGGTCCCTGGCTGCCAAATTCATCTCCTCAGGGTGGATTAGGCACATTTGTCCCCATGTCACAGCTGGTGGCTTCAGCACAGCATGGAAAGGCTGTGCAGATGCAGGAGGCTACATGGGTCCTTTGTCTGCAGGGCAAAATGCCTCCTCTGTGGCTTGGGGGATTAGTTACTTCACCCTTCAATCTCGATTTTGTTGGATGGTTCTTCCACCTTGTTGAAATTATTTTAAATTCCAAAATCCTGCCCTCCCCCAGTGCTTGAAATCCCTCACAGCTTGCTGATGCCTGTGGATGGAAGATGTACCCTCTATCACCAGAGCCATCACTTAGAGCATCAGCTGGACTGGGGCAGCCCACGCTGCTCACCAGGCTCAGCAGGAGACTGATGGAAAAGACCATTGGGTGTCCCTGCTAAAAGTGAGAGGTGATGGGGACTGAGGCTCTGGATACCAGGAGGGCAGGGATTGTGAACTGCTAGGATCTGGGTCCTAGCTTTTCTGGGGCTGGGCAAGGGTTTTGCAGGTTGCTGGAAGAGTAGAATCTTGGGGCAGAGGGGGAATGCTTGATCTGGAGGAGCTGGGTCAGCCTCTTGATGAGGAGACCCACTCTGGAAAGGACCCAGGAGAGGTCTCTCCATGGAGAGCCCAGCTCAGCTGCAAGGTGAGGGAAACCTAAAGCATGCCCAGTGAATTGTAAAGGGTTGAGAGACAGTCCCAGAGGGAGAGCAAATGGCCTGTCCATCCCGGGTCCAGCCCTCCTGACACCTCTGCTGAAAGGGGGAGGTGGGAAGATGGTTTGTGTTCACCAGCTTGCACCACCAGCACCAGATGCCCCAGTGCCTTTGGCAGCAGCCACTGTAAGGGTGGATGTGGGAACAGCTTCTCCTCCTGTTAGGGCGAACATCACAGGGTGCTATGTGGTGGCTACAAAGGGACACCCTGCTCCCCACGCCTCCCCAGCATTTCCTGCCTAACACCTTGTTCTTTCTCTCTTTTCATCCAGTCTGGGCTCCCAGCTGCTTGTCTCCTGAAGACGTGCTGAGAAAACATTGCATATTATACAATGAGAAACGGTAAACAGCGTTCTTGCTAGTTTTCCACTTGTTTTTATTCTGTGAGCATCAGCTAAAGCCACAGGGATAGGGTATTTAATTAGAGTATTGTCTTTCACCTGCCTTTAGTCTCTGCAGGATCTTTTCAGGGGGATCCCATTCCAGTGTGGTTCAGAAATTACTTTACTGGGGAAGTGACAGGGCCACATCCCTGCAGTGTCTTATGTTTGCCTAGCACAGTTTGTGCCTTGGAGCTCTCATTCATCTGGGTGTGGGATGCCAGGCGGGGGACAGGGAAGTCCCAGACAGATTTCAAGCCTGTTTCTGGGCAGGAATTAGATCCTGGAATAGATTCTGATGGGGTCCAGTGGATTCTTTCTCAGAGACAATACTGCCACACAACTCTATTCCTCTTTATTATCATGTCCCTGAAAAAAAGTGCCTATGATTTGCACTCAGTGCATTGCAGCATATTCCCCTGGAGGGTTCTCAGGCTCTTTATGCACTCTGATTAACAATGATCTCCTTTACCATCACAGTAATTTATTTATTCAGCACCAAGGGGCAGGCACACTGCCTTGCAGACAAAAACACCCCACATCCTTTCAGTGGTACTGGAGGAAATACAATGGAAGATGGAAGTCTTGCTTTGAAACCAAACTCATAGCCCAAAATTTGAGCAAAGATGCCAGCTGGTGCTGAGGCTGCAGCCAAAGGTCTCATCCTGCAACTGGACTGTGCAGGGCAGAGCAGAGTAACTCCTAAACACTTCTGCAAGCAGCTTCTCTGCTCCTGCTTTGCATCAGCTTGGGTCATTGCCAATTTTTCAGCAACCTTGATGAAGGGATAGAGTGTACCCTCAGCAAGTTTGCTGATGATAAGAAGTTGTGGGGTATGGCTAATAGACCTGATGGCTGTGCTGCCATTCAGGCACACCTTGATAGGCTGGAAAGCTGAGACGAGGGAAATTTGATGAGGCTCAGCAAGGGCAAGTGCAGGGTCCTGCACCTGGGGCATAACCAGGTGAGGAATAACCCCAAGCACCAGCACAGGCTGGGGTCTGAGCTGCTAAAGAGCAGCTCTGAGGAGAAGGACCTGGGAGTCTTGCTGGGTGACAAGTTGACTATGACTTTACAGTGTGTTCTTGTGGCCAGGAAGACCAGTGACATCCTGGCGTGCATCGGGAAAAGTATGGCCAGCAGGCTGAGGAAGGAAATCCCCCTCCCTACTCAGCCCTGGTGAGGCCACATCAGGAGTTCTCTGTCCAGTTCTGGGCTCCTCAGCACATGGAAAACAAGGAGCTACTGGAGAGGGTCCAGTGAAAGCCACAAAGATGATTTGGGGTCTGGAGCATCTCTCCTCTGAGGAGAGACTGCGAGAGCTGGGCCTGTTCAGTCTGGAGAAGAGAAGACTGGGAGGGGATCTCATTAATGCATGTAAATACATCAAAGCAAGTTCCACGGGGACTGTGCCAGCATTTCCAGTGGTGCCCTGGGACAGGACAAGGAGCAGTGTCCATAAGCTAAAATACAAGAAGCTCCACCTCAACATGAGGAAGGATTTCTTTATGTTGAGGGTGCCAGAGCACTGGAACTGCCTAGGAAGGTCCTGGAGTCTCCTCTCTGGAGATAGCCAAACACCACCTGGATGTGTTCCTGTGTCACCTGCTCCAGGTGGCCCTGCCTTGGCAGGGGGGTTGGACTGGATCATCTCCAGGGGTCCCTTACAACCCTAACGATTCTGTGATTCTGTGATTTATGTCAAGGATAATCCCACCAGGGATATCCTCAGACTCTTCCTGAAGTCTGCAGGCTGATGGGACCAGGGCTGTGTGACCCAGCTTCCCTCTGAGGTGTGCAGCCAGTCACGCTCAGACACATTACAACTTTTGGATGGCTGAGTTGTGGCCTAAAAATTATTTTAGGTTAATCCTACCACAAGCTTGTGCAAGGCATCATTTTTGAGCTTAAATCCTGCAACATCCCTTCCCTTGCCGTGTACAGAAACAAGCAGCTGTGCCTGGGAGGAGTGGTGGGCACACACATGCCCCGAGGACGGCAAGTGTCCTGACGTAGGGGCAAGTCCTGCCAAAAAGCAAACTTTTGTGGCAAACCCGTTCTGAAACTTATAGCCCTGTGTGACTCTTCTTTGGGAGAAGAAGAACCATCCTTCAAGAGTAACCACCAGCCTGCAGAGCTGCTGGTGCTCTGAGTTTTTTAACCCCACCATGGCCACAGCAGGGGTTATACTGGCTAGCTCCAGGTTGAACATGGTTGCAGAGCGGTGGCTCGAGTCCTCCAGGCTGTTTGGAAGCAGAGAGGTGGGAGGAGGGTGCCTGATAAGCTGAGAGGTACAGGATGCCTGGTAAGATATATTGTGTTCTGTTTTCAATTTGCACATTGACACAAGACAAACAGATGAGATTCCAGTACAGCAAGCTCAATTAATCAAGGGCTTTGACAGCTGTGAGGCTGGACATTATTAATCCCTTTAGCAGACAAGCCAAAGGGGCAATAATTACACTTTTCCCAAAAAATAATAAGGAAGGATGTTCCTTATGCTGCCCCCCTGCCCTTTCCCTGAAAGAACATTTCCTGATCACAGCATTTAATACTACACTAATTGCAAAAATACTTCAGCTCACCCATTGCCTGCAAAATGGGAAACAAAATGTGTAAGTGCAAAATCCTGAGAATATCCTTCTTGGGGTTCTGAGGTTCACAGGAACAGGGGCACTCCAAGCCAGGGCTCTGTGAGGTGAGAGCTGGTGCATTTCCCTGTGTGCTTGGAGCCATGAGTGTGTGCTGCAGTATGGGACACCCTGGATCCATTCCCGGCTGTGAGGCTGCATGTTTGTGAAGCATGGCTGTGGGATGGATCCAGCACCCTGTGTGAGCACAGGGGGGTGGAAATGTCAGCTGTCCACAACACCTCTAGCACCTGGGGATGCTGGAGGCTGAACTTTCAGCCCAGTGCTGATGGGATGCTCCAGCCTGTGCTGGGGCAGGATGGCTCCAACCGTCAGAGCATGACCTACCTTTCCCCTTCATTATTCCCCCTCCAGGGAAGGCAGATGCAGTCAAGGCAACTGCAGCCACCAGGAATGGGGAGGAGGAACTCCTCCAAGGGCAGGGGAAGAGGCCTGTATTAACTTCCAGCCCAAACACAGCTTTTTATGGCTGTGCTGCAAAAGTCATCCTGCCTGACCCTGCCTTCACCACTGGAGAAGTCAGACAAGTAGAGCAGCCCATTGCTCTCGTGCACTGCACCTTGCAGACACCACCCCAATCCATCCGCCTCCAGACAATGTCATCTTGGAAGCGGGAGACATTTAAACAGTGAAATGCCAAAGGAGCAGCATGGTATTTGAAGGCAAAAAAGCAATTATGAAAGTTCTCGGGAGAGCAAGCACACAAATGAGGGAGGATCAGAGAGAGGTTGTTTATCCCACTCCTGAATGTGCCATGTGTTCACTGAGAAGGGGTTGTGCAAGCACAAGGCTGAGTGGAGCATCTCCAGAGGGGACAGGTTTGTTTGACAGTTCTCTATTACAACATCTGAAAATCCTGGCGTTGCCTGTGGCCATGGGGAAGCTGAGGAACTGTAGCTCCTGCAATCTTGTGCCTCACTGAAGCCTTGTTACAGGCATTAGTGGCAGAGGGAGGGAGCATCAAGGATTTGGTTTGTCTCTGTACTAAACAGGCAGGAGATCCAGCTGGGAAGGGAAATAGCCAGGTGTAGTTATTAGCAGTAGGGCAGATTCTGGGATGGGCCTCAGACTTTGGCCTAAGTCCTCTGCATGCTGCTCCCTCTTTCCCCAGTTCTCTTCCCAACATATTTCGCATCCTCACCCTTCTCTTCAGAAGTCAGTAGCCTCAGGAGAACTGGGGGGTGGGAATCTGTTCTGGCAGAGGAATGGTGGCATCTACATGCTGATGCTGATGTTTGAGCTGCTGGGTGTTGCAGCAGTGGAGGAGGAAATAGGCATGGGAATAATGCTGACAGCACGAGCCATGGTTCACCCACAGCTCCTGGCACCTGAGAACTGCTCATTTGCTTTTCTGATGAGGCTGGTCAATCTCCCACAGGGGAATTGCCAGCATGGATATGGGACTGCAGGTGTGGACAGCCTGCCCGTGGCTGTGCAGCTCCCCAGGGGAGGAGAACTCAGCCTCTTCCCCTCTTTCTGTGTTGGGCACACTAGAAAGCTTTCTGCCAATACCCAGCCCAAATCTTTGTTCTTTTGCATCTGTCAAGTGCCTTTGGTGCTAGGTAATGCTAAATAATGCTAATTTTATTCCAGCTGCCTTGCTTGTGCTTAAAAACACTGTTGGAGAGATAGAAAAATCAACATCAGCTGGAAGTGCCATCTTTGAGAGAGAAATGCTAGAGAAGCAGTGGGAGGCAGGATTGAAAATCTGTAGGGGGTTAGAGGCTGAGAAGGAGACAATGAAGGTGTCTGGGGGCTCAATCCCTCTGCAGCACCCAGGTTTCAGCATCCCTGGCTGGAGCAGAAAATCTGCTTCTTCCCAGTCCTGGTAAATTTCCCTGCGGGTTGTGGTTTATCAGCCGACAAAATACAGCCATAGGGCGCCTGGAGCAGCCACATGGTGTGGACAGGTGCCCTGGTATAAGCTGCATCTCTTTGTTCTGGGATGTGAAGTACTTGCATTCCCTTTGCACCTCCAGCTCCTTGCAAAGGGCAGAACATCAGCCCTGGCCGCTCTCTGGCTTTACAGCTGGTTAAACACACCACTACCCCCATCAAAATAAATATCCAAGGATATCTGTTGCTACCTGTGGAGGGATGCTTTTTCTTTGTTGCTGTGGTGGTGAGACCAGCCTTGAAGGGCTGACTGGCTAAAACACACGGAGGGAGGAAAGCAGGACGAGTCCCCAGACAGCTGAGGGGACAGGGCAGCACCTTCTGCAGTGAGGTGGGGGACAGCAGATGTCCACGGGGTTGTCTGGGACAAGATGTGGAGAAAGGCTGACACTGGGCCCCCCTCCCCTCCTCTCCAAGGCTTTGCCTTCAGTCCCAAGCAGCAAAACAGGGTTTTTCTCCCTCTCCCAGACACCTCTGGATGCTCACACAGAATTTCCACATTGGCTTTAGGTCAGCCCAAGGCGTTATTTTATTTGACCCTAATTTTTTTTTTAAGAGCTACACTAAATGGAGGGGAAGGTAAAAGCATTTCCCCTCTGCCCTGCCCTCCCTGCTGGAAGGTTAACACATTGGCCATTTCCTGCCTGCTCAGATGGGATATGCCTGGAGTTTGTCAACTCAAATTCAAATTAACTCTCAATTCAGTGGCTTCGTGTGAGGCCCCGGGGGCAGGTGGGGTGAGCAGCAGCTACAGATGTGGGTAGGCAGGGGACAAGAAAGGGGCAGAGGGGAGCTGCCAGCTGGCCCTGGGGAACTTGTCCTGTAAACCTTGGGGTTTACAGGAAAAGAAAGGGTAATGAAGAGAAAGAAAGCAAAAATGAGGAGAGGAGACTCGAGGAGACTCGAGGAGAGGAGAGGAGACTCGAGGAGAGGAGAGGAGAGGAGAGGAGAGGAGAGGAGAGGAGAGGAGAGGAGAGGAGAGGAGAGGAGAGGAGAGGAGAGGAGAGGAGAGGAGAGGAGAGGAGAGGAGAGGAGAGGAGAGGAGAGGAGAGGAGAGGAGAGGAGAGGAGAGATAACCTGGGCTCCTTAGGCTAGAAGGAACTATTCTAAGGAGCTAATTTGACCTCCCATGTGCTCTAAATCATTGAAATAGAAATGTGCAAATACAGGTGAAAAAAAGTCCCCTTAATATTTGCTTGCCTAGGGGAATAAATTTGCTGGATTTGGGCTATGCCCTCTCCCATGTTTGCTTTCTGCAAATATCCAGTCATTGAGTTTTACCTGAACAGACATTTGGGGGAAGCCAGTCACAATCTTGTGCACACAAATTAGTGCAGAGATGAATTGGCTATTTCCAAATGCCAGGCATGAGCAGGACCCGTCAAACTGCCCTGAGCAGCCACCCTGTCAGCCCCAACTGCCAGGAACCAGCCTCTTAGTGACCATTTTTTAGAAAAATCACAGATTTTAACAGCATGTTAAATAACTGTGGCTTGCTATCCACATCTGAGGAGTCTGGAACCCACTTCCAGGCATGTCCTAGGGAGAAGAACAGGACAGGATTTCTTTGTGTGGAGTTTTGACTTTGTTTCTCTATAGAGGAGTGTGGAAAGTGGCTGATGTAGAGACCTGTGCTTGTGTAAAAGTGTGTTTGGAGTGGGACTCGTAGAGCTCTGGGTGTCTGTACAGCTCATACACGTGGCTGTGACCTGGCATGTGGTTTTATAAGATCAGCAGGATCCTTTGTAGCCCTCTGCTCTGAAGGGAAATCTCTTCCTTGCTGTGGCCAGATGTAGAGGCCAGGTGATGCCTTCTCCAAGCCCAGTGGCTTGCTGAGGGTGTCTCACTGTGGTGTTGGGCAAAACCAGTTGTTGCTCAGCCTCATATGGCTGCTGCTGTCCTGCTGGGACATAGCACATCCTCCTGGTGATCCCGAATGTCTGTGGGGGCAGAGAAGGGTATCTCCCTCCCAGCCATACTTCTTCCAGTTCCCTGTAGATGGGAGCAGAGGTCTCCTTTTCCTCCAGTCCCAGTTTGGTGGGATAGAGCAGACCCTCTCCAAGCAGGGGATTTCTGTCTGGAGGAGGGGACACAGCAACTTTTAGTGCCCTTTTCACTCACTGGTTTTGAGATCTATCAAGAAAACAAAAATATCTGTTCTGGATACTCCCTCCTGTGGAGTGGGATGCTGTGTATGGGTAGTGCTGCCCTGGAGCAGCCCCACGCTGTGATGGAGAGAGGATACTGAGGAATTTGTGATCTGTCCCCAGAGCAAAGGAAGCCCACAGGGAACAGGGACCATCCTGTCTGGGCATGGGACAATGAGCATGGTGTGTCCAGTGGGTCTGAGGTGTCTCTGTAGGGTGGGTTGAGTGGTGGTCCAAAAATCTTTGGCTTTCCCTTATCCCTGTCAATGCCAGCAGTAGTGGTGTGGGGTCAGGATGACCTATTCCCATGCTACCTATCCTCACTCAAAGCCACAGGCTGATTTATTTCTTCCACTCGCCACCCCCTCATATTTTCTGCAATTTTTCTATGTAAATCATGACACTGATTAATAACACTTAGCGCTTTCCAGTTCCAAAGCACATTGCAAGTATTTCCTAATTAATCCGCGCAACACTCTCATCAGGGAAGGCAGTGTGCCACCGTCCTGACTTCCCAGGCTGGCAGCCTTCTGGCGGACAGAGATGGAAGTGTTCATCTGCACATCGTTAGCCCCACGCTGCTGACGCTTAATGAGTTTCCTTGCAGCAGAAGGGAGCGTTGCACGGCGCAGCTCGGAGCAGATGGGGCTTGCTTGCATGCCACACCGAGAGGATGGAGAGCCCTGCAGTTTCCCAGCTTGCTGTTTCTTTGTGGGGCTTGTGACGAGGGACAGGTGGATGGTGACCGTGAGGTGCTCTCCCTCTCTCTGAGCAGGGGTTCTGCCAGCTGTGAATTCAGGGGACTTAAAGAACAAACTCCCACTCCAACTCTACTTCTGCTGGCAAGAAGTAGAAACCACTCAAGCAGAAAGAGCCAGCCAGGAGAGGGTTAACAACCTTCTCATGGAGACACCTGAATTGTCACCTCTTGCTAGATACTGTGGTGGCCCATGCCATGGGTGCTGGTGTATCTCATGGAAGATGCAGCATGGGAAGGGGTTAAAATGAAAAGTTTCCTAGCTGTGAGCCAGGAGCAAGAAACAGATCATTTTTACCCAAAGCAATTTCCCTGGCAGATCATTTTCCCACCTCCCTTCTGCTATTACGGCAGGTAATTGTGTCTGAATGACAAGCTCATCGCTTCTCTCTTGGTCCTGCTTTTTCTCCTGTTCTATCTTGCAGCCAAGTCATGAAACTGGCTGCTGGAGGTGTCAGGCCCCAAGACACAGCCCTCAGCCTCCTTGCAGGCAGCAGCAGCCCGAGGCAGGCAGGATGGCCCTTTGGGACACCGGCTGGGGTTCCCTCGCTGGCTTGTCGTACCTCCTGCAGCAAGCCCATGAGCTTTACACCTGCCTCCCACAGCCTCAGACCTGGCCAAGAGCGATTTGGCTCCAGTTTTTCATAGAATGGCGGGATGGGAGGGACCTTGAAGATCACCTAGTTTCCACACCCCTGCTGTGGGCAGGGACATCTTCCATCAGGCATTTTTCAGGAGGAGCAGGGCTGTGTGGTGGCTGCTCTTGGTGGTACCAGGCAGCTGGGAGGGATGGAGAGCCCCTCTGCCCTGCTCTCCTGCTGTGCTGCCTGGCTCCATGTGTTGAGCCCCTTGTTGTGCACCTTCACCTCGGCAGCCCTGGCTCTGCATTTCCTCCAGCGCTTCCCGGAGAGGTGGGACAACCCCTTCCCACCCCTGCTCCCGGGGCTCATTAAAGGGGCTCTTGCGGTGCCCTCTTGACACTTGTAAGGCAGGAGCACATGTCTTCAAAAAGCCAGGCCCTGCTGACATCCCCTGGGCCTGCCGCTGGCTTTCCTTCCCCTGCTCTCACAGCCATCCCCAGGAGGGCTGTAAATTTGGCAGGAGCTGCATTATTTCCAGACCAACCCTGTCTCATGTTTCCCCTGCCACTAGCTTAAGTGTCACCCCTTCCTGCCGGCCCCATAGCCTCCCCCCGTCCCACCTACCCCTATTGCTGCCTGCTGCCCACCCTGATGGGTTTCTGGACAGACCCAGGACCCTCAGCAGGCACAGGCAAGCCTGGAAATGGATTTGTGGGTATCCCTGCATATCCACTGCACACATGCCCAGTCAGATATGAATGGGAGGTGTGTGTGCATGGGGATGTCCCTGCATGCAGTCTGGGTGTCTGGAGGCTCTTCCAGCGCAGGGATGATGGCTTCACCTGGTCATGCATGGGGTTGGGATCCTCTGAGGCCTCTGTGCCAGGGTGTCTTGTCTCTCCCACTGCCATCACGGAGATTTGAGGGCTTCTCTGTGTCTGAGGTCTTGTTGCAGGGCTTGTAGCACCTCTTGCTTCCTCTCAAAAATGGCCAGAAAAATCCTTTCAGGTCACTGATTGGGGTGTGACTTGAAATCACAGTGACCCTTTCCAGAGGGGCTGACAACATCCTTCCTGGTGTCACCCAGATTCCCTTAATCCGAGGCTGAATAGAGATCCAAAGACAGAGTATCTGTCAGAGTATCTCATCACTGCATGGGCACCAGCTTCAGGGGGCCTTTTGTTCTGGGGGACCTGGTGCAAGCAGGGTCCTTTTCATCTTTTGCCCTTTTTGGAAGCTTTCTGGCAGAAAGCAGAGGAGTGGCTTCCTCCTTGCACCCACCAGGTCCTTGGTGTCTCAGAAATGCTAGCCTTGTTTGGAGGATCTTAAAGGCTTGTGATTCGTTAACCCCACCAGAGAGTTTCCTGGCAATTAATTTTTAATGGGTTGAAAAATTTTCTGCCTAACCCTGCTTTCTTCAGAACAAGCCTCCAAAGCCGTTGCTCACCCTCTTGATGTTTCTAATCATTATCTCCTACATTCCTTTAGCTGTTTTAGAAACCAAAGCTGGGGAAGAAATTGGAAAGTGTTATTATTTCATTTGGGTTAAACTGTATCGCTTCAAGTTTCGCTCCCCCTGGGCATGAGCATCAGCATATCTGATCAGCAAACATCTGCCTAAGCCACCCGCTCACGCCTCCCGGGAAATTTGGGGAATAAAAAAAACTGCAATGAAGCCACTGACGTCACCTCCCGGCTTTTGGTCTTTCCCCCTGAGTTTTATTTCTAAGGGACATTTGCATAGAAAGAGGATCTTCGTTTCTGAAGGTTTTGCCAGCTCCGGCTGCCGACTCTCCCCATCTGGAAGCTCAATCCTTTCCCTGTGCTGGCTGCGGAAATCGGAGCTGCTCGCCGGAGCGCTCCCTGCCAACCACCCAAAGGTCCATCAGCCTCGTGTCGAATCACACCCCAAAATACAGCAGCAAAGAGGCTTGGGGCAGCATTTCGGGATGTCTGAGGTGGCTGTGGTCTGGGCTCGCCACCTTACCCATGCCGTGTCTCAGTTTCCCCGTGCAGAACTGCTCTGGTATGTGTGAGCTCCAGAGAGCGTTGACGTGGATTCATTGCCACCCATGAAGTTCTTGCAACACACGGAGGGTGACACTGGCGCATAAACCACCGGAGTATTTTGTGTGGTGCTCACAGGGAATGAAGTGCTGAATTAGTCATTCAGTGGCCATCACAGCACATCGGGCAGCGCTGGCCCTGGGACCAGCTCGGCAGAACCCTGGGAAGCCCCCTAGACACCCATCCACCTCTCCTACTGCCTCTGCTGCCTGCCCCCCCAACACACACACTGACTTTATTGCCTAAAACAAGATTTTTACAGCTCAGCTGCTTAAAACATGTCTGGGTTTTCTTGTGGGCATTTCCCCCTTCTCCCAAAACCATGTATGAATTGACTCTACTTTTTTTCTTCTTTTTTTTTCTTGAGATGAGAAAGAGATGGGTCACAGACTTCAAAAGAATCCAAACTTATTCCGTAAAAATATTTATTTGTTTCACTAAAAAAAAAAAAAATCAGGCTTTTTTACATTTAGCTCCCCTCTGATGGAAATTTTTAAACAAAACAAAATTTTCCCAGGGAAATAATATTTTATTATCTTGTCACTTGTCAAAAAGGCATATTTTATCCCTCCTGCTCCTAAAAATAATTGAGATGAAAAACATCTTGAGAGCTCTCAACCTCTGTGGTCAGTACCATGTGGAGGGAGGAAAGCAACAAGAGCATCTTCCCCTAAGGAAGAGAATGATGCTGCAAGGCAGATAAATGCTAGGGTAAATCCTAAAGAATGGGCTTTTCTCCTTTTTTTTTTTTTTTTTTTTTTTTAAAATCTAGAGCCTGAAATGTCACCTCCTTTAAATCAGCACAGGTAGCAGATGCAGATGCTTAGCTGGGGTTTATGTTTTGTGGCATATTTTGTCAGCTGGGCGAGGGCTCAAAACAAAACCTGCTCTGCCATTCACTATGTAAACTCAGGGCAGCTCCTTGGGCTCTGCCATCCAAACACATCCCACCACCTCTGAAAGTCATGCTGTGGAAATCAGGAAGAATGCTTTGGCTCCTGGCATTTGCAGTATTACCTGGGAATGAAAAACACCCCTGGTCTTGATCTGTGGGCAAGTATCCAGAACAGGAGGCTTGGAAGAGCAGTGCAATTCCTTTACAGAGCTTTATAATTGATCTGAAGTCACAGGGAAGCAATTAATATGGAGCCCCATGGAACTGCTTCAAAGCACGGCTGGATTTTTGACCCCATAGCAGCTAAAACCTGGGAAAGGGATCCAATGGAAATTGTGTTTTGAATGAATGAAGCTCCTCCTGCAGCATTTGCAAGTGCAGCTGGTTTCAGACAGATTTTTTTTGTTCTTTCTGTTGAAAATGCCAAACTGTTGAAAGCAAAACAGCTTGTGAAAATGCGTGGATTGTGAGGAAACTTCATTCTCACAGAAAGAAAAAGGGAGGAAGTGGTCAAAACATCAAAATGCTTGTGCATAATACACTGTAATGTATATAAAATAATTTAATAGTAATGGGTAATTAAAATCAGGACAAAACATTCTGATTTTATCCAACTGTGCTGAGTTGAGTGACTCAAAATCATTAAATTCCAGTTCACAGGGAAAGCTCTGCCTTTGTTTTGTTCCATTTTGGAATAAGGATTGTTTTGAAACACTGGTCTCTCCAGAGGAGCAACCTCTGAATTTCCTCCCAGCAATAGCTGCTGAGGATGACGGGGTGGGTCTGCCCGAGGAGAGGAACAGGGGTTTCTACCAGGGAGCTGGGCAGGAGCTGGAGTGAATTCCTGTGGGTAAACCAGGCTGACCAGGGACTGACCTGCAGCACAGCAGGAATCCATCCTGGGGAAAGAGTGAGGAGCCAAGGCTTGCTGGACAAGGGGGATAACTTTAGTGGTGTGCACTGAATGTCCAATTTCCTTGGACCTGTGTGCGCCAGCTGGGGCAGTGACGTCTCCATGAGCTCTGTCTCCCAGTGGGAAACCAGCTGGTTGAAAGCACATGTGCCATTTTTGGAGGGTAACACACGCCAGGGTGTTCCAGCAGGGCAAAACCAGTCTGAGCATCGCCTCCCTGAGCGGGTGCTCTCCCCCACGCCATGCACAGCCTGCCCTGGCCCACAGGCTCGTCTCAAACCCCACACAGCATCCCTGTTTTTCAGGGGCTGTTTTATGAAAGCAAAGACAACCTGTGGTGCTGATGACACAAGCGATGATGAGGAATTAAAACCATTTCCAGCCTCCTTTCTCATGCTGGCAAGTCAGGAGTAAATAGGAGATAGCAACTATCTTTGTCTGAGCACAGCCAAAGGAAGACAGGCCTGTTTTTATGATTAATTGCAGATTAATTAATTTTATATTAAAAGAAGTACTACTTTCTGTTTCCTCATTGTGGGCTTTTTTTCTGTTTGTCGTTTGAGAAAGGCAATACATACCATTAGGCAAATGGGTTTCAAAGTGTCATGTGAACTGGAAACCTAAGTCTTCAAACGTGACTTTCATTTGGGTTGTGTGAGGCTTTTTTTTTTTTATTTGGTTGGGCTTTGTTCTTGTTTAGTTTTTCCTTTTGGCACAACTCCATTAAACACGTAGATCAAAGAGAGGGATGCAGACACAGAAACCTGGATGCTCAAGCAGTGCCACAAAGTCGGGTGTAGGATGCTGCAGCTGTGGCTTCACACCACACACACTGGGGCAATTTTGTTATCTCACACTGGATGACATAGTGGGGGGAGGTAAGGAGACACTATTATTTTTACCACATGTTTTAAGAGCAATTTTGAGATTCTTGCATTCTAAAAGAACCCTTCTGCTACGGAAAAGAAGGTAGCCTCCTTTCAACCAGGCAGCTGGAAAAGCCTGCAAACTTTCAAAATCACAATTACATTTGCAGTAGCTAAAGGATCCTTTAAGGGGTGAAAGTTCCTTCTTTCAGAGGAAAGAGGTGTTTTGGCTGTGTTGTGATTTAATTGCAACCTGCAACTAAGTACTTGTCTGTGACTCACTCAGAGCCCTGCTCTTCCCCTGGTGGGATGGGGAGTAGATTTAGAAAAAGGCAAAACCCACAGGCTGAGGTAAGAAAAGGTTAAAAATGGAATTAAAGTAACACATAATAATAACAACAATAATAAATATCAAAAGGAGAGGAGTAGAGAGGAATAAACCTAAGACAGACCAGTGATGCACAACACAATTCCTCACACCCACTGGCAAATGCCCCATCAGCAGTTGGTGCCTTCCAGCCGACCATCCCCAGTTTGTGCACTGGGTATGATGTTCTGTGGTGAGAAATATCCCTTTGGCCAGTTTGGGTCAGCTTTCCTGGCCGTGCTCCCTCTTGTGCACCTGCTTCTTGTGCATCTGCTTGCTGCCTCTGAAAAACCTTTAATTTAGGGTAAGCCATACTGAGGAACAGCTAAACCATCAGTGTGTTATCAACATTATTCTCATGCAAAATCCAAATCACAGCACTGTACCAGGTACTTAGAAGGAAATTAGTTCTATCCCAGCGAACACAGGGTAGGCTGGTGCTCTCTCTGCCAAGCCTCTGATGACTAAATGGCATCTCAAAGCCTTTCTCCATCAGCATTTTCACTTACAAGGCCAGTTTGGATCAGTTTTCCTCTTGTGGTTAGAGTATGGAATTGGCATGTGCAAGTTCCAAAGTCTCCAGCCCAGCTGGTGATTATGGACTTTCCTTATTGCTGCTGAGATAACACTGTTTTTTCCCAGGGCAGGTTTTCCCTCCTGCTCCATCCCTGAAAACTCATGGTCCAGGAGGAGCATAATCTCACCAGGTCCTGCATGGCAGGACTGACATGGAGAAGGTGGGGACCTGAAATGAGTTGGTGACACCCCCAGAAGATGACAGGGCTGCTCCCACCTCTGTCTTCTCCCCCCTCCCTCCTTCCCTCCCTGCCAAGCCCCTGTCCCACCTTGTGCTTTCCGCCTGTGGTCAGCTGTGCCCACCCTTTATGCCCCTTTGTTTTGTTCTCCTGTTAATTTTTATTGAGCTTCTCATTCACTGTAGTTTGTTTGGGTCTGAATGTGATAAACTCCACATTTGGGCTCTTTTTAAAAGCCAAATATTTGTGGAAAGTAATACTTAGCCAGACTCATATTGCATCCTTAGCACAAATCTAATCCAGATACAAGCCAAACAGCAGGACAACAACTGCTCTTAATACTCACCGTGTTTTCAACATAGTAGTTTTCATTAAAGGGAGAAGATACCAGCTTTTTAATTGCTTCAGGATTCATTGCTGTGCCAGGGCTACCCTGGGCTTTCTAGCTGCTTTTCCCCTTTCAGGGGTAACTCTGACCCTTAAACCTCCAAATTTCCCCTTGCTGCTCCAGCCTGGTCTTTCTTAGCCCACTTTGCTGAAGAAGCTGAACTGTCTGTCTTCATGGGAGTGTGAAAAGATGATCAGTGATTGAGGTGGCCACATTTGCAAAGAGGATTTGATTTAGTCTATTAATTGGATTTAGTCCATTAATTAATTTTGATTTGGTCTATTAATTTTCAGGCTTGGTTCTGATAATCTCTTTGTTATCCCCCTTGTTCTCTCTAAAGATTTCCTTTTATATCTGTCTACCAAGCCCCAGAGATCCTCCTGGGCTAAGTGGTGAAATGCAATTTATGATTCTGAATGCTTCCTTGTGGAGCTCATAAACCCATGCTAATCCATGGATATGATTAACAAAGCAGCTCTGCTTTACCAAGGGACCTAGCAGAGCATCGATGAGGAGGTCTTGTCTTCATGTCTGAACCATTCCCAAATCTCCCAGTCCAACTCTAACCTCTGAGAGAGAGAAGGATTGGAGCAGGTGGTTAATACAGCATCCCTGACAGGTAGGAGTGAGACAAGGTCTTCTGTTCCACAGCAAAGGAGAAGGAAGGGGTTAGAGTGGTGTTGCAATGCCAAGGAGCTTCCCTGGCTTCCAACTACGCTCCTCAACAACCCTTTTTGTCTCCAAAGATAGAGTAAGCTATATGAGTAAGCCTTGTTTCCAGCTGAAAGACTACCTGGAAGCTTTCTCTGCTCCTTTCCCTTCTGATCACATTGTGGTCTCACCCTGATCTGTAGCTGAGCTCTTCTCCAAAGTCAGGACCACTTACTAAGAAAATCTGTTATTTGTTCACCTTTTTGGTACCACACACAGTGCTGACCCTCATGTCAGAGGAATGCTGCAGCGCAGCAGAACACTCACAAAGGATGATGAATAGTGTGGAACTGTCCCCTTCTGACAAGTGCATGAGTGACTTTGCTCATGCAGGTCCAGGACAGAGGTGGCCAGAGGTATGTGGTAAAAGGCGTGGTAGGGGGGTAAGAGGCAGTGTGAGCAGCAGAGGACAGAACAGATTGCTAGCAGGTGTTAAAAACAAGATAAAGGAACATCTGATAGACCTGTGGAAATGGTTGCTGCATAATGGTGTGGAAACTGAAAGTTTTTCTGGGACACTGGGGAAATGGGTACCTGGTCCTTCCCAGCATGGCCCCCTCCCCTTTCAAAGCTGTGTCCCCTCTAGTGAGGCAAGCAGAGGGAACCACAGTGGTTTTGGAACTTTGTAGCATGGGGGCTGAGCCAACATCAGACTCTTTGCACACACTGCTGAGTGTGAGACCCATACTTAGGGAGCCCAAGTAGGAGCATCTACTCATCCTGGGCTCCAGCACTGTGATCCCTCCCATGTCTGATCCCTGCAGGCTATGTGAACAGAATCCAGGATACACAAGACCCTGCAGGAAGTCATGGAGGGTCTGAAGGGTCCCACAGTGTGTTGTGCACAGGCAGACCCAGCTGTGCCTCCTGCATAGGTGTGGGCTCAGGGCTGCAACAGGATCTGCTCCCACCAGAGTCTGTCTTGTTTGGGTTGGCTCTGGAGTGCCTGTCACTGGGCAGCAGACTGGCACTCAGCTGTGTTTGTGATCTGCCTTTTGTGTAGGTAAGAGTAAAGGAAAGGAAATCTCAAATGCCTGTGTTCTGCATGGCTTTCCTAGCCCGAGGCTTCACCAGCTTCAGTCTATTCCGGGGATCACAGCCTTTCCTGAGCTCATGTGCTCCCACACTTTCTCCCTGAAAACTCTTTCCTCTCACTCCTGTGTCTTCCAGGCAGCACCTTGCAACCCCTCCTGCCTTCCTATCCTACATCTTCCTTTGTTACCAGCCTCTTGAGTGATCCAATTCAGCCACTGCCAAACCCTGAAACATAGGTGTGCTCTGTGATTTACAAAGCACATTGCCTCCAGTGAATTCCTTGCCTGATGTTTTCAGAGCTCTTTTGGGTAGCAAAGCAGCTATACATCACAGAGCAGTTGTGTTTTCCTCCTTTTTATGTTTCAGGGGATTGAGGGATTTCTGAGCGTTCCTTGAAGCACTACAAGAGCTCAGAGCTGAGAAGATGAGCTGGACTCAGACACCTGAACATGAGGTGTCTGAGTACTCACAGAAGTTAAATACTGGCTCCAAGGGCCTTTCTCATCTTTCTTGGGACTGTCATGAGTGAGCTAGCCCAGGAAGACAATAGGGTTTAATATCCTGAGCAGGGCCAAAACAGACTGTCCTCTATGTGTGCCCAGAAACCCACGAGGGAGCCTGCAGGCATTGCTTTGGGAGTCTCTAAGGACAGATGAGCTCTTTCTCAGCTCGTGAAGATCCAGCTGCAGTTGTGTAGCACCTTCTCTCCCTCCCTGTGATGTGTGTGACCTGGAGCTGGGTGTACATGTGCCCACCCTGCAGCAGCTCCTTGGCTGAGAGTCGCTCATTTCCCGAGAGGAGAACTGGCAGCCAGAGAGGCTGCAGCCTGGAAGGCAGCTCAGCAGCAGCATTTGGCTACCCTTACCCCTTGTCTCCTCGAGCTCAGAGGAGGACTAGGACAACACTTTTCTGATTTCTTGGGGTTTGGATGGGAAAAGTACAGAACACAGCTCCCCACTGTACAGGAAGTTTGTGTGGTGGGCTATGGAGGAGGAGGGGGCTTTTATCCAGGTGGGTCCCTCTCTTTTCCTTGCAATGGAAGGAAGGACAGAGGTTTTGCTCTGCACCACAGCTCTGCTCTCCCTCCAAGCCTCACCCTGGAGCTGTGGGGGAAACACTTGCACAGGGATGATAGGCAGGGTGGCTGTTGCAGAGGGATGGTGGGACCAGGGGGACCCTTCCAGTGGCTGAAATCTCAGTGCACAGCTGAAATCTCAGTGCACACTCCAAGAAGAACTCTACAAGCCTCACAGTTTAGCCACACCCCAAGCTTTGAGAAGAAGAACTCTACAGACCTCACAGTTTAGCCATCCAGGCCTCGCACAGCAGGAAGCTGAATGCACCTCTCTGGGGTGGTGAGCTGAAATTCTGGCAGCTGTGGTTCCCAGGGTGAGGCTGTGTTCCCATCCTCCTACAGTCAGAGTGGGAGGCCTCAGTGCCCAGCTCCATCCCTCCTGCATGGATGACCTTGGAGGAGGCATCCCTGTCCCTGCTGCTGGGCCCAAGCCTGTCTGACACACTGGGCTGCCCTGAGCTGTCAGGACGTGTGGGAGATGCCCTGGGGAGAAGCAAAGGTGCTGGAAGGATATGCTCATACTCATTTCCATGGGCTTGCTCAGCTAGGTGCAAGTCCAGGGGCCACAGAGCATTGTACTTGGGAGTCTAAAAAATCTGGGTGGCTGGAAAAGTCCAGAAGCCAGAGGCTGGAGGCATCCTGAGATTAGTGCTGCAGGAGTGAGGGGGAGTATGCCACACTGAAAGGGTCTGGTGACAATTAGTTCCAAACACAGCAAACTGTAATCACCGAATTATTCAAGAATAATTATGCCTTGATAACAACATTACACTTTCTATTTCCCTTATTGCTGTTCTTGTTAAATATAATTACCATGCAAATTGCACAGCATAAGCAAGCCCAGGTGATTAAAAGGGCCATGGAGGCCTTGGGAGCAGAAAGTGAGGTGGCTATGAGTACATATCTCTCTTCTTGCTTAGTTGTTTGTCCAGATTTTCACTTGGGGATCACAGAATCATGGAATTATTTAGGCTGGAAAACACCTCTAGGATTATCAAATCCATATTTCCCAGTGCCCCATCAACAAGTGCTTTAAATACCTCCAGGCATGGTGACACCACCAAGCCTGTTCCAGGGCTTGATAACCCTTTCAATGAGGGAATTTTTCTTACACCCAAACTAAAGCTCCCCTGGTGGAACTTGAAGCTGTTTCCTCCTGTCTTAGCTGTTGTTATATGGCAGAGGGGACTGACCCCCACCTGCCTACACCCTCCTGTCAGAGAGTTGTCGAGAGGGATAAGGTTCCCCCTGAACCTGCTTTGTCTCCAGGCTGAGCTCCCCCACCTCCCTCAGCTCTTCAGATGTACTCCAGATCCTTCCCCAGCTCCTTTTCCTTCTCTGGACAATCTCCAGCACCTCAGGGTCCTTCTTGCTGTGAGGAAACAAAGCTGAACACAAGATTCAAAGTGCGGCCTCACCAGTGTCCCCAGCACAGGGAGATGAGCACTGCCCTGGTCCTGCTGGCCACACTACTGCTGACACAAGCCCGGTGTTATTTGCCTTCTTGGCCACCTGGACACACTCCAGCTCATGTCCAGCCACCAAAAACCAGCACCTCCAGGTCCTTTGCCATTCAGCAGCTTTCCAGCCACTCTGTCCCAGCCTGGAGCTGCAGGGGGTTGTTGTGACCCAAGGGCAGGACCCAGTGCCTGGCCTTGTTGAATCTCACACAATTGGCCTCAGCCCATGGATCCAGCCTGTGCAGATCCCTCTGCAGAGCCTTCCTGACCTCCAGAAGATCCACACTCCACCCAACTTGGTGTTCTCAAACTGACTGAGGGTGCTCTCAGTTCCCTCATCCAGATCATCAGTAAGGACATCAAACAGGGCTGGCCCCAGAGCTGACCCCTGGGGAAAACCACCGTGACCAGCCAAGATGATTTAAGTCCATTCACCACCACTCTCTGGGGCAGGCTAGTTTTTACCCACCAAAGAGTGTACCTGTCTAAGCCATGGGCTGCCAGTTTCTCCAGGAGAATCCTGTTGGAGACAGAGTCCTCACATAATTATAAAGTGAGTTCAGCCCAGAGAAGTGAGGAAGGACTGAGAGATGTGGCTCCAGGTTGACCAGGCATCTGCCAGCAGGCCCAGGATGGGCTCTGCTTTCAAGACCTACAGCTGCAGCGTGTGCAAATTGGGCTCTGACTTCTCATTGCTGACCTTCAGGAACTGCCCTGCACAAAAGTGCCCCAGAGGGAGATGCTTTCCCACCTCCCAGTATTCCTGGCCAATTCAGCACCCATCCCACACCCTTCCTTGTGGTGACTGGGCACCTGCTAAGCTTTCCATATTCCTGTGGCTTTGTGGTACATCAGCATTGCTTTTCCAGCTCTCACTGTGAAGCTGCATGCATGGTAGGAACTAGAAGATGCTTTTTTTTTAATTCCTTCCCCTCTCATCAGAGTATAGGCATCTGAAGGACATGAACAGGAAGGCAGAGGAGGATCTGTTAAGCATAATGAAGTGGAGGAGTGTGACAGAAACTGCTGAACGAGGTTCCCTGGGGAGAGCTGGGAGCGTTATCACCTGAGTCAGTGAAAAAGCTGCTGAACAAACCCACAGCATGGAAGGACAATCTCACGGATGCCCTGTGGGACAAGGGCAGCTCCTTGCAGCAAGGGCTGGGAGCTGGGGTGTTCAGCCCTGGTGATCTGTGTGGGATTAGCTCTCCATGCAGTCTCCTGCCACAGCCTCTTATTCCCTGTTTTGAGGTCAATGGGCATGTTTGCCATACACCTCTCATTTCTGACTGACCCCAAGGCAGAGGTACCTCTTGTACCTCACCTGTGTCCCATGGCTGCAAAACAGCCTCTCCAGTCTGGCCATCACGGCTGTGCTGGGCTGGGACCAGGCAGACACTTGCTGCCACGAGTCCTCTTGATTCCACTGCAAACAGGTTCTGAAAAACAGACCCCTTGCCCAGCAGCCATCCCAGGGCTGCAGCTGGGACAAGGATAGAGTGGGAGGCAAACCTTGCTTTTCCCCTTCTCCTCTGGACCACCCCTTTCCTCTGCCTTCACCAAGCTGAGAAGTGCAGGTCAAGAGCACTTACCTGCTGTGCTTCCTGCTGCAGCCATGAGATCACACTAATTGTAGGGCTCTCAGCTCCTCAGATGAGATTCTCTTTCAGTATATACGTCCATTCATACATGTGTGCACAGAGTTTATTATTATTACCATGCCAGACAATCCTTCTTCATTAGGGCTTGGAATTTGCTTTCGATGCTCTCAGTCAGATCTTTAACATTATTTAAACACAATGGGTTTGAGGGAGTTTTTGTTATTTTTAATGCAGACCAGATTTTGCTGGGATCAGAGAATTAAATTGTTCTTCATCTAGACCTATGAGCTGCCTCCCAGTCTGCAGGAACCAGGAGGGTACTCAGCAATGAATTCAGCCTGCAGTGCTTTTGAAATCACAGCCAGGTGTCCAAGGAGGGGGAAAGGAGGATGAATGCCTCTTCCCACCTGTGCCACGACTCCACGGTCAGCACGGACCATGGTGACACGCCAAAGGTTCTCCTGAGCTTGGGGCGAGCATCAAGCAGGCGCCCGCGGCTCCCTCGCTTTCCTCGTGCGTCACAGCACTCAAGGGCGTCAGGAGCACATCTGGTGCGCCTGGTGTGTGACAGGGAGGGAGTCCCTGTGCTCAGCACAGCTGGGGCTGTGTGTCTGCTCACAGACAGAGCGCCTGGCCCTGCTGTGTGGCACCTCCCCAGCTGGAGTGTCGCGCTGGGGCCACTGTCTCCCCAGGACCCCATGTGTCAGAAGCAATGCATCTCATCTCTCATCACCCATCTGGGTCTGGTGTGTGGGTCCCAGAGAAGGGAGAGGTCTTTTGCTGGGAATGTGGGAGATCCAGGCAAAGGAGGAAGGGAATTGTCTGACATTCACATGTTGCAGGGATGGGTCTGTGTCCAAGCGATCCTGGCTGTGCAATTGTGGGAAAAACAGACACAGACTCTTTCTGTGGGCGGTCCCAGTGCACCTAAAGTGTGTTTAGTGGCAAAAAATAATTCAGAAGTGATGATGCTGTGGATGATGTTCCTTTTAAATGTTGTTTTTGTGAGGATTGAAAGGAAGGAGCTGTATTGAACCATATGCCAATGGTATCCAAATGTGTCCTGGGCTGCATCCAGAGCCCCGTGGGCAGCAGGGGAGGGAGGGGATTCTGCCCCTCTGCTCTGCTCTGCTGAGACCCAGCTGGAGCATCCAGAGCTGGGGTCCCTGCACAGGAGGGACAGGGACCTGCTGGAGCCAGCACAGAGGAGGCCACCAAGATGATCAGAGGGATGGAACACCTCTGCTGTGAGGACAGGCTGAGAGACTGGGATTGTTCAGCCTGGAGAAGGGAAGGATCTGGGGAGATCTTAAAGCAAATTTCAGTACCTAAAAGGGCTACAGGAGAGCTTGAGAAAGAGTCTTCAACAGGAACTGTTGAACAGTTCAACAGGACAAGGGGAATGACTTCAAACAGAGAGTGAGTTTAGATTATATATTGGGAAGAAATTTTTTACTGTGAGGGTGGTGAGGCATGGGAACAGGTTTCCCAGAGAAGCTGTGGATGCCCCATGGCTGGAAGTGTTTAAGGCCAGGCTGGATGGGACTCTGAAAAACCTGATCTAGGGAAGGTGTTCCTCCCAGGGCAGGGGGATTGGAATGAGATGATGTTTAGGGTCCTTTCCAACCTAAACCAGTCTATGATTCTTTGATTCTGTAAGGAAAGAGAGAGAAGAAAGAGATAGATGGTCTTCGAATTTTATTCAGCAACTGAAAAACAGACACAAGTTGGATATCAGAATAACATTTCTTCTAAAAAGTGGGAAAAAAAAATCCTTTGTGAGATCACCCTGGTATAGAAGCATTTGCAGGAAGAGATGGGAGCAAGCCACGATCTTGCAGAGGTGCCCAGGTGGTAAAGGGAGTGACTGAAGCTGAAATAAAATATTAACAGTAGAACAGACATGCATGAATGGGCCATGAATAAATAGAATCTGGAGACAAGGAGAAGCTACCCACCCAACAAGAGTCCTGGAACTGCTTCCTGTAAAGCAGCAATGGGGGTAGAGAGATTAAAGGAAGCAGAGAGTGGACCCTGAGACCAAACCACGACTTTGCCTCATTTTTTGATAAGGCCAGGGCTGTTGCCCATGGGAGCAAAATCATGAAGTGTAATTAGAGATGAGGGTATAGGAATTTTCACAGACAGTCTGGAAGCAAAGCTTGGGGAGCCCAGAGCTCTGAGCTTGGTGGGACTGGATAGCCTGCATCCCAGTGAACTGGCAGGTTGGCCAGAGGGAAATTAGGCATCTCCTAGGACATGGTGTGATGTGATGGGACTGCACTGGCTGTAACTGAGCTGAGACTGGAAACTCAAAACTACCTCCTACCCATAAATGCAGAAAGCTTCAAGGAGCTACTGCCACTGTGGGCCAGCCAGGAGATGCAGGTAGGGCCAGAGATACAGTCCTGGGAAGCTGGAGGGACTCCCAGCAGGACTTTTTTTTGCAGAATAAACAGTCCCAATGTTATACCCTGGAATCTGCAGAGTGAGGTGTCCTCAGCAGTCCCCTGCAGCACAGTGGAGGGGGAGCTGCTTCTCCACCTTCACTTTCCAAATCACTGCCTCCCTTGGCATCATCAGTCGAGAGAGCTGCCATCCACTTGAGGCTCTCTCCTTCTTCTTGTCCTGATTATTATGATCATTACTGTCTCATTTCAAGCTGTAAATCAGAAATATTGTGCCTCGTATTTTTCCTCCCTGGGGAACGCATAACTAGGGGTGAGATTGGCTCTGAAGTTCAGTGCTGTTCTGTTGAAAAACTGCCTCGACAAATCGAAACTGTCTCACTTTTTAGAAGAAGTTTTGATTGGAATCAATCTTTCTTTTTTTTATGAGCATAAAAAGGGAGTAGTTAAAAGTAAGATTTATTCCAAATTCATCTTATCAGCTCTGAGACATTCAATTTTGTAATCAATTCCCACAGGGGCTCCACCAAGAAGCCCATATTCAGAATCAATCTTGTATTTCATTAGGTTATTTCTGGTGTTAAAAAATAAGATTGATTCTTACTTTATGTTATAGCGCTACAGCAATTTATTTTTTAATGATATGAGGTAAGAATCAATCTCTGGCTTCTTTTTCCTTTTTTTTTCTTTTTTTTTCTTTTTTTTTTTTTTTTTTTCTTTTTTAATCCTGATTTTCCTGCATTGGTTTTGTTAGAGCCAAGAGAAGTTAGCAAGCTCTGAAGGATTTTCAAATTATTCTTGTGCAAATTTAGATCCTGTTGGTGCCAGTCTGCTGCTCACAGGATCTGCAGAGCACCACGAGGCCTGATGAAAGTCACAGTCTGCCCTGTCCTGGGATTTTGGGAGCACACTACACAAAACTGCTCTGATCTTCAGCCCTTGGCAGCAGCATCCTGACCTGCATGGGCTCCCACATCACCCCCAGCATGCCCAGGAACAGGTATCCCAATGGCTGCTGGTTGCAAGCTACTCCCCTAATCTCAATGACAATAAATATACATGATTCAATTAATCCCTAATAACTCATGAGTTGTGTGTGTTTCATCATGAGGGGTTCAGAAGTTACTCAAGCAAGCACAAGTGCTTTTCTTGGGTAGCTGGGTAGCTGGCAGCACTGGGATTTGGTGACAGTGTTGGTATTTGCCTGGCTATTCTTAAGGTATTTTGGTTTAGGTAGTAGCACCTTGTCTTTCCTTCTTTCTTTTCCCCTTTGAGCCCAGAAGCATGGCACAGGTTTTCAGCAGTGAGAGGGGTGAACTGCCAGAGTGACTGACCCAGGTGGGAGCTGTGAACTGAAGCTCCCTAAAACTCAGGATGATGAACCTCATGGCTTCTTTCTGGCCCTAGTGGATTGTGGCATCCAGGGCAGTCAGCCTTTACCTTCCTGGGCTGCAGAGGCTGTTCCTTTGTGGTGCTGGTGTGATGCATAGGGAGCAAGGGCCAGTCTCTCTCTCTGCTCTGATTTGGGAGCTGCTGGGACATGGTCTCCAAACTTTGCTCATGATGGTGGGATCCCGTCTGCTCTTTAATGTACCACTGGCCTGCTGGCCTTGGAAGAGTGACATTTACCAGGTCTCAGTCCTCTGCTTGCAACTTGGTCACTCCTGACGCTACAGGGCTTGAAGGCAAAGCTGAAAAGTGACAGCCAGAATAGCAGACCTTTTCCTGCCCAAATACCACCAGAGCCTTCTAAAATCCCTGCCAGAACTCTCGTTTATGAGATGTGACCCAAATCTAAATATCCAGCAGAAGTGAAAGGTTGTCTCTGGGTTTATCTCACACCCAGCAGTAGAACAGCTTTCATTCTCCAGCCTCAAGTCCACATCCTCAGCTGTGCAGGTGAGGCTGGTTGTCTTCCATGTCTCAGGCTCGCTCTTGACCTTAGTGGAGGACTGAACCTGTTTTCCTTCACACAGGTGACAAGGAAGCACAGGAGTTTACTGGAAATTTTCCCCTTCCTCACTCCCAGAAGGACTCACCCCCAGGTCAGATCATGCAGTGGGCACATCCTTCCAAAGCTTCATGTCTTGGCTGCACTGGGAAAGATAGAGTTGTGAAGCTGAAGGTTGCAAAGGGTCCTTTCCCGTGGGGAAAATGGTGCTAGGTTTCATCACACACCCTTGGGACTTCTGAAGCAGCATGGCAGGACTGGGACACATGGGGAAAACTGGCAGCAGGAGCCTCTTGTGAGCTGCACACCTCAGAACCATGGCTTTGAAGGTCTTTGTGGAGCAGAGATCCTTCCAGGATTACACATATGTTGTGTCCTTGTGCATGCCATGGGTGCAAATCCCCAATTTTGTCTCTATCAGCCTTCTACTCTTGCTGTCTCCTCATGCATGCCTCTTGCTTGTGTCTGTCTCTGTCAGTGTGTACATATCTGTCTGTCTGTGGCTCTGTTAGTCTTCAAAGGCCCTGAGTTCATTCGATTTCATTATCATTTCCCATCTCTTGAGCTCTATCTCTTTGTTTTTTCCCCTTTTCTCATTATAATTTACATGCGGCTTGGGTGCATGCTGGAAATGAAATGCGAATTTGATAAAGCAGCCACAGCTCTTGCTTCCAACCATGGCCTGAAAGCCCTGAACCCCTTGGAGAAAAGCAGGCTGTCTTTTTTTTTTTTCCATAAAAGGTGGAAAAACATAATTTTTTTTTTTCCATTGCACTGGCATAGAATGAAATTCCTCCAGCAATTACCAGGAGATAATGGCCTGAAATTAAACAGTCCTATCTCGTTCTCTAACTATGGGATTTTTTATTTTTTCAAACTATTGAATGCCAGGCGAACAATAATCAGGCAGGCATTAGGCATTCACACACAGGCTACCTGGGATATGAAAGTCCATAGACATGGCAGAGCTCCTATTTTTTGTGATTAGCAAGGCACACGGAGACCTGTGCAGGTGGAGAGAGGCATTAGCCTGGTGCCCAGCAGTGCACTGCTAATTCAGGTGCAGGTACCACTGCTGCCTTGCTCGTGGAAACACCTAATTGATGTTGGAGAGCCAAGGGGCTGGGGGAACTTCCCTGTGAGCAGGGCTCTTCCCTCGCCCATCCATGCCATCTACATTTCCCACACTGTCATTCCTGGCCGCCCTGTCCTCTTTTTGTAACACAGTGGATGTAGAGAAGGAGTTTGAGGGAGGATGGGGGTCAGGTCAGGTGCTGGTGCACTACATGGAAGTTTTTCCGGACCCACACACTCCCACAGGTGATCACATCCTGCTTTTTCCTGCTCTCCTGGTCTCTCCAGGGGCAGCTGCAGGGCTCTGCCATGGCCTTGGGGTTGGCACACAGTGTTGAAGCTGCCTGGCACAGACAGAGCCAGCACACCGCTTCCTGCTGAGCCAATCTCACTCAAATTACCCAGGAGATTTCAGCAAAAGAGTAATTGAGTTGCTCTGACCGAGACACGGCTTGATGTACAAGTGGAAGGGAAAAATTCTAGGAGGATGGAGCTGGACTCCTAAAGCTGGTAAGAGGTAAGAAGAGGTGAGGAGACAGCTGAGATTGAACTGCATGCTCCATGGGGAATTAAATATGCCATCAATGACCTCCAACCAAAAGGTTTGAAAAGCTGGAGTGATGTGGGGTGGGGAGGGGTGACTGCTTGCTGTGACAGGGACACATGTCTGAGCAGAGCCCGGGACTTGCAGGAGGTGCCTGCACTTCTTGTTAAACCACAGAAGACATTTTGAATCCAGGTACTGAATTCCAGGAGGAGCAGAGGGCAGAGACACATGCTGGAGAGAGGGGGCATTCCCCACATCATCCTGGAGAAGGTGTAAGGCTGGGGATGTTCTCCTCCTGATTATGTGTGACAGTGACCTGCTACTGTCCTACCACGCACACAAGGGGGTGCAGCTCACTTGAATGCACCCCCAGCTGGGGAGCTGTTCTCATCCACCAGCAGAGGTGCCTTCTTCATCTGTGATGTATGCTAAGCTAAAATTCAAAGGGATGGAATGGCCCATGGGGCTTGAGGAAGACCATAATGTTCCAGGTTCCTGAAATGGCTTTTCCACCGGAAAAGCTCATATGGATTCCTTCTGCTTCAAAATTACTTTAAATAATTAATTTAATAATTAATAAACTTTTAAAAAAATGTTGAAACAACCTCCTTCTATTTCTGCATGGTACAGTATCTTTTCTTTGCTTGGAAATACCTTCACTGTCTTGTCCATGTATAGTCATGAGTTAAAATTAAAATGGAAATCATATGAAGTACTACCAAGTCCACCAAACAGCACAACGTATTTTTTACTGAGGGGGATTGATGGGTGGCTTTTCAGTTCCCCAGAACAGCTCTTCCTCTTGAAGAGAAACTGGAAATTGTTTCAGCATCATAAATGCCACATCCTCTTGATCCAGGCAGGAGACTCAAGAGAGCCCTGAAGGCTTTCTGCAGAGCTGGCCATGATCCCGTGTAGGCAGGCAGGGGCTCTGCTCTCTCACCCCAGCTGGGAATGCTCCAGAAGGGTTAACAAGATAACAAGGACTGGCAGAGTCGTGCCTATAATTTATTAAGGCTTTCAAAAGGCTTTTGATAAAGTCCCTCATAGGAGACTATTAAGGAAACCTGGTAACCACAGGATGAGAGGAAAAGCCAAGGCATGGATTAAAACCAAGATAAGACAGGCAGGGAAGGGAAGGAACAAATGGCCAATTCTCAGCAGGCAGAAAGGTTAATAGTGGAGAGCCTGAGGTCACCCCAGGCCTGAATATATTTATTAACACAAGCACAGAGGGGAAGGGAGCAGCGTGGCTGTGGGGCTCACTAGGGGCTGCTGTAGCAAGGCAGATGGGGGTGAGATGTAACTGGGATGGGATGGGATGGGATGGGATGGGATGGGATGGGATGGGATGGGATGGACAGACAGTGGGTGATACTGCATCTGGAGCTGTGCTTGGGGCCAGTGTGGGAGCCGGGGCACCCCAGGGGGTTGTAGCTGCTGGTGGGGTGCACAGGGGGATTGTGAAAGACACTGCCCTGGGCTACCAGAGGAGCCAGGGCAGAGTGGGCCAGCTCACCTTTAACTCAGAGGCAGAATGGTCAGATTCAGTTAGGAACAAACCCAAAACAGAACTAACAGTATTCCCTTTACAGCAGTGGGACAGATTTAAATCTGCTGAAGAGCTGCCCCAAAGGCTGGTATTTATAAGACCCAGTGATATTCCCCAGAACAGACAGAATTTGTCACTTTTCATATCAGAAACAAGGACAACACCTCCTTCTCCCCAGCAAGGCAGGACTGCAGCCCTCTGGACCCAAGTGACATGCAAAAGCCAAGTTTGTGAATTTAAATATTGATCTAAGTGATGAGCAGGGTCCAAAGGAGCAGTCTGGAAAAACTACCTGATGAGCATGAAAAGCACTGCTTTGGTGAATATTATCCATCCTGTGCAAACACCCCAGTGGAGCAAACAGCCTGGTGGAACAAACAGCCCATGGACACCTGATTAAACAGTGTCTGTGATAACTAGTGGAGAACGTATTTTTAATTACTTTTGTGTGGGGGAATGCAGATTTGGGTGAAAAGTCTCTTCTGTTTTGTTTTTATGGACACAACCAGCTAGAAAAACTAACTTGGAAAATGGGTCCAATGAAAAGTTTGGAAGATGGAAGAAAACTTTTCATCTTTTCTAAGGGAGGAAGAAATGTGCAGGTTTCCTCATTTTAAAAAATGACCTAATTGAAGGTTAAAAAGAAACCATAAAGGAAAACTGAACTGCCACAAACCACTTTGAAACTATTAACATACAACACGTCCAAAATTATTAACTTGTGGTATTTCTCAAGAACTCCATTAATTCAAACAATTTTAATTAATTTTTCATTTCCAATTTTGATTTTTTTTTTTCCTTAGAAGACTAAAATTTAGAAAATTGATGAAACTTTTGGTGACAAAGCCTCACAGAGAAAATTGCTTGTCTGAAATCCATGTAGGGATGAGCTGTGTAAAGAGGAATTAGATCTCAGCAGTAATCTCAGTCATGGGGTTTCGTAATTGTGTGCTCCATGTTTTGAACATCCGCACCCTTTTAATGGATTTTCCTAGGTTAATTATACCATTATTTCACCCTGCATGTATAAAACTGGCTGTTCAAAGTGAACTGTAAATGAAAATTGCAGCTGTTAAATCGCTGGGGTGGCTAACTTGCTGGCTGCAAAACAAACACGGCACCCACTAATTGGCCTGTAAACAAGGGTGGTGGGAAAGGGCTGAGTCTCCGGCATCCACCGGGCACCATCCGACAGAAAACTGAGCATCAGGAATGCCAGAGTCAGTGGAAGGACCCTCTGCATGCCAAGGTCAGCAGATGGCCCAGGGGGACAATCCAAGAGGCTGAGCTGTGTGCACACTTTCTCTTTTCTCCCAGTTCACTTGCTGCCTGCAATGTTAATTATCCATTAGGAAACACAAGCAAGCAAACCCGTCTCCCTGTCCAAGGTGACTCCAGAGGGCACAAAATGCTGGAAGAGCACTTCTCACCTGCTCTGTTGGCAGAGGGAGGAGGACAGATGCCTGACCCACGTCCACACCACTGCTGACAGCAACTGGACAATAGACTCAAATAAACAAGGAAAAATCATCCAAGGGATCAGCTTTCTGGAGTTTCTGTAGATAGCTTAAGATGACACCGTCTGAGACTTTTCAGGCATTCTGGATCCTTCTATTTCTCTTTTTGCCCTCTTCTTCTTCCTCATCATCCTCATTGGAAGCTGACAGGAAAATAGGATGCTGAGGAAACATCCTTCAGCTGAATTTGCCACCTTGTGGATGTCGCAGCGTTTTGCAGAGATCCCTCCATAGTGACAAAGAAGGAGGCAGGCTGTGCCTGCTGGGACCTCCACGTTTTTGCTGCCTGTGCCCCTCAGCTGCCCCTCACCTCTCACTGGACAGGCATCACCAAGGATGTGCAGCCTGGGCAGAGAACATCACCTCAGGCCCTTGGAGCTGCTTGGGACTTGGCAGACAACCAAATGAGTTTCCCCAGGATGCACCTCCTCCCTTGGAGCACTGTCAAATAGCTTTTTTTCCCTTTCTGAAAGATCAAAGTATTAAAGTCCGCCACTAAGCCTTACCATCCTCCACCTGGCAGGCATTATGTTAAGTGGAAATCAGTGTTCCAGCTAATTTTAGTTCTATCTCTGGAACTTACGATGGCAGTCCCCAAGAAACCCAAGAGCTCTGCTGGACCAGAAGGCATTTTTCCTCGAGGTCCCAGAGAGCAGTTCCTCCAGTCTCCCTCCAGCAGGAAAGGCAAAGAAAAAGCTGTGCAGCTGTGATAAAAGCAGGTAACACTGAATGCAGCTTTCTTGGCTGATCCTGGAAAGACTGTTCTATGGACATTAAGTAAACAGGGAACTGGAAGACCCCATATGACTCTTTTTAGGCTGTTCCCTGACTTGAGGCAGAAACACTTCTAGTGTAGCCAAGCACATGCTTCTCACACCATCCTTATAGACCTAGGGCAACAATGCCTTAACTCTACACAAAGCTCTTTATTTAATGTCTCTCCATAATCTCCCTTGCTGGTGTAGGCAAGAGTTAAGGAAAACTTTTTAAGTAAGCCAAAAAGTTAAGTTTACCCAAACACTTGTCTGCTCTGAGCTTCTGTTTGCTGTAGCACCTCTTTGGTGCTGAACACGCACGAGGAGTGAGGAAACAGAGGTTGGAATTAATGACAATAAAGTTTGGGACATGGGTTGCCCAGGAACAGTACTAAGGGCTGGTGGTGTTCCAAGGTCCTGCAGGTGGGGTGTCGCAATTTATGAAAGGGAAATGGGTTCTGTAGTGAAGCACAAGTCATGCCAAGGTGCCTCAGGTGTCTCATCACCAGGCTCACGAGACCTGGGGGAAAGGGTGCACATGCAACAGGTTAAGGGGAAATGAACTCTGGTTCAGGTGCAGGATTGGAAGGAGCTTGCTCTGGAAGAGCCTCACTGTCAGCAGCGTGGGTTGAAAACTATAAAGCAAACTATGTGCTTCATCAAGTTTTTGCACTGCTCAGCAAGGTAGCCATCTTGTTTAACATATTTATTAATGATCTGGAAGTAGAGGTAAACAGCTTGTTAATTACATTCTCCTGCCTCAGTTGGGAGGCATTGTGAATGCCAGTGCAGATTGGGTAATAATAGAGACATCAGAGACATTAGGAAAACATGCAGGAAAGAAAATGAACTCCCTCTTGGCTCAGGGAAGTCGCGAAATAATCCAGGACTGGGTTTTTGAGCATCAGCCTGAATTCAGGTTGGGAAAAGGTCAGTGACCAGCAAGGAAGAGAGGGATTTTAGAGTAGGCAAACATGTTTAAGGTACTCTTAGGAGGGTGGCACAGGAGAGAGCTGAGTGTGAGTGTGGGAAACGATCCTCCCCCTCCTCTCCTCTCCTCTCCGGCTGCCACGCTCCTTGCTGTATTTTCAGAGCAGCAATGACTAACGGATGCTGTCTCAAGGAAGAGTTACAAATATGATCAGAGGCCCTGGGAAGGGCAAAATTGCTTCATGAGGAAAGATTAAAAGTGCTTGCATACGTCAAGCTCAGTTAAATGATGTTCAGGGAAGGTGGGATAACAGCTGACAAATATTTGAGCGGCATAAATCTGAGCAGTGACAGTGGGCTATAAATACAGTATAGGAGCTCTTGTGGGGTGCAGGTGTCATTTTGAATATACCTAACATCTGTCATGGTGCAGGTTGGGAAAGCAGCAGTGCCTGTGTGGCTGCTCCTCAGCACCAAGATTTGAGATACGGAAGGGAAGGGTGGAAGGTGAAATATCTGCATTTATCACTGTGACTTACCACTCTTGGGCAGCAGCACAGCCAGCTGCTGCAAGAACTGTGAGCAGGGATGCTCCAGCCTGCTCCTTATCAAGTCTGAACTGTCTGCTTGGACAGTAATGGGGAGGGGGAAAAGTTTCTAAGCCTCTTTTAGCAACTGGGATCTAGGAAGGGAGCTGGGAAAAAGGTGCCCTGGATGTTTTGGGACGCTGGGACCTCCTGGTCCAGGTAAGCTTTAATGTGCCTCTGATGTCCCCAGGAAGTGAGAGTATGAAAGTCAATGCATGACTGCAAGCAATGGCTGGATCAACAACACATCTACACAGACCTGCCTGGAACCTCCCCTTTCAAATACAGGTCTTAAAACTGGGGTTAAAAAATGCAGTTTGGGCATGAAGAAAAGATCTGACATAGAGATTGATGTGTGAAGGAAGAAGATCTGTGCAAAACTGCAAAGACTCCGTTTTGTCAAAGACGGTTTCAAGCAGAGAGGAAACAAGAATATGCCTGTCATTGGGAAAGGGGAATATATGTTATCAATACCTGTCCACAGCCTCAGCTGGCCTTAGGCCTCTCTGCTTCGATAAGGGTGTCTCAGAAAGCTCCTCAGGGCTGTCAGTGGGAATGCTGCAGATCTATTTATGGATTCACCAGAAAAAAATGCTCTTTTCTGTAGTTTGTCAGCCAGAATCGCTAGAGGAGGGGTCTGGAGCTGGGAATACAGCAATGTAAAGAGAAGGTTCATTTTGGCTCTCTTTGGGAGTCACTGTCTTAGTGAAACAATGGTATTGAGAATAAAGTGTCTGGAACTAAAATCCTGTCTCTGAGCCATGGAATTATCTCACTGATAGCCTGAGACCACATAAACTTGTCTGGTGCTGGTCAGAAGTGATAGGTCTACTAGAAGATCTCCAATATTGCTTTCTTTACCCTCCCTGGGTCAGGATATTCCCCCCATTGCAGGAGTTTCCTAAACAACACAAGGGAGCTCCCTTGTCCAAGAAGCTTTTAAAGAAAGTTTAACTAAAGTAGGTGCCTTGCAGAGAGCACTCCTCTGTTGGCTTCAGAGAAATGAGCCAGCAAATCTGATGGCTTTTTCTCATCCTAAAAGAGTTAAGTGGCTTCTTTTTTGGATGCATGACACAGGAGCCTTCCTTGCACCCTGCAGGGTTCTTATGCCCTCCTCATACTGGTTTTTGAACCACTCTCCTGCCACTTCAGACTGCATCCCACTGTGGGATCCTCTCAAAAACACAAGCTCACTGTGCACTGATAACTGAGAAGTGTCTTTTCAGACTTAAGTTCCTCTTGTGCAGCTCCTACTAAATACAGCACTTAGGGCTTTTATGGTGTTTTTCATTTCCAAAGTGCTTTACAAACATTAATAATACAAAACACATGAACTCCACTGCCACAGTAATACCCTAATCCTTTCTCTTATCTCCTCTTAGGGCTCAGAACTTCCAGCCCAGCAAAAGCCCACAAGCTCTGGAGTTCTCTGACAAATAAACACCATTAAAAATAATCTCTAGATGTTCTCTGCTTCCTCTTTTAACAGTGCCTTTCTACATCCCTTCATGCCAATAATCCATTAATCCAGTCAGTTGCAGAGTTACGAACCGTGTATGGTAATTGGCTTGAAGAGTACTGCATTTCTGGGCTACAGCTCTCTGGACTACATTTGCAGCAGCTTTATGGAAGGAACTGCACACAGAGACCACATTCTTGTGAACCTGAGACTCTGTATAGGCACTGGATTTTCCAGCCTTTGGAGTTAAACCCAGCTCCAGCCGGAGGCTGCAGCCTAAGACCCAGCAAACTCTTCTTTGCCAGCCTTGAGTGGTGAGACTTACCTTGTGCACCTGGCACAAAACTGTGAGGATGTGTTCTGTGATCCTTCTGCCTGCTCCATGTGCACCCTGCAGAGCCAGCAGCGGCTCAGTGAGAAGGGGTGGTCCAGCACAAATTGATCACATCCGATATTATGGAAAATAAAATTGGAGGTGACTTGCCCTAATGTGCCAGGCTGCAAACTGCAGCAGCTCGGTGGCTGTTTCATGAGCACCCTGGGGATTCCAGCAGCTGGAAATGCCCAGGGACTGAGCAGGACAAAAGACAATTATTTCATTCATCCCAAGGTACACTGTCCCTGAGTCAGAGCCATACGTGGAGTTGTGTCACGGTGGGACTTCAGTCTTGCTCCTTTAAGACAGAGGTTGGGCTTGTGTTCCATTCCCTACAGCATCCCTGCCTGATGCTCTGGATGCTGTATGGATACACATGGAATGACACCAGCTTAAATCCACAAACCAGACTGTAGAAGAAATGTCAGCCACAGCTTTCAGGTGAGGCTGACAAGGTAAATGAGCCAGCCAGATTGCATTGGGATCGTGGCCCTTGTAACTCTTCCAATGACAAACCAGGTCATTGCTAAGTGCTTTGAAGCAGTTGTGGGTCAAGTAGAAGGTCTGTGGCAGGAATGTGGCTTGATGCCCACTCAGCACTGATCTGGTGCCCTCACCAAAAAGCTCTGCTTTCCTGGGTCATGCCTTGCTTTCAGCTTGCTACAGTTAGCAACCATCTTTGCAGACACCTCAACAGCATCTGCCTCTAATGCTTGTCTGCACATTTTTTTTTCTCTTTGCCCCTGCTCCAATTTTACCAGCCTTAAAACATAATTTCCATTTCTATCCTTGATTTTGTATTCAGATTTAGCAACCTGCATCTCAAATTTATGCTTAATAATTCTCCTTATCAAGCCATCAAGTAATTTTCCTCCCTCAAATTACTGCCTCCCCCACTCTCTCTGGAGCTCCTCCTCCTCTTTCTTCATCTCTCTTTTGTATCTGGCAATATTTCAGACTCCTTCCGTAATTTGCTTGACTGTGTAATTGATCAGAATAACTCAGTTTTATTACAATTTGCTTGAAATCCCTTTGTTAGCAATTAGAACACTTTGTTTAAAGACAAATAAGATTTAATGCGACTCTCTCTTCCTTGGCAGCCTCCCAGTCTGGTCTTTCCATGCCTCCTTGCGGCTGTCTGCTCTCTGCTACCCTGCTCAACAGCTGGCAACACATTCTCTGTCTCTTGCCTCTGGGATTCTGCCCTCTGCCTCTCCCTCTGCTGCCTCTGGTGATGCCTGGTCCACCTTCCTCACTGATTTGCCAAGATTTATTGTGCTGGCATGGAGAATGTGGTGTGTCTTCCCTCCCTTCACTCCCTGAAGAGGCTCAGGCTCCCGGTGCATCAGCAAATGGGTCTGAACCAGTCATCAGGATATTGAAGTGTTTTTGGGCCACATGAGGAACAGCCTCTTGCCCAGAGGGCAAAGAAGCTGCCTGTTATAAGGGAGCACAAAGGATTGTGAAAGAGACACAGGAATGGGTAAGTAATGTGTGTATTTTTAGATTTAAAGTCTCATCCATAGTTACACATGATAACAGTTCCTTGTATGTGTCTTGGGTATTTTTCCCAAAATGCCTTCAGCATACCAGAAATGATGCCCATCTGATAAATCCCAGAGATTAGCTGTCATCTCCACTGGGAAGTGTCTCTCCAGCTGTCTGGACTACTGCAGCCCTGATGCTGTAAAAATCCAAAACCTCTCCAGTGCTCTCCTGGCTCACACAGACATGTCCCTTGTTTGTGGCTGACTCTGAAGGTGACAGACAACTGCAACCTGCCTGGAGGTTTATTGCTTCACCCTACCCAGTGTGGGGAGCAGGATAACAGCTGCTGCTGAGGGACCTGAGACCCTTGCTGTGGTCTCAGCTTCACTTGGCACTGGTCTTACTATAGGGTAGAAGTAGGTGGGCATGGAGCTGCACATGCAAGTGGTACCAGCTGGTGGCCAGCCCAAAATGTGCAGGATAGATGGGAGGATGACAAGGAGACAGGACATGACACCTGGGCCCAGACCATCATCTGAATCTCTCCTGATCTGTGCTCTGTGCTAAACCTTCTCTGCAAGCCCTGCTGCAGCAGTCTCCTTCCCTTATCCAGAGCCCTGTCCTCCTGATTCATGTGCCGAGTCCCCGTGTCTTGGCAGGTGACAAAGTGTGGTGGGCCCCAGCACAGCAGCTGCATCTGGGATGCAGGCTTTCCTCCAGGGAGGTCTCCCCCAACACATGGATGAGTTCTCCAGATGTGTCTGTCCAGCTGAGATCTTACATGTGGGGACTCAGCTCTGGAGAGTCCTGACCAGGCAAGAGGTGTCAGCTGTCACCTGAGGCCTCCTGGGCTGGCCCTACATTCTTAATCTTCAGCAACACCAGCACTTTAAGCCAGGCAGTGACAAGTGAGGTGATGGCAAAAACAATACAAAACTGTTCCCCCCACTCTGGAAAAGCCTCATCAGAAGCATTGTATTCAGTGTCTGCCTTGCCTTGCAAACTGCAAATGCATCTGTCTGGGAGGATGCAGCCGTGCAGGCTCCAGAACAGTGGTTATTTCTCCCAGGGGATTTTGGATCTAGCAACGTAATTTCAATAGCCTGATGCTTTGTGTGCTGGTGGTGGGGGGGGAGCCAGAGGGAAGGGCTCATCCAGACACTCTCCTTTCTGCCTGAGTGGGTAGCAGTGTCCATCAAAGCAGTGGAGGAAATCCGTGCGGTTAACACAGTGTGTCATGGAATATCAAAATATGCCACAGGATTTCCAGGCAAAATGTCAAGTAGGGTCTCATGAAAATATCTGACACCGGAATTACCCTCTGCCGAAGCTCAGTGGAATTTCACTGTGGCTGGACAGTAAGAGTGTGTTATTTGCAATCGACTCAGAGCTGCTCTGTTAGCACTGGGATTTACGCTGCTGAGCTCCTTCTAAGCACGTTTCATAAACCTGGGTTTAGCTTCTTGCTCTGCGAGCATTTTCTGCAGGCCAGTCTGGATTCTACAGCCAGCTCTCTGCCCTTTGGCACTTTGCTTTTGGAACAAAGAAAAGCTTTAAATATTTCAAAATATCCTTGGAAGGTGCTGTACATAACAAGTGTAGGTGACCGGGGACTCAACACCTTCAGCTTCATGGAAGTTCTGGCTAGCTGATTTAAAAGCCCTTAACTAATAAAAAACCCCTTAACTGATTTAAAAACCCTTAGCTGATTTTAGAACCCTATTCTAAATCAAAGTGAGTATTGGAGCTAAACGCTTGAGAATAGGAAAGTGATATTGAACGGTAGCAAGGCACACAGAATTGCTTACTGCAAGCTGACCACTTGTATTGGAAATAGCTTCTTTTATGCCAGCATTTGCATTCTGACATTTCTGGTCTGAGCCATCACCTGGGCTCACCCAGGACTTAGAAACAGAAAGGGAGGCTGCAGTGACAGCCTGACAGAGCAGGCAGCAAACACACCACCCAGTGTCACAACTACTGCTGGACTTGGCTAGAGGATCTGCTGGTACCCAGGAGGGCCAGGAGCTGGAGGAGGGACCTGGTGCTGGATGGCTCTGGGGCTGTTGCTGCTGCTGGAGACAGCAGTGTTTCACAAAAGGAAAAGCAAATAAACCACCATGACATTTGCATTATGCCTGACTTTAATTCCTTTTACCTGCTAGCTGAGCTGCGTCTTCAAACGAACCTGTTGCTTTTGTTGATCTTTTCTGGTTCTTTTGAAAAAAAAAAAAATCAATGCATTAAAGAGGTACAATTAGTGATGTAGTGGTGAGGAAAAATATAGGTTACTTGTTTCAGGGAATTATTTCTGCTGTTTCTTGTTTCTGTTTCTCAGAATTTTTTTTCCCCTCATGTTGCTGCTGCTGTCCATCATGACCACCAGCCACAAGCAATATTATTTTCTATAAAGAGGTTTCTGGGGTTTTTTAAGAAAAGCTCTTACTGTCAGGGTATGGAATCTGAGCACTGAAGGATTGCTTTACTCCTCAAGCTGTAAGAGAGCTGAGACAGCCAGAAGACAGTCAGCAGCTTTGCCTGTCAGTTCTCTGCAATAGCAGGAGCCCAGGTTTCTCACAGCAGATGGGAAGGACTCAGTGCCACTTACTGAGGGCTGTGGAGGTGTCTTGGTGCTGCTGGCGGAGATTCTGCCACAATCAGCTTGCACTGCTCATCCTTTCGGAGGCCAGTAATGCTGTCTGCTGGTGGAATTACTTTCTAAGAGCAACTCCAGTCCTCCGTTGCAAAATGCATCCTCAGAAAGCAGGGAAGTTGTAAATGCTGGTGGGGACTTACTGAGGGCAGATGTAAGGGAAGTATTCCTGTGTTGTCTCAATCCCTGTAAAATTTCTGGGGTGGATTATTCTGGGAGTCCAGGAGCAGAGGTGAGGAGACTTATCCCCTTCCCACTCTGAAGCTGGTTAGTTTGACATTCTTATTTTTTTGTACCAGTTGAGGTTTAAACCATGTGGCACTCCCTCCTCCCAGTCTGATGAAGCAAAACCCTTGGGTGAAGCAACAACAGCAGTCACAGTCCATTGCTGAGATGGCAGTTCCAAACCCAGCTGGTAGTGAGCTAAGCCAACTATATCCCTATGTCTTGATAAAAATTTTGCTGGTCTTCAGTCTCAGTGCAGGATGTCTCATCTAGTGTGAATAGAAATGTCTAAGCTTATATTAGACTTCTACATTCAGACCCTGGCATCTCTTCATGCTCCTCTCACAGTGTGGAAGACTGCCTTCTCTCTGTCTTCCTTTCTCTCCAGCTTGGCAGGCTGCAAGGTGACAGGGAGAGGTGAAAAGATGCTTACATTCATAGCATGCTTCTCTACAGATTCTTGAGAACCTGCAGCATGAATCTAGCCCCTTGTGCTGTAACTCCTTTGCAGGGCTCCTGGTTGATCAGGACAGCCCTGATGTAAACTTGGCCGGAGAAGCCAATACAGCAAGAGTCAAAGTAGCAGAGCAAGCAGTTTATGCTGCAAATCCTAATCCTTGAAAAACATGCAGATGAGATTCAAATTTTCCCCCTTTTGTAGTATGAGTAGTCATCACTCACATGCTTCTTCCTTCCCTCTGCTCCTCAATGGGGTCCAGAGGCCAGTTATAAAATGTTCCTGTCCCTGATCCCAACTCTATGATTCCCAATACAACACTACATTCCTTCTGTCCGCGGCCTGAGCTCCTCTGGCTCAGGGGACGGGAATCCAGAAGGCTGATGTGTGCCTGTGTTTATTTTTTACACACTCTTGCTGGTTTATGGTGTTTTTTGTGGTCGAGGGGTCAGCTGGGAGAAGAAATAATTTGCTTGCCTTGGGAAAAGAAATGTATCCATTAGCTTTCTTGGCTGCAGTTGGAAATGCTCTGCTCCTCCCTCCTCCCTGCTGGAGAGACAGAGCATCTCCAAATAGCCCAGGGGACAGTGGAGTGCTCACTGCATCCAAATTGTGGGATCTGGCAGGATCAGGCACCACCTCTGGGGTGTGCTGCTTAAGCAGTTCTCCATGGGTCACCAGCAGCCACCCAAGCCTGGGAAAATTTCTGATCTTGGAAATTGGTAGGAAAGATGCTGCTTCCTTAATAGGGAAGTTGTGGCCTGTATTTTAGGGATTGAGCTGAGGAGGGATCCAGTATCCTCTGGAGATCAAACCAGCCGTGTCCTTGTTCCATCTCTGAAGGCTGCACTCATCTCATCTCTCTGCTGTGCTCAGTTTGGCTGGTTATGCCTCAAGGTGTGCGCTGATCACTACAGGACAGCCTGGAGCTCTTCTCTGTTTTTTGGTGAATGGGAACCTTGCCAGGTGTTTCCTTTCTGTTTCAGCCACTCCATCCTCTTGCCAGCAGGACTGGTACCAGTTCCTGCTGCTGTGCATGGGGATCATACAGGCACCAAAGTCCAGAGGTGCATTCAGCACCCAAGAAGAGAAAGAGGTCCACACAGTTCCTGACTCACCTTTTAAAACTGCAGAGCACCTCATGGCTTTGTGCTTTCAAAAGGCTCCTTTTCATCCTCCAAGAAGCCTGAGTCCTGCACCAGGGCTTGGCTTTGGTACTTCACAGACCCTGAGGGTCAGTGTTTATGTTTGTCTGGTAGCCAGAGAGAAAAGCAAAGGAAGACCCAAGGTCCCTCTGCAAACTCAGCATGGGGAAGAAGAGATCCACTTCCAAGATGAGTCCTAAAGGGAAATTACTGCAAGCCATCTGCTCCCAGCCTAGGGTGTCTTTCTGGTCCCTACTTGATTGTTCTATCACCTCCTTTGCCATTGTGTCGTACTTTAAAGACTTTTTGGGTGATCACCAGGCAGAGGAGCTGCTAAGCTGGAAAATGACAGAGGATGGAAAGACAAGCTGTGCAAAGAAGTCAGAGCAGAGGTAAAAGGGGAATTGTCCCCATGACATGACACAGCTGTTTCTCTGTGTCGTCAAGCAATAGGCTTACAACTGCTATACTGTCATCATGCTCCTTTCCCCTGTCAAAGTGAATTTTATGTCACTGGATGGTCTCATTTTGACAATCATGGAGTGTGAAATTCTTTATCATGGCCTGTAGAAGATGGGGATGGACAACAGCTTCCCACATGGAGATTCTTCAGCCATGCCAAAGAAAGGGCTGTGGATCCAGTTTCAGGCTGGGTTTAATGGTGGGAAGATGGGAAAATATGTTGAGGCACTGGAACAGGTTACCCAAAAGAGTTCTGGATGCCTCATCCCTGGAAGTGTTCATGGTCAGGCTGGATGGAACTCTGAGCAACCTGATCTAGTGGAAGGTATGACCATGACAAGGGATTTGGAATAAGATGATCATAAAGAATTCTCCAACCCAAACTGTTCTGTGATCCTATGTGTAGGGCCCATTGAAAATGGAGGTGTTTTTGCAAAGCAATCTTTTCTTCTGTGGGATCAATCCCTACCCTAACTGAGCTTTTCTACAGGTCTGAGGAGAGTTTCCAGTTCGCAAACACTTTTGCATGACAGCTGAGGTGTCAGGGGTACCTCTATGAAGAGGCAGGGATGAAACTGAGAAGCAGAGGTGTCACCATGGGACATCTTCCCAAAACTGAGATGTTTTACTGCTGCTGGATTGCTTACACACCCTGCCCAGTCAGGCAGAGGTTTGACCATGGGTCTCTCAGTACTGTAAGGAGGTTGTCTGTGCAGCCACATCTGCCTCTGTCAACACTGATGCTCATGGAGATGATGAATGTGACACTGAACACCTTGAGCGTACTTCTGATTCAAGAAGTTTGGGGGTTTACATGTATCATAGGGAGGAAATGATCCTTCAGTAATTAATCAAGTTAGAGATTAATGCATTCTTGCCTTAGCAGAGATTTTACAACATTATTTCTCAGACACAGCTGGAGGGAAGGAAAATAATAAATCCTGAGTGGCAGGGGGACTGAGCACTGGGAGAAGTGGTTCATTGTCGTTTCCAACACAAGTACAGGGTGCAATGAGTGAAATTAGCAGGTGGCAGATTCAAAACAAGCACCTAATACAGTTGGGAAGTCCTTGTTGTAGGTGATAAAGGCTTTAATGAGTTCAAAAAGGCTGCTGGAGGCAACAATGAAAGCCAAACTTACAGCAGAAAGTCTCAAGATGCAAAACACAGGGCAGGGATAAATATTGATTAGATATGCTGGCTCCTGCTCCCGCTCTGCTCTTGTCGTCTGCTGTTGGCTGCTCTGGGATGCTGAGCTAAGGGGACCTTTGGGATAATCAGACAAAGCTGCTTTCATGCAGCAGCTGATTGCAAGCTTGGTTAAATTCCAATGTCCTGTTGCCTCATCCCCAACCTGAGCTGTTTGGGCAGCTCACACAATTCCAGCTCTGCTGCTGCTGTTGAGCAGATCCCAGGTTTCTGCATCTCCTGGGATGATCTCTGTGTGATCATCTGCTACAGCACAGGCTGCAGTGAAGACAGTCTTGTTTGTAAAATGAAATGAGTCCAAGAAGATTTGCCATTTGCATCACTGAGACCAAACAATACCCTTTATTTAAGAAAATTATGAAATAAAATTAAATCATTATTTAACACTGTTTCTTCAGACTTGTAGTGATAAACATGCAGGCAAAGCTTTGCTCAATAATCTTGCAGCCTTCCTTCTGCAGCAGGCGATAAAGCAGGAATAACAAACTACCTGAAACTGGCTACACACCAGCCACCACTCTGTCAGCACAGATAGGAGTTAATTATTTCCTATCGGCTGGCTAGGTCTGGGAAATAAGGGACAGTGATTTCAAGGCTCTTCTTGTTAAGCAATGGCGACTAAAAAAAAGGGAGGATATTAGGATTATTGTCTGCCTCTTTCATGAAGAGTAACAAGGATGGTTGGAGCAGATCAATTAAGGAAGAAGGGATTTCATCTCCAGCAACTGCATTAATGAAATAAGAGATAGGTCTGAGAGAGAGATCCTTGAAAATATGAAGGATAATGTAGTTCATCATGGGGAGGATATTTGAATAACAAAGGTTTCAGTTTCTTATTGTAGTGCAATGCGGGAGATGCACAGTGCTGAGAGAAACACAGGCTCAGAACTTGAGCTGAGCATACCCTGCAGGGAATTGTCCCACTGTGGGGCTGCCATCACCTTTTCCCATTATATCTTTCCCATCACACATTGTCCTGTCCCTCCAATGTCAATGGTCTTTTTGAGGAGCCCTGGAAGATTCCTCTTCTGTGTGAGTGTTTTGCTACAAGAGATGAATTTCAGACTTTGCAGGATTATCTGGGCAGAGGTGGGGTGGGAAATGCATTGGGGTACATCTTTGGGAAGATGTGCCTGAGACAAACATGGGGCACCTGGTCCTGAGCCCACATTGATACCCCAGCACTCAGAGTGAATTAATCCGTTTTGCTTTGCTGCCACATTACCCAGTCCTGAGGCAGAATATCTTTATTCCCTGTGATGACCAAAGCAGACCAATGTACTCCAGTATGATATTGATGCAGGATGGTAAAAACGATCCTAAAAATCTTTTTTCTACACATCTGCCATCCACAATAGGAATTTCTTTCTCCATGCTGAGGTTTCTTTCCTTATTTGAGACATGTCTCTATTAGCAGTGTGATTTTTACCAGTTAAAGTTATGCCACTAAAAGCCTTGATTTACAGTTTTGAAATTATTCCTCTTCACACGTGGAAATGGTTATACCAGCATAAGGCACCTTTATCCTGAGATAACCAAGTCCATGCAAAAGCAGGTTCTAATGCTTTTAACAATACCAGCACTGTTAGAGAGCCAGCTATCACTTGCTAAAGGCAGACAAGCCCCGTGTTAAAAATTCCTTTTAAGACTGCTGTTTTTTATAAAAATGGTGCTCCATTCCTCCCTAAGACTAATGAAATATGATACAGGAAATCAACATGGCATCGGATATTTATTAGAAATGTAACCCAAACCTGAGAAACATCTCAATGCAATAAAAATACAGATTTGCAAAGACAACAGAACATGACCAAATGCATCATGAGAAATAAATCAGAGACTACCTTCAGTTTATATTTGGAAAGATGACTGTTCTTTATTCACTTTAATCATAAATTTCTCCAAATAAAACCTCATTTTTACCAGGAACAAGCTGCCAAGCGTTATATTGCGTTAACCTTCTAGGGATTTTTTCAGATATGATGGGCTAGGTTTCTTAGCTGAGCACAAACTGCCAGACTCATTACAGGATGTCTGGACAGGTTGCAGTGAGGGGTTATGCTCTCTGACCCATCACCTGCCCCTTCTGGACACACAATCCATGGCACCACAAGGAGGTGCCTCAGTTTTTGTCCTAACGATGGTGGTACTGCAAAAAGAAATAAAGACACGTCCAGCTAATTATTTACAATGCAGCTGACAAAGGTCCTCATGTCAGAAGTGGATTTATGGGAAGTCACACGTATACATATTTTGCAGCCATGTTACATCTGCCCTGGGACTGTGCCAATCCCTTATTACCTATTAAGCAGCCACTGATGGTGTTTGTCATCTGGGATGGCAAAGCTTTATCATCCCACAATGCAGCTTCGTTTGTGTGATACTGTGCAACCTGCATTGTGTGTGGAGGCCTGTTTCACTCTGTCAGCCTTAGGCAATGACAACATTTCTGGGGTTTAACAGATGCTGAAATACCTCTTCAATCATAGAATTGTAAAGCTGGAAAAGATGTCTGAGATCATCGAGTCCAGCCATTAACCCAGCACTGCCAAGTCCAGTCTGTCCTCACTGACAGCCTCACAGCCATACACAGACCTCTGCCACTGATCCAGCACGGTCCCCAGAGAGGATAAATGCCACCACAGGGATGAAGTAGCCCATGTAGCTGCATGTCACTGCTCAGCCCTTGCAGCAGAGGTGCTGTTATGGCTCATTAAGGCATTGCTGGAGTCAAGGATGTAGAAGCAGGGATGGGGTGAGCAGGCAGCCCTTTGAACATGGCAATGTCATCAGGACCGTGCAAATTATCCCTTGGAGGCACTGGGATTCTGACAAAATGTATGCCACCAGTCTGGCTCCATGTCTGCTGTCATGAGAGGGGAGACAGGTATAAGTTCCCAAGAAGACCCAGCTCAGTTTGGAAACCCTTGCTGACCTGACGGTGTGTGCTCTGCATGACCAGAAAGGTGTGAGGCAGCTCCTGCATTGGGGAAGAAGGGTGTTGAGCTTAGAGGGAGCAATCCTTTGATAAGCTTCACTGCGAAAATAGCAACCTGGCAGACTTTGTGACAGGAAGGAGCAGAACAAGCATCTAAACCATGTCTTGAGTGGATGCAGTAGGGAAACGCAGCACTCTCCTCTCTCCCACACGCAGCTTACACTGTAGAGAAAGCTGTGCCCACCCCAAGGCTGGACAACCATGCAAGAGGGTTTAGGAAATTGTCTCCCATCAGTTCCAGTACCAAAACCTTACAGGTTCTCCCACTTCATCTTTAGGATCTGTGATATCCCAGGAACTGTTAATTTAGCTTCCCATCAGACACTGGCTGCTATCAATAGCTCTCCCTGTTTGCTGTTGCAGTGCAAATGCCTTCAGTACAGCAAGCTCGGGTGTTGTCCCTGATATTGTGCTTTCTCTCTTCTAAGCACATCAGTTTCCCATCCTGGATACCAATGTCTGTTAAAGAACAAGGTGAAATCTCTTATTATCTAGCAGGTTAAGGGTCTCCTGAGCACTTTGTCCACTATATAATCTCTGATCCACAGCATGTGCTCTTTATCTGTCTCAGTTGCTTGTGCTTGGCATGTGGATTGATCGGTGCAGCTGGGAGTGCTCAGATATGTACCTGTGAGCTTAACTAGCTATTATGGGGGATCTTTTTCTGGGTTTGTTATTTTTTGTGTTTTTTTCCTTGGGTTTTGTTGTTGTTGTGGGTTTGTTTTGTTTTGTTCTTTTTAATTTTTATGTTCGGTTGGGGTTTTTTTTGTTGTTGTTTGTTGGCATATTTGCTTGTTTTGTTTTTTTTGGTGAATAATATCTATCTGTCTATCTATCTATCTATCTATCTATCTATCTAATATCTATCTATCTATCTATCTCTCTATCTAATATCTATCTATCTATCTATCTATCTATCTATCTATCTAATATCTATCTATCTATCTATCTCTCTATCTAATATCTATCTATCTATCTATCTATCTATCTATCTATCTATCTCTCTATCTAATATCTATCTATCTATCTATCTATCTATCTATCTATCTATCTATCTATCTACTTACTTATTTTTAAGAACCCTGCTTCTCAAAAGAACGCAGTTAGAATACAAACCTGCGTTTTGGCTTCTGCTTGTATGCACAATGCTTGATAGCTCTTTCTTCGCCTGACTCTCAGGCTACATAGATGAGACAGACAAACAGCAGTGGAAGAAAACAGTAGAAAGAGAAAGAGTCACCCAGAAGGGACCTGCCAAGAGTGAAGTCCCCTACATTCCTCTGAGCTGTGAGATAATACTGGAGGTCATGCTTCTTTCTAGCCCATCTCCCTGAAGTGGTCTGCCCTGGGATACTTCCGCTGGCAGAGCAATAGTGGAGGTACTTGGGCAAGAGAAAAATATCTTTCTCATAGAGAAAAAAAACTCAGCTTTCTCCTGCAGAGTCCTCCAGAATCATTCCCAAACAACTTAAGCTCCAGTAGTGGCTTTAAATGTCCTCCAGCTGAGGAAAAGAGGACAGAACAACACCCTCATCAGAGCTGCACCCACTCATCCTCAGAGGCAAAATCTGGCCAGAGATATTTGGCCATTGGGTCTAAGTCCCTGTGTTCCTGCTGTTTTGCATGGACATACTTAGCTTTGATCAAACTGGACACATTTAAATGGACTCTTCACTTCTTAGCTCTTGCATTGTTTAATAGATGTAGACAAGTGAATCACACCTCTGTCTTTGTTCACAGCCACACAGATTCATCTCCTGAAGGCTTCCTCCTTCCCAGGGAGCCCAGCACATCCTCCTGCAAAGTTTCTCAGAAAGTTGGAAGCAGCTTCCTTGTCCAAATAAGCTTGATTTTTCTCTCCAGAAGATTTATTTAGGCTTGTTCCTTCATGTCGCCAACCCATTATTTGTATGTCAGGGTGTGATATGTCTGTATTGAACCATGATGTCCTCTTTGTACCTGTACTGAAAGATTGGCACCGTAGCAGCATTTTGTTTGAACTTGCCTGCAGGCAGCCTGTTATGCTGGGAGATGGCAAAGCTTCAGTCTGGAACTGTTGCCTTTGATTTGGCTCTGAACTGCTGGATCATCTCCAATAGCTTAATGGTCGTCCAGCAAAGGTATCAAAGCATGGAGAAGGGGGAGGAAACAGGGGCCCTGTCTACTCGTGGGGCTCTGATCCTTGCAGGGACTGAATGTCTGCAAAATAAGAGCTCACAGGCAGGCCAGCTATAGGCAGTGCTGACCCTATCAGCTCAGAGCAGAATGAAGATGATTTTGTTACAAAGCAAGCTCCACATAGAGAGTGCAGCATTTCTCCTCAGATTACATACCTGTAGCAGGAATTTCCCACAGGCTAGTGCTGGTTGGAAGACACCCCCACCACAACCACATCAAGGCATCCACAGTGCCAAAAGTTTGCAGCCCATACTTAGCACTTGCTTTTAAGGACTCAACTGGAAGCTCAGCCTAGAGAAGGTCACTCAAGGTCTCTGACACCTCACTGGAAGAAGGATGTACTGTGTCACCTGCACCATGAGAAGTAAGTCTTGGCAGAGAACTGCTGCAGAAGAGTACTGTGTGGTGGGGGACAGTAGGATGTCCCAGGATTATTTGGTAAACTGTAGTGCTGAACACTAGGGAAAATTTCTTCACTGAAAAATTGGTTTACCTTTGAAACAGACTGCCCAGGGAAGCTGTGGATTCACCACCCCTGGAAGTGCTCAGAAAATGAGTCGACACGGCAGATCATGATATGATTTAGTGGGAATGGTGGTATTTGGTCAAAGGTTGGGCTTGATCTCGATGACCTTTTTTGACCTTAGTGATTCTATGATTCTGTGAACTGTGGCTTAGGGCAGATGCTGTGCATGGCTTACTGCCAAAACAAGAAGCCTTCTAGCTCAGAGAACTGAGCTTGTCACTGATGTCCATCTGCATTCTGAGCCACTGACCTCTACCTTTGCAATTGCAGTGTCCACCATCCCTGTGTGATTGGCTCAGGAGAGCTCCTGCAGCTTTTCTGGGCCCTTAGAGGATTATCACGTGCTGGCGTGTTCATCCAAAGCCAGACAGAGTGGGGAATTTTATTGTTGCTTCAATATCCTTCCTCTGAAGCAATATTCCACATCTCCACTCCCCAGGACAGTAACAAACGGCACAGCTGATCAGCCTCTGCATCTGCATGTCAGACATAGCTAGCATCCCAGAGCAGGGGATATTTTGTAAAGGAGATGTTTTTGCCAAACATATCCCCCTCACAGAATAATTCCTTAGTTATTTTTCATACAGCTTCCTGTGTCTTGTGACACCAGGCTACAAGGTGGGAATTCATGTTATGACATTCAGATTTTCTCCCTTTCAACAAACACTGATTGTTTTTTGTTGGTTTTCTCCTGTCTTGACAGGTTTATTTCTCATATAAGTTTGAGATTGACTTTAGCACCAGCGAAAGAAGCCATACTGACAGCCAGCCCCGAGGAACCAAAGTGTCTTGCTCGGCAGAAGTCATGGCAGCAAAGTCAAACCCACCTGGACTGGGTGCTCCTTATTGAAATAGAAGTGCCAAGGGCTTCTATAGAGCTGTAATGAGCAAAATTAAAAACTAAAAGCAAACCAACAGCCAAAAGAAATACCATGTCATATTGAAAAGCAAACTTCTCTGAGAGGAAGGGAGCAGGTTGGCTTACAACAGCTTTGCATCCTATCCCTAGCCCAGCCACATTAGTAACTAATCCTTAAAAAGCCCCAGGTAGGGGTTGATAAGCAAATGTTATTCCTCAGGAGTGCAGCAGGGAAATTGAGCCTTTGTGACTCATTTAGCTCTCGGTCTCACTGCTGAGACTGCAGGTTGCAGAAATTTCTGTGATGGAAGTGCTTCAGCAGAGCACTGCAAGCAGGGGTTTCTGAAGTGAGGCACTTAAACACAGGCTCTGGATCCCAGGTAAATGGCCTGATTGGAAACCAAGGGGAGCTGCAGTGGCAAATTGCTATTTGGCTTTGCCTCATGTAGGCTGGATGTTGTGCAGCTAATGATGCAGGACTTGCATGAAAGAGGATAAAATCCAACTTTGTGCCAATCAATCCCTCCACAGTACACCCCTGGGACAGCCTGACCCCATCCCCTGGACTGTCCCCTGCCATCACTGCCAGGAGAGGCTGTGACACTGGTACCCAGCAGGAGCACAAGGTTGTGAGTGCAGTTCCTCGCCTGGCACAGCTGGATCCATGGGGCTATTGGAGACAACTTCGTGCAGCCAAAATAAATGGTGCTCATGTCAATACAGAAAACTTTCCAGCTGAGCCAGGGAGCCCCAGGAGGGAATCGAATTGCTCAGCAATGCTAGAGCTTTGGCTATCTCCATCCTGTTCACCCTCTCACATTGGACTTGCACATGGGCAGAATTCAATCTGGTCCATGTACAATTCACCTGGGAGTTACCTGGCTCTTCAGCTGCAACTTTTATCAGAATGACACATTAAGATTTTTTTAAAAGCTATTAATGCTGCAGGCTTGTACACCCATGTGGGAATTTTGCTGGGATGTGATTTGGAAAATGGGGCAAGCTTCCTATGCCTGGCTCTGCAGAGAATTATCTGTGTTGGTAGTATGTGAGGGTCTTTCAGAGACAGCCAGCAAGTGTAGGGCAGTGGAAAAAGTCTCAGGGTACGTGGTGACAGAGTCTGCAAATGAGTAATATCCATGTGCGTATGTGTGCAGCTAAATTCTGCCTGCAAATACAACTGTGACTCGTGTGTGTTCTTGGCCAGCTCCCAGGCATTGTCTCTGTGTGTACAAATGTAATGACTGTTTCTGTATGCTTGGGGTGAGTGTGCATGTGTTTCTGTGTGTATTTCTGGGGTGTACAGGTATCCTGCCGTGTGTGCCTGCTGACCCAGTAAATTAGTGTTTGCATATGGAATGCTTTGTGCACTCGAGCACACCAACCTCCCTGTCCCTGTGCAATGTATGATTCCCTCTGGGCTGCTCACGCCTTCTCCCATCTCCCTCTCAGTTCCAGCCACTTCTGTTCTGTGCCCAAACAGAGAACACCAAATAAATGTTGTCAGTGGCCAGCAGTTTGCTGGGGTATCTGTCACTGAAAGGGTCCTGAGTGCCTTTTGAATGCCTGGGGCTCAGGATGCAGCCTGGGGTGCCTGGGGCTTGGCTGGAGGCTCCAGCACCAGGCACAACAGCATCACCCATCACTACCCTTGGCCTCATCTCCAGGCCTGAACTGTGAAGATTTCTGTGCCTGCTGTGTTGAATGAAGGAAGATAGCTCAGGTAGGCTTGTGTCTGTAATGTCACAGCTTTGGGTTGAGCAGTAGTCCCCCATAGCATAATGCAGGCCTGGTTCTGCTTGCACTAATTGTCATCATTGCCTTCTGCAGGACTGGAACCAGGTGACTGTGAGCATCCAGCACCCAGAGGCTTCCGGGGGTCACTGCCAGTGAGCTAAGCCATCATGTGATCTCTGCCCTCAGGCCAGGTCAAATCAGGCAATTCCTGATGGAAGAGAAGGATCTGATACATGAAAATAGTTGCTGTGGCAAAATCATCTGAGGGAAAGGACTGCCAGAAATAACACCATTCCCTAGCCAAAAGCATTTATTTTAGGAAGGCACACTTTCTCTGTCTACTGCAGAAGTCAAATGCCAGGAAAAGACAGAGTTAGGAAAGACCAAGTGTTCATTCCTGCCACAAGGCAGGATTCCTCCCATCCTAGGCAGGTGTATGTTTAACATCTTCGTAGATGTCTCAAGAAATTAAGACTTTGCCTCTCCCCCACACAGCTTATCCTAGTGTTTTATTATTCCTAGTCTTAGAGATCTCCTAACATCTAATCTGAACCTCCTTCCTACACCAGAACTTGTCCCATTCCTGGTGTTGATAGACAATTCCTTTCTTATTTGAAGCAGCTTTTTAAACATTTAAAAGCTATGCTCGTATCTTGGGCTTCTCTTTTCAAGACTGAAAGGTCCTGGCGTCTTTGATCTTTTCTTACATTGTTTTCACTGTTCTCCTCTGGAGAGCTGCCAAAAAGTCCAACTGTCTCTTGAAATACTGCACACACCTTGGACATAGTGTTGTTCCCATAAGGAAATCCCAGTTTCTGGACAATTGCATCTGTTTTGAATTCAGGTCGCATTCACAGCATTTGAGATTTGCAGAAATGGCTGATAAAGGTGAGCAGGGCAATATCCCATAAGAAATCCCAAGTCTGTGGCACCCGGGTACTCTTTTCCCCCCAGTACAAATGGAAACTACTCAAGAGATGCACTGCTGGGTCAGAGCACTTGGAGATGCTCTGAGTGATGTTGAATTTCATTCCCATGTTTCCCCAACATGGTCAGGGCAAGCTTGGCATCCTGTCTGGCATGTCCCCAGCCTCTCCAGCAGACAGAGGGGCACTGCTCTTCCCCATCCCCAGGTGTCTACATGGTGGAGTCACCCATGGCCTCAGTAGCTTTGGGACTGTGTGCTGAGCTGGCAGTCAGTCAGCAAACTCAAGTGAGGCTGAAACCCTATTATTCTGTGGGCATTCTGAAATATTTGACTTCCTGCTCCAGGGAAGAGATCTCCAAAGCCACAATGAGAATTTAGGGATGTGATTTTCAATGAATGCACACTCACTATTGCTTGCAAGACCCGTATTAATAATACATCCTCAGCAGGAGAATCCAGATGCCACATAATCCTTATTAAATACACAAAAAGTGCTGTCTGTTCTGTTTCCTTTTGAAGTGTGAAACATGAGGAAAAGTCCTGATTCGCAAAGTCCAGCCAGGCCAGAAGAGCTACAGTAATGGCACAGCCCAGCACCTTCCTGGTGCATCACTTACCCACAGGGTGCCTCTTTTCCATGGGAAGTGAGGTGACCTTGCTGCAGCAACTGTGGGAGCTCTTGCCCACACACCTGCAGGTGCTTCAGTGAGAGGTTTCTTTCAATGGCAGCAAACAAAATCCACTGAGAGCTGCAAAGCCCTTTATCGGTAAGGTGTTAATCTATTTTCCTCCCTGTTCTTTTGTTTTGTTTTGTTTTTGTTTTTTTTGTTCCTCTCATTCGTGGATATTTATTAAAAGAGAGAGAGAGAGGGAGAGAAAGAAAGGGAATGAATAAAAATCCATTAAATCTAACCCATAGCTTAAATGTTTATACCATGTCTAACTGCCTGATCCTGCCATTACTTTCCCCTGCATCCTGCTATACCTGCAATTCAAGAAAATTGCCTCCCAAATTGCCATCTTTAGTTTATGATCCACGTACACTCGAGTGTAAGCAGTGGATGGAAATGGACTAAAAATTTAATCCAGCCAGGATTTTCTTGTGTTTTTCAGCAGTCTTTGCTGTCAAACCGTAAGTCCTGCTTATTAAAGGTCATGGATATTAGAGAAAGAGGCAGGGAGAACTACAGAAAATTACATCTATAGCAATGCATATAAATTAAAAAAAAAAAAAAAAAAGAGAGAGAGAGACCAGTTAAAAGTTGTGTTTGTTACAGTGACATGTACATGCAGAAACCCTTGGCAGAAATCTTCAACATTCAAGCTGCACTGAGATTTGCCCTTAGAGTTGGCTAAAGTCCCTCTGTTTCACACTTCCATGATCAGATTTCTTATCCTAATTTGACCTAACAGTCCACAGAGATTAATGAAAATTTCCATGTAGTTTTTTGTTTGTTTGTTTTTGTTTTTTGGTGTTTTTCAAGTGAAGTGCCCTTCCATCTCCACTTTCCCTAAGGAGGCTTTTTAAAAATGTTCTTTTTGGAAATATGGTCCTAGTTATTTCTCCTCTATTAGGGACTTTCTAGTTAAACCACCACTGCCCTCGTTTCCAGTAAACTCACAACTTCACGTACAGATGCACACTCTAATCACAGTCCCAGCTGTTAAACTGGTTCTCAGATCATCTGCCCTGGCTTCTCTGGTTCCCAAAAGGCAACTTCTTGCCTCTAGCACTCTTTCTCCCCTTCCCCCCTTCTTTCAGTCTCCTTTCGGTAATCACTTATTTTTAGGACCATTAATTTGAAGGTTCCCAAACAAAGGCATAAAAAATATATGTAAAAAATAAATAGAAAGTGATCATTGTTTTGCAGAGTGGTGGTGAGCTTGGGGAGAGATGAAGAAGGGGAATGAAACAGAAGGAAGGAACAAATTTGTGGAAGAATGGTTCTGTGGAGAATCATTCACCACCAATATATCATCACTGGTGTGGGATGCCTCTGGTTCTCAAACTGCTGATGATTGGGGCAGTAAGATTGCTTTATTCTTCCAGTCTCATCCAGTTACCTGCTGTTGGACACCTTTGGGAGTGGAACACGGGGTCTCTGATCTGACCCAGATGTGATGAGGGCTGGACCCAGGGCACTGAGCCCTGCAGGGCTGCTTGTGCCTGCAGTCACGTCATCCACATGCAGGCTCCTTGCTGAGGTGACCACACCAGGGCCATGCTCATCTCTGCATGACCCTGGGGAGATGCCTCTGGATCCACAGTCCCCTGGGATCTGGATCATGTGCTGGAGATGACTGCCTCTCTGAGTACAGAGGGTTTCCTAGCCACAAGCAACAATATCACCATATATCATGCTCTGGTGGGAGTCTGGTGTGCCAGCCCTCATGCACTGACACCAACACACACCCATGGACAGGGGCAGGCACTGCTGAGGGATCTTGTCCCACTTCTGCTCCCTACCTCATCAAGCCCCTGCTGGAAGGATGGACACAATAAATATTCATTGCGCACTTACAGGTCTATTAAAAGCTACGTCTTTTTTTTTATTCCCTCCAAAGTAGGTTCATCTATTCTGAGTATGCTAAGGGCCTACCAAATCACTCTCTTTAAATATGCCATAGTCCTAGTGATAAATGCAGCTGCTGAAGTGGTACCTCTCTGGTGTTAATCGAATGCTTTAATGAAGTCAGCATGCTGTTCACATGCATTAAAATACTCAGTCCCAGTCTGAAGAGGTGTGGTACCTCTCCGGCTCCTGTGCCTCTGCACCAGAGGTAAATAAAGTGCTTAAGACCTCTGTTGAGAAGGGATGAATATCTATTTGTTGCTGCTTCTCCTTCAGGCACTCCTCCCTCTCTGCCTCCCCCCCATCCCTGACCTTTTTTCTTAAGGTATGAATGGTATTTAGTGCCTCCCCTCCCAAGATTACACAGGAAAGTGTCATGGGTGTGCTCTGACAGCTGTTCTCTCTTATTCCTGTTGTGTGCAGCAAAGCTGGAGCACTAACTTCCACAGTCTTCCCAGTGTCCAGAGCAAGGGAGCCATCAGGGGGCTGAGCAAGCAGGGAGGCACAGTGACCTGTGGCACCTTGCACATCCAGGATCTTGAGTCCTGCATCCACAAGGGTAGTGGTGGCCTTGCAGGCTTGCAGGCAGGAGAGAGGCTTTCCCTGGAGAATCCTACTGTGGGTGGGGCCATGCTTGCCTTCAGAAGGCTTTCAACATCACTGGTGTGGCCACTGGTGTGGTCAGTGGCTTGCACATGAGAATGAAGAAGGCATCAACAAGGGAAATGAAGGATCAGGAGCACAAGTCCTGTGAGAAATGTCTGAGTGTGCTCAGCCTAGAGAAAAAGAGGCTCTTATTGCTCTCTACAACTATCTGGAAGAAGGTTGTAGCCAGGTGGGAGCCAGCTCCATCTCCCAGGTAACGAATGACAGAACAAGAGAGAATGACGTCTTTTCTCAGAACTTTACTGGAAGTTCTGCCAGACCAGGTTTAGGCTGGATATTAGGAAAAATGTCTCCATCTAAAGGAGTGTCCAATCACTGGAACAGGTTGCCCAGGGCAGAGGTAGAGCCACCATCCCTGCAGGTTTTATAAAGATGAGTAAATATAGTACTTGTGGGCATGGTTTAGTGGTGGAGCTGGCAGTGCTGGGTTAATGGTTTCAGTTGATGGTCTTTGAGGTCTTTTCCAGCCTAAATGAGTCTGTGATTGTGCTATTCAGGGAGGCTATAAGCCATGGGTAACATAAAGGATAAGTAAAACTCCATCTTGAGACGTTCAAGTCTCTGATGTACTCAGGAACTGGGTACCCAGGCTCCTGTGGGAGTCCAGAGAGCTATTTCTCCAACCCTGACTTAGACACTGACCTTTGGTCAGCTGAATCACTCTCTACTTAGCTGTTTAGACATTTTTGTCTGCTGTGTGGGTGTCTGCTGGGTGCATGGACATCTGTGGTGGGAAAGAAATCCCACCCCACTCCCAGTTACATGGACAATATTAGAAGGTTTAGACCCACTTGGGACCTGTGGGATCCCTTTGGGCTTCCTTCTGACCCAGAAAGAAGCACTGCACTGCATTTGTAAGCCCATTTTTAGAAGGTCAAGATATTCTGAAGTATCTCAGATGACACTATTTGTCTATGGGTAGACAGCTGAATGGAGTGGTGGTTCCCAGAGAAATTAAATTGGCATGGTATGGCTGCATGCAGGCACCTGGATTCAGGTTACTGACACCTACATGAGGTATTTTTTCCTCCCTGTCTGTGGATCTCCATGGGAAAAGCTGGAAGGGCAGCTCAGGAATGTTAAACTTTGTACATTCAGGCTTGCTATTATCAACAAAAACTGCATTTTGCAGACTCTGAGTGTAGAACTTTGTGTGTGGTATGCAGACAAATAACTCCCCAGGACCCAAACAAGACCCACCAATGAATTTCACATAGGCTACACAACAACAACAGAAAACATCACTCCCAAATAGAACCACCCACCCCCCCCAAAAAAAAAATGCTCCAGGGAAGGGGTGAGACTGTAAGCACTTCTCATGCCCTTGAGCATCCCAGATTTACTTACTTGGCATCTAATTGGAAAAGGAAGATACAATACTCACTTGGGGAGCTGAGCCACGTGGTAAATTGTGTCTTGTGCCACACCACAAGTGAATATGACCCAGCTGAACATGGTTTAAAGGACTCTGAATGTTCTGCTCTTTGTCATATCTGATCTATTTTTAAAAGAGCTTATAATCCATCCTTTGATCCATCTTTTCTTTCTTCCCGCTGGTCCTTCCTCCTCTCTTTCTTCTTTTTTTCCTTTTTCCTTGTTTTCCTACATGGATGGAAACCTCATTCACCATTGCTGAAGCATACAGCTGAAAAAGGGACCAGAAGGCTGAGTGGATTCCAATCACAGGGGTCCAGGAATCTTCTCCTAGACAAGCATAGTAAAAAATGCAGAGTGTTCAATTAAATATCCATTCTGAGTTAATGTCAATAACTTACAGTTGGTTAAAATACGTTTTCTGAGGGAATATACTGTGATGGAGGGCATCAGAAGACAGAATGTTATACATCACTCTTTTGTGTTTTCTCAGTCATGTCTAGAAATAAAAAGTGGGGTATATTTCCAAGCTTGAAATTGTCTTGAGGTCCTTGAGACAGTCCCTGCAATGTCTTTCTTACAGTATTGAACAGCTCCTGAAGATCTTTACCAACTTATCCTCGCTAAGGAGTGTACGTGCTGCTGCAACATGCCTCTTGATCTTGCTGTCAGTAATCTAAGGAGGTTGAGGGCAAGACTCAGGCCACCTGCTTCAGTAGGTAATAAGGAAAGTAAACACAATTCGTGTCCTCCTGCTGGAGACAGAAATTCAGAAAACTCACAGTCCTGCTTGGAGAGAAAAAGTGCCAAAAAGAGTCACTCACTGCATTCTCCCATGCCTGGCCCTAAGCTCACAAGAAAGGGACATTTAATCTCTTCTACCCTGGGGTGATTTTTGTGTGCAGCATTCCAGGTGCATTTTGATTGATCATTCTCAAAGTTAAAACACCTTCCCTACTCCTATTCTTGCTTCTACTCATTATATCTTGTATCTTGTTTGTCTATCCAAATATCACACAATAAATCTGCCATCAAAAGGGGAAATTGCTTTCCCCTTACAAACTCCTAATATTTTTCCCAATTGTCTGCTTTCTAGTGACAGCACCAAGACCACAACTTCCCTTCTTCCTGTGGGAGGGCACTCCCTTCAGCTCTGAGTCTGTGTCCTGTCCTTGTAAGAACTGACCATCTTTGTCTCAGCCAATAGCTTCATTACCAGCAATTTTGCTTTTCCTCCCAGATTATGGATGACAAGACACAGTCATGCTAGGATTCCTACCAACTCCTACAGACCCTGCCTCCTCAGAAACACCCCCACCTGCCCTTGATGCCTCATAAACAACTACTTTTTAGCAGATCACTTAGCACTTCCTAATCCATTTAGGGAGCACTTCATGGACATTGCATCACACTAATTTTTTAATCAAACTGTCATGAGCTGCAAAGTCGAAGCTTTATAAAAGTCTAAATATATTATATTCACATAGTCACCTTTATCATCCCAACTTTTTATCTCATCAAAGAGTGTTTGACAAGTCCTATTTTCTATTAGTCTATGTTAACTGGCCCTAATTATGTTCCCATGCATTAATTCTGTTTTGATTGACTCCTGTATTAGTTTTTCCATTATTGTGATGAGATTATGTCAGACTTGCCACTCTAGAGCTGCCGGGGTCAGACCACTTTCTCTTTTCTAATACTGGCACATAATGAGAGCTCCCCTACTCCTCTGGAATTTCCCTAGTGCTACAGGAGTTATTCAAGACTGATGTCAAGGGGTCAGAAATTCCCTCAGCCAGTTCTAGGAAGAGTCTTGGCTGCAACTTTGCAGATCCTGTTCATATAAAATGTGTTTATCCCTAGAAGAAATTGCTTAACTTCCTTCTTGGTTGCTAGTAGAGTGGAAAATATTTCGACATCCTTGTGTGATATAAACACATCCCCTTCTTTCCTTCCAAACTCAGAGCAAACATATTTATTGAATATTTCTACCGACTCTAAATCATTATTCACATTTTTTCTGTCTCCACATGGTTGGCCCATGACATCGCTGACATTTCTGGTTTTCCTAATTAGCCTAGAGAAGTCTTTCCTGTTCAATAATTTGGATCTTTCCTTGCCACCTTTATCTTCTCCTTTCCTTTTTCTGTACTTCCTATCTTAAAATTTATACTGATTTGCATTTCTGCTTCATGTCCTTGCTTTACTTTGCTATTCTAGGGCTAATTGCTACCTTCATGTCAATGCTGAACTAAAAATGTCTGTTTGGCCAAAAATTGTTCTGATCTTTTTCTTATGAAACCACAGGGTTTAGGCCTTTGTAAACTCCCCTTAAAGCTTTCCTTACAGATACACATACATGTTTTCATGCTATGCATGTGTGTCTGTGTATGTATCTATGTGTGTATAAACATTTTTCCCATGCTCAGGGAAGTTTGTGCTTTCCCTCAGCTTTGGGAAATTGTTTTCTGAAGTCACAGCACACATCTTTTAGAGAGGGGGTTGTTTTTATTAGGTGTCATGAACAAGATTCCAGGGAACTGAACCACTTGGATGTACCCAGGCAGACCCTTTGATGTACCTTCCAAGAGCTTTTGCACTTTGTAGAGATGGATGTAGCTGGATGAGGCTGGTCAGGAGCAGGAAAGTTGTCCATCCAAGGCAATCCAACCTACAAATCCTCATGGTTATTTTCTTACCTCACCCCCAAGTCTGCAGTAAGGCTCTAGTCTGAAGCACCCTGTCAGGGTCACAGGTATTCTATAATGGTCTTGGGATAGCTCTGCTGGTATGTAACATTGGATGTTGACTGTACATAGCCATTTCATAAGACTCATTTGGAACTCAGATTTGTGTGACCACAAACTCCACTAAATGAAAAATCATTACAAGGAAAGGAGACACTAGGCAGCTGGAGGGGAAAGAGCTCTTTTACATTAGTAACATGGGGAAGACGAGATAGATTTTGCTACTCTGAGTAACAAAGGTTGTACCTGCTTGAAGGCTGCCTGACTCAATTTGTTGAATGATTCAGAATGACCTTAGGTGTTGATAATTCTGTCTCCTATGAGATTTCCTAGGAATTCAAGCTTTTTACAGCTAATATGACTTTACCCAAGCTGTGTATGTCTGAGGACTACTCAATAATGACAGTCAGTTTGGTTTGTTTGTGCTTGTGCAATCTCATTTTGTCTGTTCAGCACGTAAGGATGTCAGAAGATGCTTTATCAGGGTTCAAGCTGAAAGAATATGAGAAAACCCTTGGCAAAGTAAGATGAAATTGTAGGTGAAATAACTATCATAAAGCAAGCTGTGGCTGACAGACACCATTTTAGAATCATTACAGACAAAGTTCAGCACATTGAAGGAATAAAACACAGTCAGCTCAGCCCTGGTTGTTGAGTCTGAAACGGATGGTTCAAATCATGGTTAATTTATTCAAACTGGCTTTCCATCTTGATGTGATAGACAGGTATGATATGCCTATCCTGTAGTTAAATAGTTCTCACAACAATGCATCAAATTGAGTTCCATCATTGGTTATAATGCAGAACATTGACCTGTGACATTTGAAATTAAATGACAGGAGCACAAACACACTCATTCCCAAGTGATCAAGCTTTTCACACAGGTGGAACATTTTTGTTCCAGCAGCCATTTTGTTCCAGCCATAGCACCCGACTTGTGTCAATCACAATTCAAAGCAAAGAGAGCTCACAACATATAATTATGCTGCTGATCTCTTTACCTCAGGATGCTGTGGACAGTAAGAGATTACCTGTGTTTAAAAGTTGACTGGACAAATTACTGGAGGAGTGAGCTACTGCTGGCTATTACACAAAACAGGTTCACCTACTTCAGGATGTCTGTGTGATAGAAAGTGCTGGAGCCTGGCAGAGTACTCAGAGGAAATATCACTATATCCTTGCCATGTTTTTGTACTTTCCATGTAGGCATCTCCTGCTGGCCATTGCCAGAAATAGGACAGTGTTATAATGGATTTTTTGTCTGAGTGCACCCATCCTTAGATTTTTAATCAAACCCAGTGGAAGTGCCTGACCATGATTAAAACAGGCATGGGAATGGGCTGTGGGTACCTAAAAGTTTGGCAAGGCAGCTCTTCAGCTGAGAGTGTGTCACAGGAGCTGATGTACAGCTGGGTGCAGTACTGCATGAACAACAAAACAAACGTCCTCCTTGGGCTGGGATTTCATAGCTGAGCTTGCACTCTCCTTGCAGACACAATCTTAATGGTGAATGAACTTCAGGGTAGACTGCATTTGATGCAAGATAGCAGTCATTATTCAAGCTGACATTGACAAAATGACAGAGTGGTAAAGTAATGGCACATTCTTTGATACTGCTCTCAGGGTCAGGGTGCTCACTGCTGTAGGATGGCTTATCGATCTGGCTTGCCATTTTTAGAGACCAGACAAGATGTCAGAAGGAAGTTGCAACTGGTGAATAACAAGAATTAAAGGATTTTGCATTGATTTGTGGCCTTCACAAAGCGTGGACATTTTATGGTCTCTGAACAAATATTCTGAAACTTGTGTTCCTCCCACATGATGATTCCATGGATAGGAGGTGCTTTGGTAGCCAGCAACTTTCTTATTTCTGCTCTCACAATTTTATTCCTGTGAGCTTCCAAGAATGTTACATACAGGGATGGATTTCATTTTGAGGCCCGTAGTGACACAAAAGGGCAGCTCTGATTTCATAGCTACATGCATTCCTTTGGAGAATGAAGGTTTATGCAAAGTCTTGGTGCACAAGGAGGATGCCAAGCCAAATGTATTTTTAGCTGCTCAGCCAGCTGGGTTTCTTGTGTCTATGAATTCACTGCTTTTCCCCACATAGATGAACAGAAACACCAGTCTTGTAAAAGTTCTCAGTAAAGCATCTGTAAAAATTGGTGAACCCCAAGGTGCTGTGAAGCTCCCAAACTTTCTTTGGATCCCATCCAGCAATGGCAGAAACACTTTAGTTTTACAATTATTCCCTCTGAGGAGAGATGGAGGAGATGATGTATCCAAGGAATTGTACTTTAGTGAACTTTTAATGTTTTATGCACAGTCTGTTTTCCCAAGCATCCGCTAGAGAGGACCAGCACTGTCCATGGAGCCAGCCAGGAATGAGCTTGAGGCATCCATGCAGACATTACGGATGCAAGGCCCAACGGGAACAGGCTGAGCAGCTTTGCTAAGTACTCCAAGTAAAATGTGTGCTGCAGAGCCTAAAGCCTTCTAGTCAACACCTTCATAAATGCACACCAAGTTGCAAGCTCTATTTAAGCCCAATTCCATAAACATCCTGGCACTCTGTGTCCTTTTCAACAGTTCGTTGATTAAAGACAGATGACATTTGGTTTTGATCATTATTTATTTTTCACAGTTTGGTGCAGTCAACAACAAGGCATAAAGACCCATCCTTTTTTAACAAACACAACAGAGGCATAGAGGGAAATATATGACTGAATGAAATTCTCTGTTGGGCATTTTTTTTAAGGTATTCCTATGGGGCTTGAAATCTAGTCTGGAGAAGTGGTAAATTATTTCAACTGAGGTGCTGGCTTCAAAATCCAGATTGTTTGGATATCAAAAGTCAGAGGCTGAATTACAACACCAGTGAGATTTCATGCAGGTATTTTTCAGAGGTCTGGGGCAGAGATTCACCTAGGCTTGCTAGACACAGACATGGTCAGTGTGACCACATTATTTCCAGGACATCAACGGTGTCAACATAAAAATTACCACTTTGGACAAAAGGTGTCCCTACTGATGGGATTTTTCCAAAATGCACTGCATTTGCACTGGTGATGCACTGCAAGCAACACCAGGGGAATGTGTCAGGTTGATTGAATCAAACTGTGTGTTCACAAGGTGAACTGGGATCAGGACTTGGGGAGCTCACTCTGACACAACCACTAGCAAGGTCAGGAGGGGCTCCAGCTTTGCTGGACCAGAAAATGAAGCTTCAGGGTAGCTGTGAGGTTCCCACATGTGACAAAGTCACTCAAAAGAAATCGTGAAGCAGAGCCAGCAGAGCAGAATTTCCGTGTGCATGGGTAAAGCCGAACAGCAGCTGAGCTATCGACTTTCAGGTCTCACCAAGGCTGGGTGCTCTGCACATTTCCTTGGCTGGGCAATCTTTAAGAAAATGGATTTTTCAAGTGTGATATAAACAAAGCCTGAAGAAAACTGCCCTGAATAGTCCATCTGGTGCCTTTCTTGGTGCCTTCCCACCCTATCAACCAGCACTGGTAAAAATAAAGGTTCTGTGTGGGGAAAGTAAATACGATCTGAGCAAGAAGAAAACTATTTGCCCTTGATTTTGCGGACTTTGCAGGCCTGTCTGCAGAGTTCAAGCAGGGGTTTGTACAGGTCTGGAATGCTGACGCCAGCCAACTGAATCCTTTGCTTTATTCTATCATCTTTGGCAGAAGCAGACTGAGGCACACCAGCCCACTCACTCCTGGTCAAACTTTGTGTGCAGCAGATCAAAGCCGGACAAATGCTGCCTGTTGCTTGCCAAAAGGGCCAGGTGGCAGAAAGCTTCTCACATGTCAGCAGGCACTAGGAAAAGTTTGGGAAATGTTAATAGACAGCTGATGTCCTAGTGGAGATCTCAGGCTGCAGCTTTCAGAAGGTCACTGCACCTTCAAGCACAGCTGCTGAGGAGTCAGGGGTGCGTGCAGCTGGGTGAGATCCAGGGTTACAAGGATACAGGGATACAGGGCTGAACAGAGGTGTACCTGTTTTCCTGGCGTGGGTCAACACAGAGAAGACAACCAAGGAGCAGAGGCAGATGGCAAAGACAGAAATATGAATTCTTGTACCCATAATAATCAGCTTTGTCTTTCTTCAAATCACAAACAAGTGTTTGAAGAGGAACCCATCCTCTTCCCTGGGTTGCTTTGGTGGTCTGGAATACACTCCAGGAATTGCTTCCAGTCAGCTGTCTGTTTCTACACTCAGCTTGCAGAGTAGTCAGTGCCCCAGATCTTAGTGGAATTTAAATGGAAAGAGGGCAAAAAGGCTAATCCAGGGAGGGAGCCAGGAAGACATTTAGAAGCAGGAACATGGTAATGCAAAATCACTTCTCCCAACAACACTTCAGTCTCCTCCCTAGGACCAAGTATTAAACGGGACAGAGAGCTGCTGTGATTTGGCTTCTGCTCTTCATATGTTGAATTTTATTTTCCTATTTAATTTTTTATTGTCTCTTTTTCTTTTTCATTTGGGAAGTGACCCAAGAAACTGTGTTTCCCACATAGCCATTTCAAAGGAAATTTGATGCTGCAACAAGGACCCTGGGGGAAACACTTTGGGAAAACAGCACCAGCTCTGTCCTGCATTTCTATTTTTTTTTTTCCTTAGGAAGAAAAGAAAGAAAAAAAGAAGGGGAAAGAGAGAGGAACCCTCAGTGTGGGGAGACATGAAGCTGGGGGAGATTGGGTTTCAGAAAAGCAGGCAACGTGGCTGCTTCATCCTGCTTCTTGAGCCAAGGACTCTCAGACTTTGCTCAGCCACAGAAATAACTCACTCTTCAAAGCTGACACTTATGTGATCCCTTTTTTTTTGTCCCTTTACCTTTTTGTCCCTCCTGGAAGGCTCCACAAAACCTTGACTCAGCCTGCCATAAAGGTTTCTGGACATTTGAAGATGGAGACATGATCCCTTCTTGCCTTCCCTAGGAGACAGGAACTTTGGAGGGGGGAAAACTGCTGCATGCTGTGGTCAGGCACTGCTTGGCAGCCTCCTGGAGATCCAGAGATGGAATTGTTTATGTCAGGGCCTGGCACTTCCAGGTTAAGTATCCTCATGCACTCCACACCTCTAAATCTGTCCCCAGAGCAAAGATCTCAGTGTTTTACAGGATCACAGATTGATTGCTCAACACAGCAGTAATGGGGACTGTCAGGACACTTCATTCTGTCTCCTGAAAAAAGGATCACCCTCCTGAAACAGCCTTAGGGTGCAAAATGGTCTCTCCTAGTTGTGCTGAAGTTGGCTGGGGTTGGAGAAAGGAGGAAAAACCTTTTCCCAGCAGGTGCATGCCCAGCTGTTTACCCTGCCTTTGATAACTAAACAAGGGCTTTGATCAAAGCTGCTTGCCATGAACATCTGCCCCCGCCTCTGAAATGCAGCTTTGCCTTGTCAACATGGAGAGACACAATACTGGAGGCTGGGATCAGGCAGTGCAGTTGGTGAGGGGTATTCTCATGCTGGTCAGGTGAGCAGAGAGACAGGTACCTAGTGTTTGCACCTGAGCTGCTCCATCCATGCAGCTGCTGGGCAGCTGGACTCAGATAACCCTTAAGTCACAAGCTCCTGCAGTGCCAGGAGGGTCTGACAAGTGGAACTGGTCTCTGAAGGCTGCAGGAACACAGTCTTGAGTCTTGTCTCACAGGGGACTCTGACCCTGTGGATCAACCAGAGAAAGGGTGGTATTTCACCAGCCAGCTCACTGTAATTCCACTTTGCGGGATGGGAACAGTAGTAGTGATGCCCCAGGTTGTACACAAGTACCCTGAAGAGTCCAACAGCTGACAAAATATTTGTAGTCTTCTCCCCTTGTCCTTCTCACTCATGGTAACTTAAAGAGTGCCGCTGACTGATGCTGCCAGACTGGTGGGATTTAGTTCCTTCAGTCAATGAAAACAAAAGCTCATTTGTACATCCTTACGTCCCTGGATTCATTTGCTCTCTCCCCTTCCCCATGGCTGGGAGCTGTCTGGCAGAACATCAGGAATCATCTCCCAGCTCATTGCAGGTCAAATCCTTACCCTCTTGCACAGAGTGATCTGAGAAGTGCTGCAGAAAAAAGCATTTGTGTCCCACAAGCCACTTGGAGCAGCATCCTCGAGTCCCAGGGGGTCACTGAGTGGGAAGGTGACCAGGTGCCTGGTCCCCTGCTGTCCCTCACTGTGCCATCATGATGATGGCACCATGTCCAGATGACACAAGGGTGTCCAGATCCACCACTTGCACACTGCATGTCACAGGGATGTCACAGCATCTGGGCAGCTGAGTCCTGATCCCATGGAAAGGATGTGCTGGTGGAGGCCTGAATGAGATGTGAAAATTAGTTCTTCAGCATTCCCCTTGTCCTCTCAGCCTCACTTCACACAGCTCTAAAGAGCCACTGTAACCCCTTACAAGCTCCTCAAGGTCTGTTCAGGCTCTGAAATTCCCCCAGGCTGGCAGACTGCCCCTGTTCACCACAAAGTACTGAAAGGCCAAACTTGCTCTGCTGTAGCTGAGCAGTCTGTCCATTTAATAGAAATGTAGAATACTTCAGGTTGGAAGGGACCTTTAAAGGTCATTTGTTCCAAGTCCCCTGCAGGGACATCTCCAACTGGATCAAGTTTTCACAACCCTGTCCAACCTGGCCTTGAATTTTTCCAGGGATAAGACATCTATCAGCCCTCCGGGAAACCAATGCCACTGTTTCCCCACTCTCATTTTAAAGAATTTCTTTATTGTATCTAGACTTCTTTTCATTTAAAACAATTCCCCCTGCCCAACTGCTGCAAGAATTCCCGCGGCATGGCACACTTCCCTGGGCAATGAGACTGCAGGAAACATCGGCTGGGTAAAGAGGCCATCACTAAATCCCAGTCCTCTCTTCCACAACCCGTGCTGGTGCCCAGAAGATGTGACTGTGTATTTCCACATTTCCATTGATCCCCTTGAGCTGAGCATTGGGAGACCACAGGGACGAGGCCTGTGGCCACAGAGACATGGGATGTTCCCCTGCCTGTGTGAGGTTATCCTGGGTGTGAACATGGTTTACCAGGGTGAAACCCATTGTTTATGCCGGGATTCAGCTCAGCCACTCCAAGCACTGCAGTCTGACAGACTTCATTTACTTCCCCTCCCACCATCCAGACAGTGGAACCTGGCTCTGCTCCAGAGCAAGGGACATGTTTCAGAGCAGGACAAGATTGTCACTGTCCAGCACACTCTCTTGCCCTTGGCAAGGGATTCTAGATAAGATCAGCAATTTTTCTTTTTTTTCTTTTTTTTCTTTGCCATGTATAGATTCCCTCATCGAGGATGGACAGAGATCCATGAGATTCATTTCATGGATGGCTCCAAACAGCTGTGGCTCAGAAACAACTTTCAAATGCTCTCAGCCTGGTACCATCTGAGTGAGCACTGAGTGTCCTGGAGCCCTGATTTGCCTTCTAATCCATCTATCTGAATGTTTCAAACAAATATTGCCCCCTCAGCTTCTCCATCTCAGCTTATCTCCATATCTTATTTCATATTCCCAAGTGATGTGGAATAACACGTCTGTGATATTACTTTTTAAGTAACCTTAATTGTCTGATTTTGATTTGTGTTAAATTGTGCTTTCTCCTGCAACCTGAGAGGCATCAGAATTATACACACAGGGTTTCATTGGGAAATATTTTCGTGTGCTTGTTCGGTGAGCCCTCATGTTGGAGGGCATGTGCATGAGGGGGCAGAGTTAAAGCTTCTGGGGAAAGATCAACTTCTGAATTTTCTGAGGCTTATGAGATTAAAACCTCACATTTAATGTCTCATTGAAAGAGAACTGTCAGATTCTATTTCACATAAGATGTTGTTTCTGTGAAAAGTGCTTTTTACAAAACATATGGCCAAGGTAATTGTTTGGGGCTTGGGCGGTGGGAGTAGGGAGAGGGAGTTATTCCAGGGAAAGCATATCTTTTCAACAGCTCTGACCGGAAGAATTGGAGCCCTCAGTCAATGCATGAAAATGAAGCTGAGTTCATAGTGCAGCGATGCTCGCTTTCCCGTTTCCTTTGCCAGGAGGGAGACAAGCAAAGGGAAGCAGGCTGCTCAGAGGAGAGAGCCATGCAGTGCCTCAGCACAAGTCTCAGACACCTTCCATGGCTCCAGATCCACCTCAAGCAGAGCTGAAAGACCACAACCCAACTGGCAAAGGCCTGCTTGCACATGGGTGCATTTAATGAACAACACACTTTGTTCATTACATGCCTTCACTTTAAATCATAAAAGATTTCATGAAGGCTTTTCCTTTCCAAACATATGTAGATTAGTCGCTCTCCTTTAAGGTGGCTTTTGTGTGTACAGCAGAGAGAAATGTTCAGCCAGGCTGAAGCTCAGGGCTGACATCAGTGGGAGCTTTCGTTAATTGAATTACTGTTTTGTGGCAGAATGTTTTAAAAATAAGCGGAAATGTCCCACATACTTTTTTGGCTGAGAGATCAAATGTATCCAAAGGAATTCAATAATATTCCTACATCTGTGAGTCCTGTCTGTCCCTGGAGGGAAAAAAAAAAAAAAGTCAAATTCAGCCTCCACCATTGTTTGTGTTCATTATATTCCCTTATCGTCTTTTTGGCTTGTGGGCAGCAGGGGGGAACTAGCAGAGTTCCTCGGGCCTCAAATGGAAACATATAGAGTCATATGCATATCACAAGAGCAGGGAGGACAGTATCAGAAGAAAAGACTCTCCACTATTCATCTGAATAAGAGCCGTGGTTTGCTTTGAAGGCATTCACCTCCCCCATTGCTTGCTTTTCTTGTGAATACTTATTGTGGCAGAATCCAGGCTGAAAAGGTGCAGGTAAAAAAAGGAAAGCATGAGGTGAGATTCTTTGAACCAGCATTCGCATGCAGAGCCACATGTGGATGTGAATTTTCAGGCAAGTGTATCTCTAGATATGTATTGGCAGGCAAATCCCAAAGCAAGTACTTGCACTTATATGAACTGATGAGGATTTATCTAAGAATTTGCTGGCAAAAGAACACTCATGTGAGCACTTATTCAGAGATACACTAGCAGGGAAATATTTATTCATGGGCTTGTCCACAAATGCCTTAGCTGGAAGTTCATATGTAAATAGAGGTGCTACCATCCCCTCCACGTGTGCCCAGGGAGGGAAGGCGTGTTCATGTACAGGTGAGCAAGGCAAGCAACAAGCAAATGAAAATACGAATATGAAGGGAGGGAAAATGGCATTTGGCACCCTCGTGGAAGGTCTGTGTGTGAGTGCCCAATCTGGGATGCTGGTGAGATCAAACATGCAAACAAACTCAGACAGGACTTTCCTGTGACGGAGGCTCATGCATGTTGGCAATGCAGTCAAGTACAAACACATATCCATTTTCATGGCCAATGCTCAGGCAATCAAGTATTAACTGGTGATTTTATGGTGGCATAGGAAAGCAAGAACTTGCCTGTCAGCCCTTGGCTGCTCCTTGGATTTTCTGGAGTCCTCTGTGAGAGGAGAAGTAGGAACAAAGTCAAACATCTCACAGCCAAAGAGAAGCACCCTTAGCTCAGACCTACACTAACTAAACTCACAGAGAAAGAGCCCAGGTGGAACTGCCTTGCCAATTCCTGATCTTGGGATGTCAAAGTGAAAAAAAGGAATGGCATCAAATCCCTCTGGATATATTTGACCTTCTTCACCAGAATAATTGTATTGGACATTCCAGCTTATTTTTTAAACGTTCTGCCACTAAACAGCTTAATCTCCTTTGACATCAGCTCTTAGCTTCAGCATCAGGCCAGGATTTATTTAAACTGCCTTAAATGGATATTGCCAGGCTGGAAAGAAAAATAATTCCATGAAACAACTGATACTTTAAAAACAGTTGTTTTTAAATACCCCATGCCCCTAAAACAGACTCTCCTGCATGGCTGTCTTGTAACATGGGATTTATCAAGAGGGAGGTGAATCCCCTCTACCAGGGGGCTCCATTGCAGACGGACCTCACCAGCCAGTGCCAGGCTTTCCATGGAACATAAAGGGCTTCAGGCAGCTGCAAATAGTTGAGCACTGGTCACAGCTTGTTGCTGATTTAAAGCCATCGAGTCATATGTGCCTGCACAGGAAAGTGAGCTGTACATGGCCCTGTCTGCCAGCACTGCCACCTCCCCATGAGCATCCCGTCCTGCTGGAGTCCTGTGCTGTGTGGGAAAGCCACTTGTGTTGGGATTGGCTGGAAGAAGGAGAGGGTGGTGGGGGCAGAAATGGGGGCTGCCTGGATCTGGCTTTGGAAGAACTCTCCTCCTCACATGGTGTCTCCATCTATCTCCCTCCTTCAGTGAAGCTCTGCTTTCCATCTCTTTCCATCCCACACATCCACATTGTAAGGCAGCCCCTGCACCCACCTCACCTTTCTCCCCGTGCCTGCAGGACTGCAGGCTGCACACACACCTTTCCTGTCATCAGACATGCACCCCCTCACACACCCCATGTGGAAACCGCCAGCCAGGCTCCCCGAATGTGAGCTTGGGGAGTTATAAAAAGGTAGATGTGTTTTTCAGGAACACAGCAGCCCAGCTGAGCAGAACTTCAAGGGGGCCACTTCTCGCTCCTTTTCATTTCCACTCCGAAGAGTGCCTGAATGATGTCCGGTGGGAATGAGCTCGCCAAGAAAAATGCAGCTGAGTTGCTGTCGTAAGGGCTGTGTTCTTCAAGCCGTAAAACCAGAGTGGAGGAGCCGTGTGAGAAGCTAAGACCCTCACGCACAGGCCATTATGTTCTTTCCTGGTTTGAAGCGGATTTAGGACTGGCTCAGCCTCCCTGGGGGCTGGAGGCTGCTGCCAATCCATGCAGCCTAGCAGCAGCAATAAGCAGCTGAATGTCCTCAAGCCTCTTCTTTACAGAGAGCAAAGAACATTCCACATCCCTCTTCCTCCAAAACAGCGGCTGCCATCAAGGAATCATATGATGGATTGTCAGAGAAAACCACTATCCTCTCTCTGAGTTTTGGACCTGAACACCTTCCCCCTCCAAGGCCTGTTGCCATCTCCTTATTCTGGCTCCACTGTCATGGCAAGGAATGCCTTGCAGGGCACCCTGGATGGGAGCTGGGTACTCTGTGTTCTCCCCACAATTTGTCTCCAGGCAGAGGTCTTCTGGACATCATCCCACAGGTTTTTGAAGAGAGCTAAATCCTGTATCGATCCCTTGGGATTTACTAGGCATAAACCTTCCTTCCATTTTTCCGGTGTATTGGGCAGTTCTGGGGTTTTTCCTTCTCTCTTTCCTTCTCTCTTTCCTTCTCTCTTTCCTTCTCTCTTTCCTTCTCTCTTTCTCCTCTCCTCTCCTCTCCTCTCCTCTCCTCTCCTCTCCTCTCCTCTCCTCTCCTCTCCTCTCCTCTCCTCTTCTCTCCTCTCCTCTCCTCTCCTCTCCTCTCCTCTCCTCTCCTCTCCTCTCCTCTCCTCTCCTCTCCTCTCCTCTCCTCTCCTCTCCTCTCCTCTCCTCTCCTCTCCTCGAGTCTCCTCTCCTCGAGTCTCCTCTCCTCGAGTCTCCTCTCCTCGAGTCTCCTCGAGTCTCCTCTCCTCTCCTCGAGTCTCCTCTCCTCGAGTCTCCCCTCCCCTCCCCCTCCCTTTCCCCCCCCTCCCCCCCCCTCCCCCCCCCTCCCCTCCCTCTCCCTCCCCCCCCCTCCCCCCCCCCCCCTCCCCCTCCCCCCTCCCCCCCTCCCCTCCCCTCCCCCCCCCCCCCCTCCCCTCCCCTCCCCGGGCCCCCTCCCCTCGACCCTCCTCTCCTCCCCCCTCCCCTCCTCGAGTCTCCTCTCCTCGAGTCTCCTCTCCTCGAGTCTCCTCTCCTCTCCTCTCCTCTCCTCGAGTCTCCTCTCCTCTCCTCTCCTCTCCTCGAGTCTCCTCGAGTCTCCTCGAGTCTCCTCTCCTCTCCTCTCCTCGAGTCTCCTCGAGTCTCCTCTCCTCTCCTCTCCTCTCCTCTCCTCTCCTCTCCTCTCCTCTCCTCGAGTCTCCTCGAGTCTCCTCGAGTCTCCTCTCCTCGAGTCTCCTCTCCTCTCCTCTCCTCTCCTCTCCTCGAGTCTCCTCTCCTTTCTCTCCCATGGGTTAATTATTTTCTCCAACCTCCCAATTAGCAAGGTTCATCAGCAGTTGCCAGATGATTGGATTTGTCCAACTACCCTGGGGATTCATGGCAGAGACCAAGACTCTGGTCTGGGAAGGTGATACTTTATAGAAGGTGGTCATAGAGCAAGAAATACCAGCTTTGGGAGACTGTGGCAGAGCTTATCCTTTTCTGACATTTCTTTCTCACCCTTTTATCTCTCACAGTCTGTGGCTAAGTAGGGTATGCCTGGACTAGAGCAGATGGAAAAACCCCTGATTATCTGAAAACTCATCTGTGGGAAAAGGGGATTTTGGAGGAAATGCAGCTTTGGATGTTTGGGTTTCTCGTTTTGCTTGTTCACAGCTGCCTTGCACTAAGTGGTCACTGTAGCACACACTGATAGCAAAGAACCATCCAGGGCTCAGAAACAAATCCTGCTTTGGCCATGAAAGCCAGCTACCTATTCCTAAAGCCTACCTGGGGGGCTGCAAGAACAAGTAGCTACAAATGTGTGACTTTTTCCCACCAGATGCAGCTACCTGAAAGCTCAGCATCTAATTTGCACTTGTCATTTGGGATCTCTCTTGTTTGTTGAACACTTTTTGATGCAGATTCACCCTGTCTGTCGAACACCCTTGTATGAAGAAGTTATTTTCCTCATTCCCTGGAGGTATCTGCTCCTCCTCACTAGCTGTGAAAGGAGCAGGCAGCAGTTACAGTGTAAATCAGAACCATAGCATTAACACATCCAAAAATTGGTGGGATGAGCCCTACCCTCTGTGTCAGATGGGAGGTCACCCCTAGATCATACTGCCTGCCCTTTCTCACTGTCTATAAAAAGAACATTTTGATGGCTCTGGTACACTCAGATCTCAGGTGTTACACTAGGTGCCTGGGAGTGACAGAAGAAGAGGAGACAAAAAAGAGATTTTCAATAACTTTTCTAGGACAGAAGGTTAAAAAAATTTTGTGACCAATCTCAGGGTTCCCCACATCTGCTGGGATGACCTGGCTGGATATGACTTTTGCCCACCCCTCAGCTACTATGCTTTGCAAGATTCTATTGCACTGATATCCACTGAGGCTCATTTCGTGGTAGTGATATAAAAAAAATCTGCTTTAACCATTGAAGATAAATGCTGCCAGTCCAGAGGAGCCACCATGCATATTCTGTGTCCTATGTAGGGGAAATCCTGGTGCTCAGCTCCACACAAAGAGTGCAGGCTGCCTGCAGAACAGGCATCTGCAGCACAAGTGCCAATACTCACGTTCATGACCTTCTCCCCAGTCAGGTCTGCTGGAAATCTCTTTGCTTTATTAATGAGAGCAGAGATTCCTTGAGAACAATTTAAAGAATTGCTGTAGGCATAAACAGTGCATGTGCAGACCTATAGTGGTCCTTCAGGTCCTGTGCAGAAACTAGGCAGACTGATCAAGTCAGAGCCCAAGGAACACTTTTTCACTCAATTAAAGTAGTTTAAAATGAAATCATCAAATATACCTCATAGTTCCTCTAATATACGCACCATAGTTAATCTCTCAAATACATGTATTAGATACATTCAGATGGGCTGTCTACGTTGATAACAGACTTGGGAAATGACCTCAGGTTGAACTGCAGGGAAAAGAAATTGTTTCCTCATTAATATCTCTGCAAAATAAATGTCAAGTGGAAAAACAGTTTCTGTGTAATCAATCTTGGTTCACAGACATTGTGCTCTGACAATTCCTCTCATGGAAAGGAATATATTTCCCATAGATCTGTAGTGTTTCATACATTACAGCTTTCATAATATCAAAAGCCAGTGCTTGGGTTACATTGAGCTTTTCTTTCTAACCCTTTGGTTTCACATGACCATAATTCTCTGTAAAATTTCTCTGTTCAGACTAAAACTTTCACACTCTGTATAGGGCAAGAAATGATGATTTTTCTTTCACTGAAGAAAATCCTTTTAGCTATCTTTGATTTATTAGGATGTGTGTAGAGGAGAATTACACTTTTATGGCTTTTTAAAATGTATTTTTCTTCTTGGCAACTAGCAAAGCTAGGAAAGGCCTTTTCCTAACCTGTTTGGCATTTTCCTTCCCAAGAAACTAAGCTTTTGTAGGGAGTGGACTGGGGAAATCATGTGCAAGAAAAACAGCCATTGAAGGATCACCTCTAAGCATGTTTAGCTAAGGTACACTGGCATTTTGGGGGGAAGGGAAAAGAGACCAGTTTAGACCTATTTATTGCAAGAAAACATTGTGTACAGAACGTGCTGCTGAGCCTGGGGCTGGTTTAGGTTGGTCACTGGGTTAAGGACAGGAATGTATGTTTGAGTGACTCTCCCATTTTTTGGAGCAAATCTCCCTCAAATGCAGAATGATGGTGCATCTCTATTTGCAGTCTTAGCAGGTGGTGTGACTTGGATTGTGAAGATATTCACTTTTGCTGATTTTTCTCCTAAAAAGTTCCATCTCTGAAAGTCAAATGTTAAGGCAGAATCTGACATATAATTGCAAAGGAAGCACTTTCCCAGCTTCACCTTTATGCAGAAACGTGTGAAAGCATGGCTTAGCAAGACACCAAAGTTTCTCTAGATCCAGATTCTGGACTGGTTCCCACCTTCCTCTGCCCAGCTGCTCATGGTAGAGGCAAGTGGTTGCTAAATCACTAGTCAAGTAACCCCTGAGGAAGGGTCCTTCTCTGGTCCAGCCACATGCCATGGCTGCCCTGGATTTACATGCCCTGGGCATAGAATCATAGATTGGCTTGGGTTGGAGCCTTCCAACCCTCCTGTCATGGGCAGGGCCACCTTCCACTGGACCAGATTGTTCCAAGTTCAATCCAGCCTGGCCCTGGACACTTTCAGGGATGGGGCAGCCGCAGCTTCTCTGGGCAACCTGAGCCAGGCTCTCATCACCCTCACAGGGAAGAATCTGTTCCTTATATCTAGTCTAAATCTCCCATCTTTTAGTTTAATGCCTTCCCCCTTTCCTATCACTTCCTACCCTTGTCAAAAGTTCCTCCTCAGCTCCCTTGTAGCCCTTTAGGCACTGGAAGGTCCTATAAGATCTCCCCAGAGCCTTCTCTTGTCCAGGCTGAACAAACCCCACTCTCTCAGGCTGTTTCCACATGAAAAGTGCTCAGCCTCTGATCCCCTGGCCTCCTCTGGGCCTGTTCCAAAGGGTTCACATCTTTATAATGAGACGTGAACATCCCAGACCTGGATGCAGTATTCCATGGATAACATCCTTCTCTTGTCCCTGACCTATCATGATGGATATGTGGAGTCAGGTACACTGGGAAGAAAACACCTGCAAGACCTGCAGGATACTGAGGTCAATGAAAGAACCTCAATATTTTAAATATGGAATTATTTTTAACCAGTGTCATGTTGCCCATGCAAACTGGCTCACGTGTTTGAGCGCCAGGCATTGATACCTCCATGAACCTGCCAATTTCCAGGTGGTAGCAGAATACAAGAGAAACCCAGAAAAGCTGCACAGTGCTTTCTTCTGCTCTCATTTTCTCTTACTAAGAGAGGCTAAGAAAATGTCATGCAAAATTCCAGTGTTAATGTGACAATAAAATTATATATCCTTTCAGTGAAGGATGGCAGGAAGTGGAGAGGTCGATCCCATCTCAGCCACATTAATTTGTAGCCCCTATTTGTTGTGCTGCCTGCCTCTAGTTCTGTAGACAGTGGCAGTTAATTCAAGCAGAATTTCAGCAGAGCTCAAGGGATCTTAGCTGAAAAGTAAATTTCTCACCAGCACTGGAATTTTTAAAGCACAGGGGAATTTGGGCTCAACCTCTTGCCTTGCTTTCTGACCTGTGCAATAGTGCTTGTTCTGTTGATCTCACCTTCTTAACCCACTTCTTATATTTGTCCTACATATCCCTTGCAGCCATTCAGAGACTGGATTCATCCTACTACCACAGAGCATTTTCCTCTGAGATCTCTGCTTTCTATGCAAGAAAATTCTAGCTGGCATTTGCAACTCATTGTAACTAGATCCAGGCATTGCCCTATTCAACACAGTTGGCTACCCCACAGAGATTTCCTTCACGTCATGATATTTGTCTTTGGAAATCTTAGTTGTAGACCTGTTGTCACTGCCTACTGCTATTTGAATTTAAACTAAAGCTGACAGGGATTTTTGGATCTCAGGCTCTTTTCTGCAACGTTCTCATACAAAATTCTTTGCTACTTAATAAAAATAAAATTACAAACAGCATGGCAACACTAATATCTGAAAGTATTTGGGGAGAAAAAAAAAATCTGCCATCTGCTTGTTCTCAGCAATTTTGTCTGTCTTCAATAATTGGGCTGGAAAAATCTATTAAAAAGATTAAGTATACACACTGCTCAGGGAATGTTGGTTGGATCCTTCCAGACCCTGTATCATACTGATTTAAAATGAAGGGCATTGAGGCATTGCATGGCCAATGGCAGACAATTTGGAGGAAGACATAAGACTATAGGTAAGCCACACAGACCTGCCATTGATGCTTAAAGCATGAAGTGCAAAGACCTTCCTAAGATACACTGTTCCTGAGAACTGTTGGTGTTTTCTTACCTGTAGAAATAACCCTGACCAAAACCAAATCAGCCATGTCTTACTGAGATGGTAATTTCTGTATCTTCTTTTGGCAAGAAGCTGCACATCTTAATGCCCTGGTCCTCCAGCCCATCTAGCATCTGACCCTAAATTTGTGGGGTAATTCACAGGGTTAATGGTGAGCTGACCTGGGGCCATGCATTGTGCATTTACAGTACAAGCCAAAAAGACTGGCTAAGGTTAGGAAATGTGGGCTCTACAGTCAGGTAGGAACACATTTTAAGATGCTGTGTATTAAAAGTATATTTGTGATATAAGAAGCCAGGCTGTATATTTCAAAGATCAATGGGAAGGGGCCGCTTTTGGTGATGTTTGAACTCTATCTCCTGGGCTGTCACATATATTCAAAGAATGCCTGCTCTACATTTAGATCAACCCCCATCCCAAATGGAGGGGAACGCAGCTCTCTCCCCATATGGGGCTAATCTCCGGGAAGGCAGGGCGAGCACATGGTACCAATTCCTACACACTTTGGTCCCTTAACTCAGTCCTGAAGGCAGGGAGCTGAGATGGGGGCAGGGGTGAAAGCCTGGTGTCACCCATTTATCACACAGCCTGCTGCTCACAGGTGATGAGTTTGGCTTCCATAACAGGAGAGAAATATGACAGGGCTGATCCCAGGGAGTGACGCCTCAGGACAGGAGTGGCTCCTGATGGAACTGCAGAAATAGCAGTTGCCTTCCACTCTGTGGGACAGCAGCAAAAAGTCAAATAGAACCCAGAATGAGCTCCAACCCTGCACAGCTTTTTTTTGCAGCCGAGTCCTGCAAACCCAACCTCGTGGACATATATATATATGTATGTATATATATATATATATATATATATATATATATATTTGTTGCACACAAGCAACACTGTGGAGGGAGAGGTCTGACTTGAGGGCAGCAGGTCTGCCTGAGCCATCAGAGCTGCCCTTGCAGCCCAAGGGGGCCAGATCAAGCTCGCAGGAACCAGACACAGCACTGCCCTGCACACGCAGGCTGCAGGTGTGAGAAGCAGATGCTAACTGCTGGTGCTGGAGGATGGGTAAAGACACTCCTGGCAGGAGGGAAAATTATGGGTAAAGCAATGTCCCTTCTGTTGCAGGAGGGATTCTGCAGTAGGGTTTGCACTGGGAGACCCAGATGAGGACAGAAATATTTCAGGATGAATTAAAATCCAAGCTTTTAAACACCATGTTATTTCCTGGAAGTTTCCCAAAGCTATTACTATATTTTATTTTCCTCTGCTACATTAATAAAGTAAATCCTGATTTAGCCAGTCTTGACATTTTTTTTTGTTTTTTTAAATCTCATTTTCCTTTTATGCGGAAGAAAAAAGTAAAAAGATGGAAAGAGTAATAATACAAGAGGGATAGATCAAGAACTAATGTTAATGCACCCAAGCTTGAAAAACCAACATTTTCAAGGGAACATCAAAACTAGGGGAATGAGAGGGATCTCTTGCTTAAAATTTTGAAACAATAAATAGTAATACCTTTTTTTCCCAAACTTTGTTGATTTTTTACTCTTCTAGTTGTATTAGAGAAAACCAGTTTCTAGGACAAGCCATGATGAGAGGAGAGACAGAGCTGTGAGGTGTAGCAGAATTGCTTAGCCTCCTTAAGATTACTACGTGAGATATTGTCTAAGCCAATTACATGAATATCCTGTTTTGGTTGTATTCATCTTTCTGTGCACAGGCTGAGCCATGCCTTCTGATGCACCATGCAGAAATGTCTGTGCCTCCAGGCAAGAGATGGGGATCTGTTGAGAAGATCATCCCAGTCCCTTTTCTGCTAAAATGGGGGCCTTTGCCTTTTGGTGCAGGGATTTCTGGGTTTTTCTGAGACATTTCAGAAGGAAATGAGTTATTCCCTAACAGTGCTAGATAGTCTCACTGCCTGTTAGATATTAAAAGGGAATTGTATTTTTCAGAGCTTGTGTGTCTTACACAGCAAGAGCAGAGAGATTAACTGAGTGGACATCCCACCAGCCTTGCATGTTTTGGCTGTGCACCTGGGGGAAGTACCACACCCCAAATCTGAGTGACAGCTGACAATCACACCAGTAATTTTCAGATGGATGGCAGGAAAGAAGATTCCTGTTTTGTGTTAATGGCATCTGTACAGTCCCAAGGATGTGGACTCAGTTCTGGACACCACTATGGGTACAAATGAAGGATGCTCAGCTCCATGCCCTTGACCCTGCACAGCTCTAAAGGATCAGAGGGCTTTTGGGATGGTTCTGTTTCTCAGGGCTTTCCATCCTTCCCAGATCTCACCAGCTTCCTGGAACCACTAGCCTTGAGCACAGCCTGCCTTCATCCCACTCCCTGTCCCTGTCCCAGCAACTGCTGTCAGGCCTCAAACTCTTCAAGCAGCTTTGTCAAACTTTAATTACGTGACTACAATCTGTCCAAGAATTTTATGACATTAATAAGAATGTTCCTAATTAGCATTTATTGTTTTTATTATTGAAATCCCAAATTACACAACCAATTGATTTTTCCCTGTTGCCCTCATTAAGTCGGAGTGAAATGCATTTTAAAATAGATTGGCATTTAATTCCTTTAGAAAGTGCTGATTAGATCAAGGGCCTGTTTCACTGCATTTGGTTGCATGAAGTCACTTTAGGTTTTAATTTCTCCTTGTTAGTATGAAGCTGAATCACTCAGTGAGTTCCTCTTCCCCCCTGCCACACAGGCACCTACTGGAAAAATCTCCCTCTATGGCTTAGATCAGGACTTTGGAATAAATGAAAGCAAAACAAATGTCTCCAGACAGAGGATTCGACGTGAGATGAAATGCAAAGCTCAGCCGGGTGTTGAAACTGTTCAACTTGCTTCATGAGCTGGCAGGATGGGGAAATAAACCTGAAATTATTAAGGGGTGTTTGGCTAAATATACAGACTCTGATATCAATTTTCCTGTCTTCTTAAGACTGCCTGCCTGTGCTTGCTGCCCGCTCCTGTCTCTCTTCCCTAGCTGCTAGACACTCCTCTGGTGTGCTGTGCAAAGCCATGGAAATTCAAGACATGGAGATCATCCTCTCAGGGATGGAGATGAGATCCAGGACACACTTCCAGTTGAGGCACAGGTTTATTGCACAACTTGACCAAATCTCAAGCTCCCCATTAAGGTTGCTTTCTATATAATTGCCTAACAAAGAGTGTCTCCCCATCCCATATGTTTAATGGGGCTGAGAATGTGTGGCTACATGAGGACTTCCTTGTTTCAAAAATGCTACAGCCAGCTTTCCCCAAAGCCTGTTACATCCCGTGAAGACAACTTGTATGATATTGGAGCTTTATCTTCTTGATCTTCTTGATCATCTTGCTGTCCCTGAAAAATGGTCAAAGCAATGGTCTTTTTCATTATATTTCCTGATGTGACATATATTTCCTGGGTGACAGCCAGATGCCTCTGCAAACAGGGCAGGGTCCAGCAGACTGAACTCTGACATAGCAGGGGATGAAGAGATGCTACAGTCTCCTGTCCTGGCTAGGACCTGCCCACTAAGTCCTCCAGAGTCCTGGCTACAGAATATGCAAATTTCTTCCAGCTCAGGAGTCTGATATCAATGTGAGGGTACACACTTCAGACAAGTCCCTCCTTCTTCATCTTCCAGCATGTCTTCCCATATCAAATAAACAGCACAAAGACAAGAGAAACAAACCAGAATTTATCCAGAGAAGCTGGTTGAAGAGGGACAACTCCCCTACAGCTGTGTCCTGGATTTTCTGTCCCAGCTGTGCATGACAACTCACAGCCCCTCACTGGCTGTGGTGGTGGCTGTGCTGGGCTAGCTGTGGGCACAAGTTGTTGGCAGCACTCTGCAGGGACAGCATCTTTCCCTCAGGAGTGAATCTTCTCAAAGATCCTGTCAGAGTTATCTTCTCCTGCTCGGGGGGTGATTCCTTTTTTTTCCTCCTTATAAAACCCAAGCTGAAATTTTCTGGATTGCCTTTTGGGGAATGACACTGGCTGGACCTGCACTGTGTCTGCAGCTGTGCCTGCTGTGGGCATGTGTGGGGCTGTGTGTGTGGGGCAGGTGACCCAGGGTGCTGGTCCCAGGCTGGTGCACCATCTGCTCCTGGAAAAGTGGTGCTGAGAACAAAACTGGCAACAGAAATGCCTGGTCCTGGGCTCCTCTCCTGCTGGTTCTACATGTGAAACAAGACAGAATACAGTGTTTGTCTTTAAGGCAATTTTAAATATAAAATTATTATTTTTGCTAGGTAAAAATAAGGATTATTTCCAATTTTATATGGGGTTTCTTCTCCCGAAAATGTGTGGATAAGACATATTTAGCATGGGTAACTATCTCCTTAGAATTCTGCCAAAAGCAAAAGAGCTAGTCTCCCCACCATATTTGCTTGTGTGGGAAGAAAACACAATTCCTCATCCCTCCATCAGTGTCACCTGGGCACCAGTGGAACCTGTGAATGCAAGCAGAGTTTATCCTGCACCCTGTTTTCTTCTTCCACTGTGTCAAGTCCCACAAATCCAAAATATTTTTTTGCAACCTTGTTTGCTAGATTTGTTACCTTTTGCTAGATTGTTAGCCAAAATCTGTGGTAAAACTGCCCTTGAAAATGGGTCATGCAGCGTCAGTTCACCTTTGGGAGAAACTAATCCTGCATCTCCATCCCAATCCCAAACTGCATCCAAGGAGTCCTGGGGTTTACATTTACTGCTGGTTGAGACAGGTTTTCTTATGGCACAAATTGGCCACAGAGCCTGTCCTCTGTCCTGGTCTGGGGCTCTCTGTGCCACAGGGAACATGTTGCTGTAGTTGGTAGGACAGGGTGGTGATGGCAGCAAGAACAGATTTTAGCTGTCTGCCAAAATATGGGAAAGGTCCGCCTTAGGATCTCACTAGGTACAGGGGGAAACTGAGTCACAGAGCAGTGGAGCATTTGTTCTGGAGTTGTGCCAGAGCCGGGAAGGAGTCCAAGTATCCTGAATATCGAGCCTTTGACCCAGACACCACCCCATGGTGCCTCTTTATTAAGCATCCTCTAAGATGTCTTTAAAAAGTCTCACAGAAAGGCTCTCTTGTTCTCCTGGGAGCTCTATATTAGCATCTGAAACACCCGTGCTAAATTTGAGGAGGGAGGGGGGAGGTGAAAACGCATGAGTAGCTACTTTGATTAGGTAATAAAGTATCAATTTATTTTTTATAAATACAGAGAAAATTCAAACCAGCTGGAACTTGCAGTACCTCTTTGCACGCCACATTTCTAGCAAAATTTCCTGCGGGTCCCTGGAATCTGCCCCTTGCATTATCATGCCTCAGGGTGCACGGACAGTTTCTGTGCTGTCTCTCTGCTGGTCAGCCAGCCACATACCGAGGCAAGGAGCAGAAGGACCTCGACAACTGTTTCCACTGGATTTTTCTCTTCTTGAATGCTGAGGGGATTTTTCACCAGGGCTGCAGAGCCCGCGGTTACCTGGGGCTTTTGGGAGAGCTGGTTATTTCTCTGAGAGCTCAGGGACCTGTGCTGCTGCCAGCACTGTGAGCAAAGGATGCTGAGGGAGAAAAAGGCTGGATGCAAGGTGTGCTTGGAAGCACTCATGTGTGGGTGTGCAAGCCCATGTGCACAGACCTCCTTTGCCTGTGCTTCTCTCATCATGTTTGTGCCTGAACATCTACCTGAGTCACTCCAAACTGACCTGTACAGAGAAACTGAAAGCCTGGGGTTGTGAGGAAGAAAAGGCTGGGGAATAGTCATGAGGCAGCAGAGAGGGTGGGAATGGTCCATAGCCATTGCACAGGAAAGAAGAAACAGGTTTGAACTGCAGGAAGGGGATTTCAAGCAAGATACAAGTAAATCACAGTGACAAGAATTAAGTGTTTGCTGACTGTCTGGAGGGAAGGAGGCTTGCTATTTTGTGGAATCTTTGAGAATAACGTGCCTGCCAGGAAGGACTGAAGAGAGACTAGTTTTGGGTAAGGAGATGACTGATGGCTCTCTGTGTCCTTTACAGCCCTCTCAGCTGTGGCTTTATACCCCTTAAGCTACAGCAGTAACTGAGCTGTCGTAGTGCTGGTGGGAAGAAAACTGAGAGCAGCCTGAATGCAATCCCTGCTGTACTCCTTCCGCAGCACCCCAGGGCCTATGCTGGATTAGGCAAAAACTCGTTCCTCAGAGAGATCTTTCAAACAGCCCACATTCCAGCCCCAAGAAATGGCATCTTCTGATATAGCTTGTTTCGATTGTGACATGCAGGTGAAGGAATATACAGTCTCCTGTCGTCATGTTGATAAAAGCAAAGGTGCAGTAGCACAGTGGAAAGATCCTGTTGGTGAAGGAGTTTCCCAGTGGAGCCTCTGAGCACCTAGGACTGATCCTACAGGGAGGGGGCAGATGTGGGGCCTTGGAGCAATGCTGCATTTCTCCAACCCACACTGCACAGCACATCGTGTTTGTAAGATCCCGTTTGGATCTTTCCCTTTATGCAATTTTTTATATATATATATATATATTTTTCTGACAGGAAAGCTATATTTTGCAACATGTTGAAGTCCACAAACAAAGATTCTATTTTAAACTTCAAATTGATGTATCCAACTGGCAAGGAAATTAGCATGAATTAATTAGGGTGAAGATGAAAGGCTTTGGTAAGCAGTGTTATGAGCAACAGCCTTTATTAAAGCTCCACAATACATTCTCCACTTATCGAAGAATATAGCATTTAATGAATACTAGATCTGAGCAAACCACTGACTGGGGTTGACAGAATGGTACCGGTGCTTAACTAGCACCTCCCATGGTTAGGAATCTCTGCTCTTGGGCTGCCAGGGGTGGTTTTGTATCCCAAAAGCCTCCCCCAGCCAACCTCTCCTGTGGCTCCATCCAGCTCTGCAGCCTCCCACGCTGCTTTAGGATCACACAAACAAGCCCCTGTTCTAGTCAGCTGATAAAGGAGCTAGCAAACAATCTGATAAGTAATAGCTTCGGTGGCAAACAATTAATCACAACAACAAAAGCATTTGAGGGGGGCAAGAGGGAGGTAATCAGCAAGCTGAAGCTCCAGAGTTTAGCCGCTGTGAGCTGTTAGTGAGGCAACATGGGGAATTCACAAGGGTCTGTGCCTCTCCTCTCCATCTTCTTGTGCTCAGAGTCTCTGTTTCCCAGAGTTTCAGCCCAGAATGACACCTTGTGTCACTTCAGCGCTCTGACTCATGGCTGTTTTTCAGCATCCCAGAAGGGCACAGGGACACATAGGTTGAGTTAACAAAGTTTGGGGCAGTTAATTAGAGAAGACCTCAGTGCCCTGTAACCCTACCCTCAGCTCACCCTGTGATTGCAGAAGATGGATAAAGTGTGTGTTACACTCAGGTCTTCCAGGACAGCAGCTGATTTTAATGAGAATCATATACTTCCACCCCTCTGGATTTAAAGGCATCACTTGGCTACTCAGCAATGCCCTCCTTCGCCTCCTCTTCCTCCTCTAGCTCTTTTAATTGCTCCTTTCTACCCCCCGCTGCTCCTCCAGCCCAATCAACTCCCTTTGGTCCTCTGATACACGTTATATATTTCTCATTATTTGGGTTTATGCTGTTAACTATTTGCTGTTTGAATTCCCTGTCGGCCCTCAAGTTTCCACCATAAATGTGATAAGTTACAACATCTGTTCTGCCAGGACTGGACTTTCACTCTCAAAAGATTGTTATTTTACTTCAAAAAGCCCCAAAGCGCAGCAACTCACAGCTCTCAGTGCTTCATGGGAGCACAGCAACCCCCCTGCATGACACCTCTGCGGCCAGGGGAATGCCAGGAAATGACAACCTTTAGGTGAAATTTTCTGCACTTTGGTGTGAGGAGCGCACTTTGGAACTTTGTATCAACTTAGCAGTGAATTTGGGTGAGAAAAGGCTGCTTCAGTCAGAAATAAGCCCTTCTACAAGCGCTTAAATTGCACTTTTTAACACTTTCATGTGAAAACTGTATTTTTTTTTATTTTTTTTTTTTGTTGTTTTGGGAGATCACTCTAAGAAACATTGGGAACATCTGAAGAGAAACAAGAGGCTTTCTTTCAGCCAGAATAATGCTTTTCATCTTTCAGATTTACCCAAAGTTTTACTTCTGGGGCAAAAGTATTTTTCAACTCTCTTTCTGAAGCCAGCTTTAAAAAAAAAAAAAAAAAAAAGAGAAAAATGTTGTTTGTCCAAGCCACTTCTGAGCCTAGTTCCTCTCAAGTAATTATTTATTTGCTGGCAGGGATTTCGAGTGTTAACCATTGTGTGGCCTTGCTGGGTGAGGTGCAAGAGGGCTTCCATATGCTGGGAATCACCTCGAGGATGAGGCAGGAGTGAAAAAACTCCGTCATGTTTTTCACAATGGAGTGAAAAACATTGCCTTGAAGGGCTCTCAAATGCCGTAGGAAAGATGAGGAGAGCAAACAAACATCTTCCTTGAGTTCACAAAGCTGGGTGTCAGAGGAGAGCAAGCATCTTCCTCCAGCTCTCCGGGCTGACTGGCAGGAAAGAGCGTGGCCCTTTGCCTGCCTGCCATAAGCACAGAGGCCACCTGTCGGACTTGAGGCCGGAAAAGAGCCTTTCCATCATTCCACAGGCTCCCAGTGGAGGAGCAAGCCTGAAGATCATGTCAGGGGTGATGGAGAGCTGGTCCCAGAGGATGCTGCTGTCCTGGTGGGGTGGACACATGAGGTGTGTGCTCCCTGCCTGGTACAGCGGCTGTGCAGAACTGGTGTTGCTGCTATTAACCCCTGCATCTCCAGTGCCAGCACTCAGAGCTCATCTTCAGGGAAATTTGTGGCAGTGAAAGGCATTTGACTCACAGCTGAGGAGTCCAGCATTTTCCTTTTCTGCCTGGAAAAGGATGGGCAAATTTTGTACCATCTGCCTGCCTCTTTCAGCAGAGCTTAGCGTGAGCTGGGAGGATTATCTGGGGCAGCTGGAGAGTGGCCTGGGCTCAGTAACTTGGCTTCCCACCACAGAGGTCATCCCAAAGAACAGGGAAGTGGTTGTGAGAGAACCTGGGGGAAGTTCAATGGTTTTAAGCGGTTTTCCGTTCCAGAATGGAACAAAAGCCAGGGAGATTTAACCATCTTCTTGAAGGAAAACAGCAGGGGGAAAAGATGTGGGGATGACTCAAATAGTTCTGTTTCAGTTTCCTTTTTTTTTTTTAATTTTTTTCATTTGGTTTTACAATGTATTTCCCTTTTTGAAAGAGGGGAAGAAGTCAGCTTGAAACACTGCATTCAAGAAAGACCCAAATGAAACACTTCAACCTTATCAAAGTACTCATCTTCTTTTCTCCCCCCTTTCCTTCTTTTTTTCTCTTTTTTTCTTTTTTTTTCAGCTTAAAATGAGTTTTTTCAGAAGGCAACACTTCTAAGTGAAACACTTTGCTTTGGATAAATTGATCTTTCCCACAGAAATATTGTTTTGGCAGAAGGAGGTTGCATGGCCTGGGAGGAGGTCCGGCATTGTCGGTGCCTGAACCGCTGAAACAAGGCTCAGATACCTGCATAGTCTCAAAAAATCCTTCTAAATTGTCTGTCCCAGCACCTCAACATCCTCGAGGGTGTGCTTTAAACCAGCAGCAATGCGATGTGGTTGTCTGATTTTTTTCCTTGAGTATCATCTTCGGGCTCACAACAAAACACCACTCTAGGATTAAGCAATTTTTGATGAATTATCCCCCTGTGAAATAATCCTGGTAGCTTTCCTACCACTTTTTTTTTATAACACTTTTACCACCCAAAATGTCCTGTGGCTAGAAGTTACACAGGTTAACCTCCACACATGAGAGAAAAATCCCTTTGCTTCTTTTGAACCTGCTTTCTTCTGGTTTGATGTACGTTTGTCTCAGAAAAGGCAGGAAAGCATCCATCCCTAGTCATCTTTTCCATGCTATTTTAGACTTGCTGAACTCCTAATCTACCCATCCTTAATCATAACCCAGGCCTTACACAGACTGAAGAGTACTAATCTGCTTGTTCACGCAGCCCTGTTTCCTTTTCTACAGTGTTAGGTGCTTCTTGTCCCCTGTTATTCTTTGACTTGGAGGAGTCCCAATTAACCTGAGTTCCCATGTATTTAATAAAAAAGAAAGGGGGAAAATAAAAAATGCTGGAAGCTGTTCTATATTTCTGTACCTCGGATCCTGCTGGTACTTCTCCCATCCTTCCTTATTTAGGGGAATGCATTCTCCTGAAGTCTCTTACACAATGCTGAAATTGTCTCCATTCTGAGTGGAAGTAGGGACATTTTTTCTCACTGAATGAAACTTTTCCTCTTTTATGTCTAAAAATACACCTTGTGCTGATGGGGGTGGTTCTGATATTTTTATCAATTTTGTCAAACGCTTTCAGTCTGAAAAGACAGTGAAAATATATTTCTGAAGAGTGTTGGAACGTCTCAGTTTTCCATTTTCGATATGAAACTTCTGCATTTTTCTTCGAAATGGTGTTTTGCTGGTGTTTAGAAGGGGGAGCAAATGATTTCCTATTTCCTTAGGAACAACAGGCATCTCCTTGCTGCAGAGAAACACCAGTGTGAGAGACCTGATATTCTACCATGCTGGAGGGCAATTGTCAGGCGGGAGGGAAGGATCTGTGGTCTGGGAATGAAGAAAGAGCCAATGTGATATGATTTGGCAGCTGGTTTCAACCTGGCCAAACCCTCCTCACTGAAGTTTTCTCTCCTCAAAGATGAAAAGGCCTCAGCCCCCGATCTGAGCCTGACAGGCTAAAACCACCCAGATGCTGCACGATGCTGGTGACATCCTGTACACTGCAGCTTACAGACAGGCTCCCTGCTGGAAATTGGGGCTCTTAGGAGCGACCGGGATGTGATTAGTGGTTCTTTGATGAGTGCCCAACAAGCTGTCAGCTCTCCAGAAAAAAACAAAATGAGACGGTGAGGTGGCGGCTGCTCTGTGGAAGGCTGGTCCTTCCTCGGATGCAATCCTCGGGCTCCGGCTTGCTCCCGGCAGCGCAGCGATGAGAGTGGGAAGAGGGGAGTGATTCTTGTTCCCAGCACTCCTGAGCCACTGCTTAAAATCATTTAACGCCGAATAAATTATGGTGTAATTTAGTTGCATAGCATTTCATGCTCAATTAGTGCCACTTTAGAAGGAGGCATTTCTCCATGGAGGATGAAGCTCGGGAATTTCACTTTGCACTGGGGTGGGGTAGGGGGAAATGTATCTCTTAAAGATAAACTGGTAACCATGGCAACAGCACAACTCCGGGAGAAGCCGGGAAGAGAGGAGCGGCTGGAAAGGAGGGAAAGGTAGATAAGGGGCAGACTGGCAGTAGGTCTTACTTAGGAAACAGATATATCTGTGGGAGGAATGGTGCTGCTGGCTGCTGCACTCAGAGGTTCAGTGGGAGCCCACCAGTTCGGTAGGGGTGCTCTGCCCTGGAGACACCGTCATCCCTGGACAAAGCAGGGCCAGGAGGCAGGGACAGTGAGCAAGGCGAGGGGAAAAAAAGCCAGGAAGCCCCTACAGCTGACATCCCACAGGATAAAACTATTGGGAAAACCTAAGTGGGCTGGTGGTCAGAGCTTGGAGAGCACTGCTGGAGGTGGGGTCACTGTCATGAAGGTGAAACAGCCAGCTGTGACTTCCCATCCATCACAATGCAGGGGCACTGGTGTGGACACCAGTCCAGGATGTCCAGGACCCTGGGTAGCCCTTCTCCTCCTGCCCATCTCCCTCGCCACTGGCACTCGAGCAGGTGAGATGAGACCCCAGGGGTCCAGCCATGGGAGCTCAGGGTTGGGCACCATGGGGAAGATGCACATCCCTCCTCCCCGCCTGTGAAACCAGGCATCCTGAGTTTCCAGGGCTACAGAGGGCACCCAGCAGCACCCTCTGAATGACATCAGCAGAGCAGGGGTGTAACAGCAGTGCAGAGACTGCCCCATCTTGGCACAGCTCTGAGAAAACCACTCCTCAACAGGACATTTCCCTTCAAGCTCAGAGTCTTGCCCGGTAAGTCTTGAGAAACCACGTCCTCACCCCGTGCCTAATTCCTTAGCTAATACATCTAAGTGACAGAAAGCATTTCCTGATGTTCAGATCCAATTTGTCTCGCCTGATTTCATTCCCTTCCTTCTGGTGAAACCACCAGGGGACCCTTAATACCCTCCCTCCTCCTCCCAAGTTCTTGCAAGCAGGAAAGTCCCCCTTTTACTCCTGCTCCAGGCCTTTCCCCACAAACTTTTCATCACTTTTGCCCATTTCTGAAGTGCCTTTGCATTTCTGGCAACTTTATGGTGTCCAGGAAGTCACACAAGCACTGTTCCCAGGAGAGAGGTCTGATCCAGATGGGTCCTGCCTCCAGATGTCTCCTTGCACAAGACCTGTGTGTGAGCAGCCACGCGTTCAGCCGTCTCCCTCACGGAGTGCAAGGGCAGGGTCAAGCCTGCCCACACTCTTGGCCTTACCTTTGCTGTTAACTTAAATAATGGCAGCAAAAACAACCTTCAGCCTCTCTGCTCCACGTTAGATTGCCCCCCAAGTCCCCAGAGCCCACTGCTTCTCCCTCCAGCAGCACCTGAACTCCTCCTGCAGCATTAAATCAAGGTGTATTTAGCATTAGGTAGAGCCAGCAGGAACCTCTCAGGAGCTGAATTCAGGGTATCTGGTATCAGGTTGTCTCAACTTACAAGAAGAAGAAGCTGTGCTGTTGAAAAGGATGTGAGCTTCACAACTGGGGAAAAAAGAAATTACTAACACAGAGAAGAATAAAGTTTTCCTAAAAGAGAGCACAGCATAAGTTTCCTTCTTTAATAGGCTCCTGCAGTTCTAGGAATAAAACAGGAACTGTCCTATCGAGATCCTAACCACAGGTATGGAAAATGCATGGGGAGCCACGAGCTGTGTTGTGAAATGACAGACAGCTGTGTGGGATAAATGAAGATGCTGGTATAGCAAACATGACAAAAACAAGTACTGCACAATATCTAGAATGGATAAAAGATGATGAATGAAGATCTGTAATTAAGAGTATAAAGAGGATATGCCAGCAGTTGTGGAATTGAAAGGAATGAGATACAACATAAGGTATTTAAACATCCTCTTCCAAGTAATTCTGGAAGAGAACCACAGGTCAACTGTCATGACCCTCTTTGCAGTGCAGCCCTCTTGTATGAAGCAGGGATTGCATCTGGTTTCTGCTGAACAGCGTCCAGTATTGGACTGGAGCATCTTACAGAAAATCATCCCTTGCTTTTAGATGTGAAGAAATTACCACGTCCCAGAAGTTACCACATCCCTGAGATTTTGACTGAATCTCTGGTCACATTTTCTGCTGCAAATCTGGGCCTTATGTCTTACTGGAATTCGTCTGACCTTAATTTCCAGCTGTTGGCTCTTTTGTTCCTTTCCCCATGTGATTGAAGAGCCTTTCACACCTTGTATTTTCTTCCTGGGAAGGTACTTACATATTGCAATCAGTTAAATCTCAATCTTCTTTTTGATGAACTAAACAGATCAAGAATTTTCAGTCTCTCATTTCAAGGCTGATTTTCTTCCAGCTCCACAGTTATTTTTTTTCCTGTGGCTCTTTCCTGCACTGTCTCCCACTTGCTCAACTTTGATCATCTCATTTTCCTGCCGTCATCTTCCTCCCCAAGAGTTTTGCTCATAATTCCCTTGAAATGTGGGAAATTAGTATTTCTGAAGTATTGAGTGTTTGTGTGTTTCCCTAGCCAGGACCACACTCCAAAAGATGACATAAATGAAATAAAATGACAATTGCTGGTATTAAGCAATCACCAATTTCCAAAAGCAGGGATCTCACTGATCACTTCATGCTTGCTATTAATCCTGACACATTTATTACTGACACAGCCTTCCTTTGGACGGGTGCAATACCTCTGGTGTTGGGATAGACAGCATCCCTGATTTTAAGAACTTGCCTGAAGGTTCCTTGGAGGGACACAGCATCTTGAAGGGAGCATCTAGTTATGGAGACATAGCTGCCAATTTGTATGGCCCATTGCCTGTAGTGGCCTTCTGAGGCAAAAATGAGGGAATGGGGAGGGGTTAGAGAATGGAATTGGACCCAAACTTTCTTACCCTCAGTTATCTCATAGTATTTGTCTCATGCTTCCAGCCTGGGTTCCTGTTCTAGATTCCTTTCAGCCCATTGACCCCTTTCCCACCTCAAGTGCCCAAGGCACCCCTTGATCTTGATAACAAAAGCAAGAAGCTATGCAGGGTCAGCCCTTGCTCTGCAAATTCCTTCTCTTGGCTCCATCTAGGGAATTGTGCTGCTCAGTATCATCCCAGGATGTTATTAATGTGTTGTTTACTTCTCCCTCCCTGTCATTAATAAAGATGTTAAACTAGACCAGCTCTAACATCGATCCCTGTGGCACCTTCTGGACACCTTCCTCCCAATGCAGACCCCTGTAGTTTATCATGGCTCTGTGTTTACACACCTCTTAGGCAATTTTCCGTCAGGTGTCTCAGCTTGTATCCACTCCAATTCGAATTCATTTGCCAGGCAGGGCACTCTATCAAATACTTTATTAAAGGTGGCCTCTAGATACTTGCATTTTTCTTCTCTTGATACAAATGGCTCCATCTGAAGAGATAACACACAGGCCAGTACAGACATTTAGAAGAAGATAGGGCCACGTTTCATATACAGGCAGTGGTTATCAGCATCATGTTTAAGTTTAGGGGTGTTGTGGAATGCTAATTGAAGTTGCTCCTGCTTTTTGAAGCCAGGTGTTTGATTCTGGTCACCTTTCCTTGGTGCGAATGTGTTTGCTTGTTTGTTTTGTCCAAAACACAACTGCTAATTTTTAAGAAGTTGGCACATAACAGATCTGTGAGATGTTTCCAAAGTGCTCTGTGACACTCAGTCAGGTGTATTTCCTGGAAAACCCCAATTTGCAAAAAAACCTACTCTACTTTGGGGGGACCACCACTCCAGGCAAATTTGGACCAAATGTAGCACAGAAGGGCATGGGAGGGAACACCTGACCAGGGCAGTGTTGCAACCTGAATGCTTTCAGTGTGAATTCCAGCTGGTTTCCAGGTTGGAGCACCTGTGTGGGCAGTGTGAGGAAACCATGGATTTGCCAGATAGATGGGCTTGAGACACTGCTGTGTCTCCATGCCTTTTGTCTGGAAGCAGGAAGCACTGGTCCCTGCCCATGGGGACAGTCCTGGCTGCAAGGGCTAGCTCCTGCCTCACTCTAACCCTCTTGATGCTGCTGGAAGTCACAGTCAGCTCTTGCAGTCTGCTGGCCTGGGAGAGAGTCTCCAAACCTTTGTGATTTTCCCCCAACCCACCAAAAAGCTGCTTTTTACAGGGCTATAGATTTCAGGGGGAATAGTGCCAGGACAAACCTTGCAGGGTCTGCAGTCGATAAGCATCACAGCAGGTCAGAGAGGGATCACATTCCCATTGCCCTACTTCATCTTTTCCCTCTCCTTCCAGCCAGGCTCTCCATTACGAAATGTACAAGTCAGGCAGAACAGCCCATCTCCCCTCATTCGTGTGCGTGCTTGTGTGTGTGTGTGTGTGCAATCATTTTTCTCCTCTGTCAGAAGACAAAGCTGGCTTGTGAGAAAGCCATTAATCTGAGCCCATGCCTCGTGCTCCTTTTCTGCTGTGCAGGACTCCAGAGGAAGTGCTGAACGAGACATTCTGCTGTGCTAATGCCTCCTAATCTTCCCCTCTACCCTGATAGTCTCCAGCAAACCCTCGCTGAGCTCTGGGGCTATACGTCTTCACGGCTGCTCACCAGGGGCATCATTAGGAAAGGGCTCTTAAATGGCTTGACATTCATGGCTTCCCCGAGGAATGGAGCTGCTGACAGATCTCTCCATTTGGAATATGAAATCTATTTGTTCAGATGCATAATGACCGATTTGTCTTCTCAGAGGAGCTGCTGCTGAGTCCTGGGACTCAGTTATGGTGCTGCAGGCCAGCAGCTGCATGCTGAGACCACAGCAGAGCCAGCTCTAAGTGATACTGATTAGAGGAGGGGGAAAAACAGCCCTGAGGGGGCAGAGGTTGTAGGGGAATTACAGTCCAGGGGGAGAAGGTCTGGAGAAAGAGGCCCACAGGGATCCAAGCCAGGGTGCTGGAGCTCCCTGGAGCTGGAGGGGGAAAAAAGGCAGCAGAGATGTCCTGGAGGAGATGCTGGGTCATGGTGCCATCTCCTGTAAGGAACCTTGAGCTCATTTTCTTGTTTTCAAGCAGCACCTGAGCATTAAACCTACACTTCACCAGTCCTGAAACCAGGTGGGAAGTGACACTGCTGGTTCTTCTGCTGCTGGTCAGAGCAAAGTGGAGCAGAAAAGCAGCATTACAGTGCACTATTAGGGGCACAGAGCTTCCATATCTCAGGCTTTGCCAGGAAAGGTCACACCTTCCCTTCCTGTTTCATCCCCCAAAAGCCTTGAGCAGCATCAGGGCAATGAAGGAAACTCTGGGGCAAGAAAAGAGCAGAAATTCCTGATGGGAAAGCAGAAAAGAGATATCAGAACCCAGAAGGGATTGAGGAGGCAGAGAAGGTTGCAGAATCACAAAATCAGAGAATGCTGGTGCTGGAAGGATCCTCTGGAAATCACCTAGTCTAACCTCCCTGCTGGAGCAGGTCATTGCACTTGGGGTGATGTAGTCAAGAGTAAAAGAAGGACACAAAAAGGGCAGATGCTAGAAAAGCTTCATCTGAAAAAGGGGGGAATCAAATCTCTGGAGAGGCAACCTGGAAAAAAGGCTCGTTCTGCAAGTGACCTGCATAGATCCAGCATTCCTACTGCCTTGTAATGGGAGCTCCTGGTAGGTTGTAGACTATGTTTCCTGAGGGATGAGGGCAGAAGATGCTCAGGGCACTGGAAGCTTCATCCCAGCCTTCACCAAGAGTGCAGCTGTCACCTCCTTCCCTGACACCCTCCTTCTGCAGCTGAATCAAGGCACTGACCTCTACCACTGAGATGTGGGATTTTCACTCCAAGGGGAATCCCAGCATTTCAGTGTCTGCTTGTTTTTCCCAAAAGGGATAGGACAGTTGCCATTTCAAAGTTTTCCACAGAGTGATAATTAAACAAACAAACAAACAAACAAAAAAACAACATCAGGAGCAACAGAAAATTTGGACAGCAGTAAGATGTTTTGATGCCTTGAGAAGGTCTGGCAGAATTGAACTTTTGTGATGTAGGAATATGCAGACTGAGGTGATATGGAAAGCTGATGAAAAATTATTCTCAGTTCTGAGCTCCCCTCTAACCCCCTGGCTTGGCATCAGCAAGTCAGAAAAGAAAAAGGCATCTCAGGACAATGCAGTACCTGCTACTTCAATGCCAAAATGTCTGTACTTGGTCTGCCTCCCAACTTCCACCATGGATGAATTCTTTTTCAAAGCAGGAAGCAGCTGAAGGTGCCTGGGCTTGTCCTGTGCCAACGGGAGGGCTTCCCAGGCACACAGAACCCTGACTGCTGTGAATGCTCCCAAACCAGCTGCCTGCTAAATCAGAAGCACGGTAATTGAATCAGAAGAGCGGGAGGGAAAAGTCACATCTCTGCTTTTCTGTGCCCCATCAACAGATCTGTTGGCTATCTGGACCTTGGGGCTCTTCCAGACATGCCTTGGCAGCACTGCTCACAGGACTGTTTGCCTCTGTAATTACAAACAACACCAAGGAGATGCCCAGTGTGCTCAGGGCCACCTTTCATGCTGGGATTTCTCTGTTTGCATTGGGTTATCAGCGTACCATGAATTTCTGGGTGTGCCAGTCAGGACAGGTGCCAGCTGGGGGGCAGAGAAGGAGAGAGCTGCAGAGAATGCCAGGCCCCCGGAGGTTTCCAGAAGACAAGCCCAGCTGTAGCACATGCCCTGATCACTGTAGTGGGATGAAGGGTCACTAAGGTGGCATTCCTGTAGCTTCCTGAGGCACCACTGGGTGTGCAGCCAGGTTGGATGTGGAGCTGCAGGAGATGAACATACTCTGTGCCTGGGCTAGGGGATGTGTGGTCTGGTTCAAAATCAAACCAGCCTGGAATATATCATCTCCATCACTATCTCCCATGGACCCACAGGCCAATCTACCACCTGGACTTCTGTTTTCCTCCTTACCCTGCTGTCAGATTAAGAGGAGAATGTTGATGTTACTTCACCTGCAACTCCTGTGCTGCTGTGTAGCTGTGGAAACAGCCCTGGAGCAGGCAATGGGAGGCTGTATGGCAAGGGCAGCTTCAGCAGGGAGCAGGTAGAGAGGGGAGCAGGAAGCACAGCTCAGCCAAGGCACCCAAAATGCCTGTATTGGTTGCAAACAGCTCTCTAGTGGGAGTGCTGTCAGGATGTAGAGATGCAGGCAGCACACAGACTGAATGCTTGCTTATGGCCACAGAGAAGGGAGTGGGAGTTCTGCTCCAGCCAGACCCAAACTCAGACTCAGAGGCACGCCCATTCCAAGATGAGCCATGGTGAGGTTGTACAGCCTAGCTTGGTTTGTGGGGTGCCCTGGTGATGTGTTCATCCAGGGCTGGGAGCACGTGTACCAACATTCACCCAGGCATGGCTGATCCATGGGAAGCTGGCACCCTGCAATCAGACTCCTGCAAGTCAGACTCCCAGACAGACTTTGTTGCAGGATTCAGGTGAGGCCCAGACAACTGTGAGAGGAAGGAGAGTGGCTTTCTCAAACTGTATGGAAAAGTACTATTCCCAATACATCAGCAGAAACATCAATGTCCCTGGGACAGAAGCAGTTCCTATGGATGTGGATGGATGAGGATGCAGCCTTGTGGAGCTGTTGGAGCAGCTCTGTGGCTGACAGAGTTTTCAGGTACTGTTCTCCAGGGACTGCTGGCTTAGCCCCTGTATGTGTAAAACCGTGGGTGTCCCAACAGTCCCTGTGTGTTTAAAGGCTCTGCTGGAGAGAGGCTGCCTCCTTCACCAGCAATTCACAGCAAAAGAAAGAGCGACCCAGCACCCAAAACAACCCAGTCATCAAAAGCCTTCCTTAGAAGGCCCTGTTGCATGAGGGTGAGAAAACAAACATCATGTCAGACAGATGTTAGCTAATGAACTGGAAGGTGCCCAGGGTGCAGCATCCAGCTGGAGTCACACCAGAAGATCTGTGCAAGTGTGATAAACCCTGGCTGTAGATGTTTAGTGGGCAGGCTGTGAAATGAAACTTTGAGGCATTTCAAAACCAAGTGAATTTATTTCATCCTAGTTGTTCCTCACAGGGAGCTAAGACATTACAATCTTACCTGATTGGTGCCAAACTTTATTCTGGGGCAGTTTACTTGTGGAGGGAGGGTTGGCAGTTGTGCTGGTTTGGGTTTTTACTTCTCTCCTTGCAGCTCTGTTCCCCAACATTGTGGGACACCACTGTATCTTTTTGGCAGGTTGTTTCCTAAATCCTGGTGCCAGAGGGGAGCACAGCTGGCCATGGAGCTTGTCTTCCTAAAGTCATTCCCAAAGGAGGTGACCTGGCTTCCTGCAAGGGGTTTGCTGCCTTCTTACTTTTGTCCTGACCTGTTGGATGGTTTCAGACCTGGCTGGCATTCCCACAACAAGCTGTATTGCCTCTCTGAAAGTGAAAGGTTTTCAGACACATAGTGGGGTGGTTTTGTACTCAGAGCTTGGAAAATTTCCACTGGGTCCCTCATGTAACTATGTGAGGAGAAATAAGAATAAACAGATACCTGTGGTCATTCAGAATCCTGACACTTGGCTCAGGCAGCCTGGGCTCTGCCCTGTCACTGGCTCTGGAGGCTTGTCACCCCTGAGTGAACACAGAGAGTACTGAGGGTCCTCAGCTCCTCCAAAGACCTCCTGTATCACTGCCATCAGAGGACAAGGACAGCTCCCACCAGTCTGGTTTTGCTGTTCACTCTGAAGTCTCCTCAGATGGGAGAGTCCTTCATCCTCATCATGGAGTAACTGCAAAGGGTTGTGACATGCCAGGAGGAGAACAAATCCAAAAGCCTGATGGAATCTTCTATGTCCCTATGTTCTGGGGGGTCTGCATTGCACCCAACTCTGCTCCACAGGGATGGCTCCCAGCTGGGGGCAGGGTGGCTGTGGGGGCTGAAGGGGGATGCTTGGTGCATGTGAAGACCTCCTGATCATGCTCCAGTTTCTCCACAAACAAATAGGGCAGTGGTACACCTCAGAGATCCCACTGATCCTCAGCTATAAAATCATCACAGCCCTGTTTTGTCCTCTCTACTCCATAGAGAACAGCTGCCACAGTGGTAGACACCTCATCATCACTGCAGGCCTGCACTGATGCACTCATTTTGTCTCTCTCCCTGTTGTCCTCCATCAGGGCATTCCCAGGTACTTAGGACCATCAGCGTCCCAGCACCACCTTGCAGTGTTCAGCCCTGCTCCTGCAGAGGCACAGTGTGTTTGCAGACCTGGCTCCACATTCTGCATTAGACCCAGCAGCATTTATTGCTCAAGGAGCAGAGCCAAGCTGCAAAATAAATGTCTGGCTCCTTTACTGCTGGTTTCTAGCAATGAAAGAATGTCATAAACTTTATGTAAACTCCCAGGTGATGGCTGCAGAGTGGGGGGACGTATTTGCTATATTTTTAATTTCCCCTCTTTGATGTAGCATGTTGTTTCTCCTTTAACTGTGGTACAAGGTCTGTGTGGAGGATGGCTCTTTTCTCACTTTGCAGCTCTTTGGCGGCTTCTACTGCCTTTCTCCACCTGAGCTCCCCATGCAGAGTGATTTATCACTGGGTAGACAGTCACAAGACCACAGGGCAGATGGAGAACTTGTGTGACTGAAGCAAATTGGCATCTGAAGCCTTCCAGACGCTGTGTCCAGCTCTGTTCCCTCGCAGACATAGGGAAGGGTGTGTAAAGCACTCATTTTGCATATGGTAAAAGCATAAATGTCACATTTGTGTTACAGGACAGAGACAAAGCCCATCTCTTGTCTCTGTGGTCACTGGAGAGGGTTTGTGGCTCTGGTTTGCAGCCTGGCAGTGCCAGCAGCCAGGAGGAGGTAACAGGGTGGTGCTGTCTGCAACTGGGGTATCCCTGCAGCTGCTTTTGCTCCCCAAACCTGAGCTTTGTGTGCATGTCCTGCAACAGGCAGCCCCAACCCATGCTCCCACATACCAGAAATCATGTTTAAAGGCTCAGTATCACCTCCCCACAACTCCTCCCCAGCTCATCCCTCCACAGACGTGTGCCAAGCTGCTGTGTCCATCAGCACTTCTGCCTCTCTTGTGTCTTCCCAGCCACACAGGGGCCTTTTGTCTTTGCTCATTGGGTTGCTCAACACAATGAGGTTTACAGGGACACCACAACTAACCTTCCTCAGCCAGGCACTTCTCAAACAGCCCCAGCTGCTGCAGGGCTGTTGATGGACTCATGGAATGTCTGGACATGCAAGGGTCCTGCCAGCTGAAATCACTTGTATTTTAAGGCACCCCTCCAGTGACCCTCTGGAGAAGGAGGGCTTGAGTGCCCACAGACACTGGGACCCAGCAGGAGCCTCCAGCATGAAATCAGAGTGCAGTCCAAGTGCTTTTGTCCCCATGCAGAGTGACCTCTGGGGGCACGGTTCAGGGCAAGGGGCCGCTCTTTACCTTGGGAATGAAACACCAGAGGACAGCTTGCCCTTCTGCCTCCCCTGCAGGCACCAGATCACTCAGCCTGAGACAAAGCATGCAAAAAGGAAGTTCTTGTGGGGGTTTTGTGTGTTTTCTGGTGCTTCCCCCACAGTACTCTTGGAGAGCTCTCACCTGCTTTTGTTCTCTAGGATCCTCATGTTGCTGCAGTTCCTTTTGTTCAATGAGCTCTTGTTCTTCTGCTCCCTCTCTGGACTTACCATGCCAAATGGAATTTGATTGCCTTTAGCCAGAGATCAAGCGCTGTTCTCTCTCATTAGAAGCAGTATTTGTTGTACCAGGACTCGAATGACCCCAGTGCAGAGAACTACAGAACAATCTCTTTAACTGCTATGCAGAAGACAAATATTTGCTGGTACAAAACGCTTTGTATGGTGTTATAGGGAAGATTTCTGCACACCTCAAACATGCAACAAAGCTGACATGTCTTTCCACCAGGTCTCATGTACCCTGACACCTGCTCTGTCAGTAAAGTTGGAAAACAATGGTTTTATTCTACAGGGAAAACAGATTTGTTAAAAGTCTGCCTTTTTTTTTTTTTTTTTTTTTTCCCTTGCTTATTTTTTCATCTTCTTTATCTTTTTTTTTTTTTTCCCTTTTCTTGAACTGGAATGAAACCAAGTTTCTTAATTTTATTTTAAATGTATTTATAGGTTGTGGGAAAAGAAATGAAAAGAGCAGTGCTCAAGACTGGCCAACAGCCAATGACCACTTCTTGGTGCAGGAGGGATGAAATGAGTCTCAGCCAGGCTGATTCCCCCTTGCCTACCCTGAGTGCTCTGACTTCTGTGCTGTTGGCTACTTTGCATCACTGATTTTCATTAAAAGTCTAATCAAGGACCTGTTGAATTTTTCCATCAAGAATTTAATCAAAAGCAGTTCATTACCATTACATATTTTGTTTTAAATATTTTTAATTTTTTTTTTCCCTGAAGTGAAGGACAATGTCATTTGCAAGTAAAAAGAAAATTAACGACCATTTCAAGTTGAGAAACTGAAGTGGAAGAGGTACTTTAAGCGTGTTTTCCCTTCTGAATCTTCATAGGAAACAGCAAGTGGTGAAATCAACTTAAATATTTTTCCAACTGCAGAGAGCAAGCTGGACTCTGAGCTTGGAGTGAGGGATCAAGGTCCTTTCCTAAAATGTTACATGCTGCAAACCAGCACTTCCATGTCTAGCTACACAGAGAGGGAGCACCTGAGTGTGGATACTCTTACAGGCTCCAGCTTGCAAGTCAACACGAGAACAGATATTTCAAAGGGATGGCAGCAAGTTTTGTGTCTCTCCAGTACTGAGCCATTTCTTTTACCCCAGGAAAGCGTCCCCAGACTGTGGATGTTGAAGCAGGAAAGGCTAAACTGGGAGAAAGTGGGATGGGGAGGTCTTTGCTTGTGGTTGGCTTCTCCCAGGTGTGTTCATCTTGCCAGGTTGCTCAGTTTTAAAGTCTAATGAGACGTGCTGATTCCACAGCTGGAAATTTCCTCTGCAATAATAATATTTTACCCTTCCCTAGCTGCCTCTAGTCCAGAGCCCCTATGTCTCCATCCAGGTAACAGATCTTGTCTAGCCAATCAAACAAACCATCCTGAAGGCAATGGATGTTTCTTCCCTTCACTGCATTCTTCCCTTCCTGTGACAGGTTGGGGTCCCTTGGGGACAGGTGCTGTTCCCTCCCTCTGACTCGTGGTGAGGTGAGAGTTAGGTGACCCACGCCAGGCTGATTTCCCCCTGCAATGCTGCTTTCAGGGTTCCATTGCATATTTTCAACCACCAGGCTGAGCCTTTCCACAGGGAAATAGACCTCTTTCCCTTGGGACTGGCTGTGCTCCATGTAATGACCAGGGCATTAATCCATGTAATGCTGCCCTTGCTGCTGCTTGCCAGGGCAGCAAAATGATGCTCTGCCACACATTTGCACCCAGTGTTCGTGCCAGGCTGGGAAGCAAAAGCAAACACAGTCTGGCAAAGGAAAGGACAGAAATGCCCCACTCCAGACCAGAAAAAAATGAACCATCAAAAAATGGGTGTCTGAGTGCACTGGGCACCAGAAGAGGTTTAGTGCAGCATGTTGAGGCCCATCAGAGGCCCAGAGAACTGGGAACAGCTCAGTAGTCATCTGCCCCGTGTTTGGGAGTGAGCAGTGCCAGGTGAATTAGGAGAGCCAAGCCCCCTTGTCCAGGACAGAGCAGAGCAGCTGTCCCTCGGGGCTCCCTCCTCTCCTTCCAGCCAGGCAGGCAGGGAGGGTTTTGCCATGTTCTTTCCCAGCACAGTCCCTCTCCTCCCACGTCTCAGACATGCAGGTGTGGACATCATTCCAAGGCTCACAGGAGACCAGACTGTGACACTTGGTCACCCATGCACTCTCTGTCCAGAGGATGTGGGGACTGCACTGATGGGCAGGTGTTTGCCCTTCCAGCCTACAAAGCACCTCCCAAAAGATGTATTTGTGATCTCATTCCTGGCATCTTCCCATTCCCCGTGCTTGCTGGGAAAATGGTTTAAACAGGGTTCAAAACTTTCTGGTTGGCATACCTGGGTTGCTGGGTTGGCTCTAGTTACATACTCAGACAAAATAAGAATATTATAATATGATAAATCTCTAAATAAAAAATAAGGTGACCCTTGAATGCACATAGACACTTCAGTTTCCGTCTTTGACTCAACTGTGCTTAAATTGCTGAGCAGAAGGAGGGTTTGGAAGGTCTTTGAAGGACCCTGCAGTTACCAGCATTACCAGATTAGGTCTCCCAGGTCTCCAAACATTGCTTCATATATCACATGGTGCCTAACCCAAGAGCACTGAGAGCCAGGGAGAAGAAAATTTGGCTTGATTTCTCATCTATCAACTCTCTGATGCTTCTCTTAAAGCTACAATCTGCCCTTTCCCACCAAACAGACAAAAATGTGGCCGTAATGGGTAGCTCTTTTCCCCATCCAGCTGCTTGTGAGCTCGTAATGACACTGCAGAGCATCTCTCATTCTCCTTTTAAGACACTTTAGGGTCATTCTTTTTTATGGGAAGACACAGAGAAGGGAGCAAGGAACGATCCTGAGGGAAAGAGATAAATAATCTTCAAAAAGAACAATTAGCAATCAATTGCAGCACTGCTGTAGAGCAGAGATAGACAGCATATTTCTGGCTTTTCATTCTGATTAATGAGAGAAAGCCCTGGCATCCCCTTTCTCCATCCTTGAGAAACTGGTCTCCTGATTATGTCACAACTGATCTGCAATTGTTCTCTCTGAAGATTGTTTATCTCTTTTCTTCATGGTTGCTTTCTCTGGGACCTTAATAAATTGGATCCAGCCAGCAGCAGTGCTTGCTAATTTCCCCCTGAAGAGGATTTGAGTTTTTGTCAAGCTCATAGGGCACCTGTTTGCTTGGTCTCTGCTGCTTCTTAAAAGATTCTGCTTTAAACATCACTTTCCAGCACTGCAGCATCAAGATTGCTGGTAGTTATGCGTTTGCACTGGATGAAATCAGCAGCAGGGCTCAGCATTGATCTCTAAATGCTCCACAGAGATGACCTTGGCCAACTAGATTTTTTTAGGATCACATTTTTATGGGGAACCCCTTGTTCTTCTCCCCAGTTTTCAGAAAGGAGTGAGATGGGACAGGATTGCTAGCAGCTTGAAAAAGCCTAAGGCTGAGCCATCATGAGGCTGGACAAAGATCTCAGGATTAGTGTAAATCAGTGGGTATCTAGGTGGTAAAGAAGGAAAACGCTCAGTGAAAGCAGAAGAGATGCTCAGAGCCAAGCCCCCAGCACAGCTGAATGCCCCTGAGCAGGAGGCTGTGGGTTCTGCAGGGGCACAGTGCCCCTGGTGTCCTGGGGCTTGTGGTGCCTCTGGCATCCCTGTGGGCTCTACCGGGACATCAGGCAAACTGAGGGCCAGCTCTGCACTAGATTTCTCTTGCCATTACAGGTGATTTTCCTGCTTTCAAGCTGTTGTATGGATATGCAGTGAGGCAGCCCCTCCCTGCTACAGGTAGAGCAGTGGGGAAATGGATGGTGTCTGTTTTTGTGGGCAGCACAGAGGTGATGATGTACTTGCTTATTGCTCTGAAAGTGAAGATTAAAGAATTCTTGCCTTCCTTCCTTCCCATTCTCAAACCAATCCTCTGTGTGTGTGTATGTGTCAGCACAAGTGTCTGTGTTAGTGCCTGCATGAACACAAGGGTCTATCTTGCATTAATGCAGTCAGATAAGGAGGTGTCCTTGGGGAATCATTCCCCACTGTTTTTATTTCGATATGACAAACACTGTGTGCTTGAGTGGTAAATGAGATGGTGTTATTTCTCCAACTTCCTTTACATTCTTGTCCTAATATTCCCTCCTATTTCAAGCTGTTGCTACAAACCCTGTCTGTCTGCTCCCTTTTCTCTGTGACTCTCATCCTTCAGATGTTTAGGCTAAGTTTCTCAGTGGGGTCTGATGGGATCAGCTTCATAAACCTTCCTGCTCTTAGGTTACCTAGGAGAAAGGCCATGGGAAGAAGTGTTACCAAAGGCCTTGCTATCCCCAGGGCCGTATAATGTAACCTGCTTTGTGACATGACCATTTCCTCTTGGTTGGAGTGATGAAAGCTACACCCATAAAAACCTGCATAAATATTTCAGCTGAAAAAGGAAAAAAAAGAAAAGAAAGAAGAAGAAGAAGAAAAAAAAAGAAGTCATGATGAGAATGGAGAACTGGCTGCACTGCCAGCTCTGCTAGAAAGTGTGAACTGGGATGTGGGTTCTCTAAAGGTCACCCTGAGCCAGAGAAAGCCTCAACTGAATTCAAAATACTTCTCCTTCTTACTGGCAGCAGCACATGTGTTTTCAGTCTTTAGGTTTCACTCTTATTAAAGCCACTTCCCCTTTGCATGCTCCAGGGTCAGTCCACAGCTTGTGCAGGGATGGGAGCTCTCCCTGGTATTGGGTTCCCTGAGTCTAGTGTGGTTGGATGGAAATAAAGTTGTGTTTTCTCAGGATCCCAACTGGCCTCACCTTCTGCAGCACTGACCCTACCATCAGCCAGGCTGGAAGCTCATGTGGATTTTTCTTGCTGGGAATTTGGCACTCAGGACATGTCTGCCACTGCCCTGCTTAGGTAAGGAGACATCCTCCCATCATGCCATGGAAAAATCCTGTAGAGGTGACAAATCCACACAGCCCTCTGGACACCTGTGTGTTCCCAGCTCTGTGAGAAATAGTGACTGCTTCCCATTTGCCAGCATCAGGAGGAAACTCTTGAGCACAGAATATCCCAGGGAAAAGCACCCAACTCTGCCTTGAAAATGTGTCAGGGTTATTAGCAAGCAGCAGCCTGTGAATGACAAACCCCTTGATTTAGAATTAAGCTGACATTTTATTTCAATCTATACCATGTGTTTTTGAGGTGAAGAGCTACTCACGCAGCTCTGACCAGTGCCTGGAAAACCTGGAATGGCAGAAGGCAGATGTCACTGGTCCCGAGCTGTGAGGTGAGTGTGAGGAGCCAGACTGTTACCTGCAAGAAGCAGCTGAGCTCTTGAACACACAGACACAACTGCATCCTGCCTTGCAGCACACAAGAAGCCAGGCAGTGTGTCACCAGTGATAACCACAGCCTGAAATCACAGGTCAGGTTTGGACATCCTCCTCTCTTTTCCCCATTCATCACTGGCTCTTGGCTCACTTTTGTCCTGCTGCAGCATCTCCCTGACAGACCCAGCTGGCTGATGACCACTTCAGGGTGGGAAGCTTCCTCAGAGACCCATGCCAGTCTTAGTGGTGCAGAAAATAAGTCATTGTATTTGGGGTTGAGACTTAAAAATTGAATCCCAGGGCATGGTGCCAGACCTGCCACTTGCAACTTTCTCCTCCTGGCTGTAAAAGACCTCATGATAACCTGTCCCAGACATGGGCTGGAGACCCACCCTGGTTTTGGCAGTGATGCCCCCTACTCTAGGCACCTATGCTGCAATTCCACTCTGTAAGTGTTGAAACTTGATCTGTCATCAGCAGAGAGAAATAAAGTTCTCATGTGCTGTGATCAGCCTCACCCTACAGCAGAGAGCTCAAGGAAGGCTTCCATGCCTAGGAAAGGGAGGTGGATGTGGCTGAAGTGCCCAGATTTTGTGTCCAGCTCTGGGGAGGTGGGACCTGCCCCCAGCATTGTTGACCCTTGGCACCCCTGGGCTTCTCAGCCAGGATGTGAGTGCTCTTGTAATGATGCACTGAAACCTCTCACTGCCTTCCCACCAAATGACAGTGGTAAGCAAGAGAGCATCAGACCCCTGGGAAGAAGAGTTCTGCCAAATCTGCCCCACAGTTTCCATGAACTGCTGATCTAGCCCAGTGTGCTTGCCTGGGGGAGGAACTCTGAGGATAAGCCTTGCTTAGGAGGTAGATGATGTCTTGCACTCCTGCTGTCTTCCTCCTGCTGCAGTCTCTGCTGGACAGGGTGATCCCATCGTGGAAAGCAGAGGGATGGAGAGCAGTTCCCTCCTCAGTGGGTGGCACTCATTACACGGAGCAACTGCCTAAAAGCAGCAGGGCTGTTCAGCCTTTCTCACTAATGGGGAGGTCTAGCCTGAAGACTGCAAAATCTGTTATTTTTGCAACTTCCATCCCTGCAACTACATGGAGTGTAACAGGAAAGATTGTCTTGACAGCTCTCTCACCTTACTCTCTCATTACAGCTCATCCAGCAAGGATGGGGGGGCGGGGGGAGGAGGAGAAGTAGTGAAGCAATGTTAGGAGGCTGTGCATTTTTTATGGTTATGTCTTATGATGTGTTAATTTGCCAAATCAAATATATGTCTCAGCACTTCCACCTTTACCTCCTGCTTGCCTGCAAAACAAATAGTCGTATTAATCATACTTTGCCATTCTCCCTGGGGACTGGAAAGCAGATTGGAAACATGGCTTGGGCCAGCCTTGTTGCCTTGTGGTGAGGGTGCTCTGAGGGAAGCTGAGGCACAAGGAAAGTGGAGCAGCTTGCGGGGAGGAGGGTGAGAAGTGGATGGGTTAGCTCAAATCCCAGAGCTCCCTGTCCCTAACAGGGAGGTAAAGTGGCCAAAGGCACAGTGGAGGGGACCCACCAAGGTTTCAAGATTGGGTCTTGTGAGCTCTCATTGACTGGCAAAGCCCAGCACTGAGTGGTGAAAGGTGGGAGGATAAGAGGTACCACAGATGTGAAAAGGAGCAATGAGGGAAAACCACCCCCCACTACACCCAAGTGGCAGCAGAACATGATGTAATTGTTCAGCTGTGAGCTGCTGAAGCTGGAATCAAGCAGCAGCTGGATATTGAGGGAAGAGGCTCTAATACTTCAGCATGGAGTTTGTCCTGCTTCCCTCTTCCCTACCCTCCCACCTGCCTACTATAAAAAAAAATTTCCTTCCCTTGCAGTCTGCTTTTCCTCTTTCTTAATCTATGATGACTTCATTTACACTGGTTCTCTGTCTGCTGACACCTGCCATCAGCTGAGCCTCTCTGCTGGAGGAGTCTGTGACCCATAGACTCCAGCATGGTAGAATAAGTTATTAATCAAAATTATGTCATCCAGCAGCATTGCAAGCCAGGAAAAAAAAAAAAAATCTGTAGAAGAGACGTTCCTGGGGATCTGCAATGAGAACTGTCACTATGTCCATGATGATATGTGCTCCTGGCCAGACACTTTCCAGGAAGAAATCAGTGTACTACATTGAGGCCCACATTTTTTGGAACACTTGGGTTGTGGGACTCATTGAGATGTGAGCACTGCAACACTGAAGGCAATTACCTCTCTCTTCTTTAAAACTCAGAAAACATGAGATGGAATAAGGAGCTCTCTGACTGGTCTGCCTCACCACTAGGACATTGTACCTGCAAGATGGGGTCCAGAAAACCTGAATGTACAAAAAAATCCCTATGGTCCTGGAAGCAAGGAGGTGTTCTACATGCTGTGGGGAGGATCAGAGAAGTTTAGGCAGAGTCATGTGCCTCATCACCTCTCCTGTGAAGGGCCATGTCAAGTCAAAACCGTGAGCCCTCTGCAAATGTCACAGTGCACTCACCCCTGAAGGAATCTTGCTGCAGGTCTGGCAGAGGAAAGGTTGTGCCAAGCTGCAGCTGGGAGAGGGCAATTTTTTAGGACCTTACCTACTCCAGGACCCCTTCAGGTAGAGCTGACTGTAAATCAGAAATCAGTCCTCCTGGCTTGAAGTGACAAAGCTGTGCAGGCAGGGAGAGGATCCAGGAGATATTTGTCTGAGTAGGAGGTTAGAAAGAAAAGAAAAAGGCCTTCTCTTCATGGGAGAACTAACTCTTTTGGTTTGGGGTAAGAGCCACAAACAATGCCAAGCATGGCCCTGAGCCCCTCAGTTACAGTCAAAATGCCACCACACTGGCTTCTCATTCAGGCATCTGAGGTGCTCTCCAGACTCCCATCTCTGGCCACACCACTGTACCATTGCAGCCTTTGGTGTTTGCAGATTTGGGCTGGGGAATGCTGACCTGCTGCTCCCCTGAGATAGTGCTCTAGGTTTCCATAACAAAGACAGGCTGAAGGAGCACCACCAGCAAAATTTTCCAGCCCCCCTGCCCCACTTCATGATGCAGGGGAGACCTAACATTGTGAGTGTGATGCTTCTCCTGGATGCTGATGACTGACCCAAGGACTCAGAGCCACACATCTCATGGGGGTGTTATCAGACATGTGGAACTCAATCCCTCCCAGGGATGTCAGCTCCAGGGGAGATGGGTCACATTTGTCCTGGGCTTCCCACCGTGTCCTCCATGGTGAATGACTCCTTCTCTTGCCCTCTGGACAGTGGTGGCAGGCCACCCTGTTCCCAGCACCTCTCTGGTGTTCCCAGCACCTCTCTGGTGTTCCTCCTGTGCTGGCAGCCCTGTCACAGTATCCTGAGGCTGCTCCCTGTGCAAAGGACAAGACAGAACTGCAATAACCTGACAAGTCACTTATCCTTATGGCATGGCTCAGTTTCCAGCTTCTTTCCTATTATGTCCTTAGTCTCAAACAATTTGTGTTAAGATTATGGAATGAGACCAGATAGGATGGGAGGCTTTCACATCTTCCAGAGGTTTGGGGAAAAAGGGGTCACAAAGGCAGGCAAGGACTCTGTTGGGTGCTTCACACCCAGGGCAGGGGTGGAATCAGCCTCCTGCACCAAGAGGGGTAGGAAAGGCTGGAGATGCTTGCTTCCCTGCCTGTGCTTGAAACTGCAGTCATCTGCCAGCCCTGTTGCACGGCAGTTTTAGGAGGGAGGGTGGCACCCTGCAGTGCCTGTCCCCTGGCTGCCCGGGGAGGAAAAGCAGGCTCTGTGCAAATGTGCTCCCTCGGAGGCTGCGATGGGCTGAGACCAGCTAAATGCTGATGCGGCTCATGCAGAGACTGTCATCCAGATGACTTGTGGGGAGCAGCGTGGCTGAGGATGCAAGGTGCCACAGGAATTAAAATGACTGTCTCCAGATTATTTGTGAGCCCGGGATGGAGGCATTCATCAGGAGGTCTCCCTGTAGAGTACAGCTCCCCAACTGCTCTGCATTTTCTGTTGTAATGTGTATACATGTATTATTGCAGCGGAAGGCACAGCCTCTGGTGCCCTTGGGGACACCCCAAAGGACCCTAAACATCTGCACAGGGCTGGTGGATACAATAGAGGACAGCCCCTTGCACCCTTGAAAGGCCAGGTGGGATCTCCTGGACTTCTCCTCCGGGGCTGGAAATCTCCACCAGACACATGAACTGCTCCCTCAAGGTCACAGAGTAGAAAAGCAGCTGGAGCTGGTTCTCGTTTTCTTTTTTTAAACAAAATGAGCCTTTTCTTAGATACTGTTTTCAGGAATTTCACCAGGAAGGAAAAGATGTCTTTTATTTCAGGAACATTTTCTTAATGCTCCAAACTGACAGGCACACTGACAGCAAAAACATCCTGAACCCCCCTAGACTTTTATTTTTTGCACACAAGAAAATTTGCATATGTTAGCATATATATTTGATATATAATGTGTATATCCTCTGAAAAGTAATTAGTATTTTTTCAACCAGCTGCAACGATCACATGTTCCTAGGCTCCGTGCTGGCATAATTGGATGAAACTCTGTTGTACGTGTTATACTGCCGGTTTGAAGAACACATCCAAAAGTTCCCATCTGGCCCCAGGATTTCTGAATTTCTGTCAGTGTTTTAAAGCATCTCTACCATGGCCAAAAGGTCAGTACAACATGAGAGGCTGGGGGGGCTGAGCCTGGGTGTTAAAGGTCATGTCCAAAAAATCCATCAGAATTTGTGCAGACTCCTGAAATCAGGAGACTTGGGAGACAAAGTAGTTTAGAAAGCTCCAGCCCCTGACAGCACACTTGAAGAGTGGGGGCTATGGATTCAATAATCTTGTTTCTGCTTGTTTTCAGTTATCACATCATGCAGCTAAACCTGGAAAGCCACTCCTGACAGCAACGTGTCACAGAAGAAATGGTTTCTTCTGAGGACACCGTGAAGGCTTTCTGAGGATAAAGAATAAAACTCGTGCAACTTGTTAAAGGAGCTGCAATACAGCAGGAAAACTGTTGAAAGAAGAACTCTGTGTATCACTGAGGATATAAACTACCTGCCTAAAATTAATTGCCAAGATACTCATGCTGTGGTCGGGTGAAAATACTCCTCATCCTCCACTCTGGCCGGATTTTGTCATGGGGAAAATAGGCAGGACAAAAAATGCAAGGGTGACCAACATGTTTCTGATGGGGTAGCAGATGGAATATTCTTTTTCATCAGCAGATTTAAAAGACTTTAAATCTTGTGGAGAGTTCAGGTGAAAAAGAGTTAAAGAAGTAAGAAAGGGTAAGGCTTACTTTCAAGTCTCCTCCACCAGGAGTTTTGTTGATGCCTGTGAGCAAAGCAGTTTTGGGTTTGAGGGGGGCTAAATTCTCCATCGTAAAAAGGAGCTCAGCTGCACTTGTCCACCTTTCAAGGGCATTGTGGGCATGAATACTGCCAAATGCTGAGATGTTACAGCAATCACACATACACTTGAATTAGAAGGTTTCTGTGTTGCCCAGAGGCAGCCATTTGCCAGCTGGAAACTCACTTCATTGAGAGGTTTTATCTGAAAGTAAGCTCAGCCACAGTAGCGAATGACATCCTGGTGTGTCTGGTGGTGGAGGATGACGTGGTCTGAGGAGCTATCTAACAGCATGCTTTGAAGACATTTTGAAGGAGCAAGTCTTGATAGCCATGCCTGAGGATGGAGAGCAGCATGGAAGGCCATGGTGAGGGTGCTGTTTGCTGCTTGTGATGTGCAGGCTGGAAATCAGGTTCCAGGCTAGAGGCAGCACAGGCACCTCAGATTTTCAGCCTAGATAGCAACAGGGAAGTTGTTTGCTGGCTCCTCTCGGCACACACTTGAGCTAATTGCAAAATGTGAAGGATGACAAATGGCAGCCAAAAGCATACCTGACAGAAGGCTCAGGAAAAGGCAGTGCATGTTCCCAGGAGCTTGGACACTCACAAGCAAATACTGTTTTCCTTCCAGTCAGGTGTAGCCAACAAAGTGCAGCTACTGTCACTGGTGGTACAGAACCCAAAGTGTGAAACAAGGAAGAACTTAGTTTAGGAAAGCTGAGGGAGGGAAAGAAATTCAGGAACATTTTTATTTCATTTGCCCTATGGACAAAATACCAGCACAGCAAGCTTTGAACCTACTGCTCTGTGCCTTTCAGTCAGAAGATTTGTGGGCATTCTCTGGTCAACTCAGGAACAATTCCCCTTAGCAGAAGGGTCACCAGCTTGCTGAGAGGGCAGGCTGGCCCACTGGCATGAGGACAGAACACACAGCAGCACTGTCACGCAAAATGCCAGCCCAAGAATGCCCACACAGGACAGACCTTGCTAGGAACCACCAGGAGAGAACACCATGGACACCATTTAAAGCCTGCTGATAAATCCTCCAGGTTCTCTAATTGTTTTCTCACTCTACAACCTTCCTCACAGCCATAAGGCTCCTGTTTCAGGCTCTGAGTGTTACCATGGTGTTCAGGCCACCAGGGTCACCTCACCAGCTCTGTCAAAGCCCCTTGAACAATGAATTGCTGAAATCATGGGATAACTCTGTGATTTCAGCAAAAGAGTGCTACAGTTCTCCTTTGTCCCCAGAGCAGATGCTCTGGGATGTCTAAGGGTTTCATGAGTCCAGTCTCAGACCAGTTTCCCCATGATCTGTGCAAGCTGGAGGCAGAACTGTGCTCTCCCTGATACCCCTTGTTGAACTCTCATGTCTGTGGCAACACAAGGACCCAACACCCATGTTTTTCTCACACTTTCTCATCTCACAACTTTATGAGGGATACAGAATGGCAGGAATATTTTCTACAGCTGCATTTTTTTACACCTCCAGATGTTTCACTTCCTCTTTCCCCTCCCACCCCCAGTGACATGATGATGAGAGACTCATTCCTGGAACTGGGTTAAGATCTTTGCCTACCAGCTTGGGAATTACATTTTGGGGGATTGCTTTTAACATGCTTTTTCTCAACTCTAGCAGCTGCTGGTTACTTCCTTTTGCCTGACACCATGTGAGTAGGCTTGTTCTCCCCCTAAAAGGACTCTTCTAAACTCCAGCCCACTCCTGCAGAGCCCTTGTGAAGCACAGACAGGCTTCCATGACTGCCCAGTTCTGTATTTATCTCACAATCCTCTAGCTTATTCATCTCCCAGTTTGATAAAATCTTTTCAGGCCTTCTCACAAGCCCTCATAGTTCTGTCCTTTCATCAATTTCTTTCCTTCTTCTATTAACAAATAAAACCCTACACAGTATGATGCCACCTGGATAGATCTCACCTCTTGCTCTGTCCTCTTGCTTCTCCAAACCATTAATAAATATTTTCAGTCATGCCCCTCCCAAGTCTAGTCCCTTGAGTCTCTCCCATTTAACCTCCCCCTGCTCCAAGGATCATTTATTCACTCCTACCCTTTGTATCCCATTGCTTGAGCAGTTTTTGACCCACAACAGGATGCTGCCCCTTACCCTGCAGATATTTATTTTCCGTAAGAATCTCCTGTGAGGAACTCCACCAAAAAGCCTTTAGAAAAATCCGAGTAAATTACGTCCAGAAGCGCCCTTTATCCTATTTGCTGTATTAACTCTTTCTCAGGTTTTGGCAGGCTCAGAAGTCATAGATTTCTGTGTCTGCTGCATTTATGCTCATCCCCACATGCTGTCTGTTCAAAAATCTTTGACCAGATTTTTGTAGGGCTGGGATGCTCCGAGTTATTCACCCCACATCTGATTTCTCAGGATCCCACCAAACCAAAGATCCACAGGACCCCAGAGTATGGTGCAATCACAGGGAAGGATTTTAAAATAAGGGCAAATTGTGGCACCCAGATGAATATTTCTGCTTTAATTAGCCCAATCATCTCCATGGAAAATGTACTGGGGAGAGAAAAAAAATACTTCACTGTATATTTTTATTGTTAAAGTTTCTGGGTTTTTTTGGAAACATGTTAGTTAATGTTCACTCTTACACCATGGGATCTTTTAGGCAATCATAAGCCTTTTTCAGATAGAAAAAAACAAAAACAAAAACAAAAAAACTGTGTTTTTTCAAATAGAAAAAAACCCTTCTTTCAACATGAGATCCTGAGTTTACTCCCTATCATGTCCAGGGTGCTGCTCCCTACCCCTGAGTGCTGTGAGCTCATGGAGCAGGTCCACAATTTCTTGGTATATAAGACATGAACAAGATCTTTGTTTGAATATTTTCTGTAAGTTTGGTGTGCAGCTTTTGGAAAGATGATGAAAAGATGTTGATTGATAAAACATGCTGTAAAAATGATGGGAGGCCTAGGAAAAAAAGAAAGCTTGGAAATGAATGTGAAGAAATTTATCCTATTTAGCCTACCAGAGAGAAGGGTAAGAAGTAATTTGACCTATAGGTGTCTATACAGGAAGATGGTATTTGATATTACAGTTCTCTTTAATTGAGCAGACAAAGCAAAATGAAATCCAATGTTTGGAAGCTGAAGTTGGAAAAATTAAAGGTTGATATAAGGTGGGGCTTTTTTTTTTTTTTTAATAGGCTGAGCAATTAACCACTAGAGCAATTTCCAAGAATGGAAAAATTATCCATCACTTGAGGTTCTGGTGTCAAGACTGGATGGCTTTCTGAAATGCACATCCCATGTCAGTGCCCAGTCACAAGTGCCATGTGGGACTGCTGTAATTCCATGGATCAGGTCCTCCAGGAGGTCAAAACCAATTACCATAATTGTACTGTCTGCTTTAAATTCCCTCAATATCCATGGCCCTTTCTCCACCATGTTTCTAAGACACGACTACTTAAGAGCAGCACATCAGAAACCTCTGTTTAGGATGAAAATCTATCCAAAGGAAAAATTGCCATGATGTCCTCTCCTTTCCCCTCTCTAGATGGCCTTTGGGAACACAGAGGCAGCACTGAACACCACTTTTGTCTTGAAGGTGCACCTGGAAAGGCTGCCTGAGGCTGGTCCCTCCCTGTCAATCCCCTCCCAGAGCTGGGCAGTGGATTCCCACCTGCCATTGTCTCTCAATCCTGGCATTCCCCCAAAACAGCCACTTTGTGTGTTTCCCCACTGGGGCTCGTGTTTGTGAATCTCCTAAACCATGTTTGTTTTGCTGTGATGTTTGCCCCAGCACTGGCAAACCACATCTGGCTGTTCCCTAATACCACTGCCTGAAACTGGTCTCATCGTTTTCATGCATTTCATCCACACCTTAAATTTCCACTGCTTCCTATTGTTTCACACCTTGCATTAGGACAGTGAGGTTATCATGTGAACCCAAAATTGGGCAGCCTGAAGTTTCTCTTACCCTTGCTGCCTGTTTCTGGCACCACGAAGAGCTGATACAGAGTGTGACAACAGAACCATGTGTGCTTTTGTGCTCCTGCTTCCAGGAAATTCTCTTGTTGTGTGTTTATAGAGCACCTCACAGAGCTAGCCTGTGATGCAAGTTCCCCAGGGGCATGCAAAGAGGAACTGTTACTATCAATTACTGCAATTATTGCAATTATAATAATTATTATTCTGTCACTTAAATTTCAGCAATTAATTTTTCCATAGTCTAGTTCAAGCCATTTTCTCTCTGCCAGATGCTGATCACAGCAAGAGTGAGGTGCAGCATCTGCTGCTGATCAGAAGCTGGTTTAACTCATGAAATACTGCAAAGGCAGGTGCCTGGTAAAGTGCAGGGGGTCTCTTTGATGGGCTCAGGGAGAGCCCATCAAAGTAGCTGGGTGTGCAGTGTGATCTTTATGCTGCAGACCTGGCAGTCTGGGCATTGCAGGCTGGAACAGGACTACACTAAACTGGGCTACAAGGGTTCAGGGCCTGGATGTTGTCAGACTAAGGTGAAGGGTTGAGGGTGGATTATTCAAATTTAGACAGCTGAAGGCTGTGTCTCTGAGCTATGGCAGCTGTCTAGCAGCTCAGCAAGAGAGCATGGACATGCCAAGGGGCAGTCCAGGAGCATCCCATCCTCAGAGAAGCACCTCCTAGCAGTGCATCACCTCACTATCTGGAGATACCTCATTTTCCCCACTGGTTTTAGTGAAGCCCAAAGTGTCTGTTTAGACCAGACACATGCCTAAAGTGGGAGGAAAATCATACCTTTCACATTCTTAATTTTAGGTTTGATAAGAAACCTTGACACATGAGATGAATCCATCAATCCAGAGGTTTGGGAACCACCAGTTCCAGATAAATATAGGAAGGACAAAGCCAGTGGCAGTTCCCTCTCATCAACCAGCATCAAGTGACACTAATAACACATTGTTTTGGCAAGTAGGAATACAGGATATACAGGTCACCTTCCTGAGTGACAGATCTGAGACCTAAAAATTGGCATCAGTTGGACAGGTCCATTGAGAAGTATTTAGCTTCTTTTTTTTTTTTTTTTTTTTTTTGTATCAGCTCAGAGCTGGCTTACACCGTATTCAGGGTGTAATATTAACCTCACACGAGGTGCCCCTTCCTTGGGCATCACTGCTGCTCTTCATAATAAGCATTCTTCTACTGCAAACCTGGAAAAGTTCCTCACCCAGGCCAGCAAACTTGAAATGAAGGCAGGGAGCCTCAAGAGGCAGTCATTCTTGAAATGCTCATAATAGACATTCAGTTCACTGCTGTAAGAAAGGGACTGAATGATATCTTTGAATCTTTCAGTAGCAAGACAGTAGGCAGGAACTAGGAGATTGCTGCTGTCTTCTTATTGATATCGTGTCCAATTCTGTGTTTTTGCCTTCCAAAAAGACCTTTAGTTAATTAGAGGAGGATAAGAAAACTGCTGCCACGATGACTTGATGTTGGGGAAGTTTGTCTTCTAGTGAAGAATTTACTTACGTTATTTATCCAAGGGAAAATTAAGAGGCAATTGGATCATGGCCTATGGGTCTGGGCATTGAAAAACAGTCCAGGGAAATAAATGGGACTTTGATTTGCTGGGAAAAGACAGCTGAAAATCTGGTGGTAGGCAGAGGAAATGCAGTCACACTGGTAAAAAAGTGCAAAAAGTGAGTGGGTAACAAAGCTTGGCAGGGTGTCTCTTACTCATCTGAAAGTCAAGGCTGGGGATGCGCCGTGGTGCTCACAAATGTTATGTGAACAATGCAGAAATTGGGGGGGTGGAACTTTGCTCTCCTTGCTGCTGTTTGGTGTTTTGGATTCTCTGATTCCCAGGGCTACAAACAGCTGCATTTTCTTACTAATGACAGATAAAAAGTCTTTCTCACAGCAGTATGAGTTAGTAGTGCAGCAAATAGTCTGCCATTTTTGGCATCAGGGACAATGTCTGTTCTTTAAAAGACACTATTTAACTATACTTGTGTGGTTGCTTGAACATTTCTTGGTGATCCATGGGAAGATATCCAGAGAAAAAAATTAAATGAATGGACCAGAAACCAGACATGAAACACCTTGTTTTCAATTTGTCTTCTTCAAATTAAGAAAATTATAAAATAAAAGGCCAGTTTCTTCAGGATCTACCAGCAAAGGCCAAGTTTAATGCTGTATAAAGTAGGTGAAGGTTTCTACTACTTCAGTAGTCTTTTTGGTGAGCTCTGCTTTAGTGATGGTGTTTCATACTTCTCTAGCTGGAAAAAAAAAAAAAAAATCAAATAAAAGTAAGGGTGTTTTATCCTTGCTTGATGGCAGAGATGCAGAAAGCTGCAGGCTGAAATCCAGGGCTGTGAGTGGGGTTCCTGGGGTGGGTCCAAGACAAAGCTGCACCCTGACCGCGCTTCCACATTTTTGAAAGGCTTTGGGACAGTGAGACTGGAGGTTTGATACATTTAGGCAATTTGCCCAAGGTAAGTGATCAAAAAAGCAATAGAGAGGTGGGAGAAATAAATTGTGTAAACAACTTCATGAGTGTGCTGTGTTTGACAGGGATAGAGTTGATATTTTCAACAGTAGCTACTATGGGGCTGTGATCTGGATTTGTGCTGAAAACAGTGTTGATAACACAGGAATGTTTTATTTATGGCTGAGCAGATCTTGCACAGAGTCAAGGCCTTTTCTGCTTCTCACAACACCCCACCAGTGAGGGGGCTGGAGGTTGGGAGGGGACACAGATGGGACAGCTGACCTCAACAAACCATGAGGACATTCCGTACCATATGGCGGTGTGCTCAGTATATAAATCTGGGGGAAGAATCTAGGGAAGGGGGAACATTTGGAATGGTGGAAGTCGTTCTCCCAAGTAACCATGAGGCGTGATGGAGCCCTGCTTTCCTGGGGAAGGCTGACCATCTGCCTGCCCATGGAAATGGTGCTTGAATTCCTTGTTAGGTTCACCTATGAGGCTGTTTTCATCTCAACCCATGAGCTTTCTCACTTTAACTCCTCTGATTCTCTCCCCCATCCCTACACAGGGGGAGTGAGCAGGTGGCTGTGTGGGGTCTAGCTGCTGTCTGGGGTTAAACCATGACAATGAGGAATAAGTACCATTTCTTTAATCCAGCAAAGGATGGCACCAGTCAGAACCAGCAGCTAGAATTCAATTGAAGCAGCTGAAATTCAATTCAGAGGGAACGCACAGGTTTTTCACTGTGAGACCAATTAACTACTGAAACAAACAATGTAAGAAGCAATGGTTTCCAGCCCTGCCCATATATTGGGCTCACATGCCATATGGAACCACAGGTGTATCCAAAACGGGGTCAATTTTTGGTAAAATTTACCAAAATGGGGTAAAATGTGAGGTGAGAGAACATCTCCCGATGGTGGTAGTCAGGTGAAGCTCTGCTCTCCAAGTTATCACTGGCCAGAGGGGATGACGTGTGGCCCATTTGCAGTTTTAGACACAGACTGGACTTCTTAACCCATGAACATGCAGAGACATTTCAGCAGGCTCTGCTCAGCTGCAATTGCATAATGAAGCCCTTTAAGGAGGAAATGTTTCTGTTTAGTTCACTAATAGGGCTTCATTAAGAGCCTTTATAGACCAAAAGACAAAGAGTAACCCAATCAAAGGTTCCTGATGAAGAGAAAACAGCAAAATAAGAAAACCAGAATTTACTACATACCAGGGATGTGTGAGCCCATTCCCTGCAATGAACGGAGATACAGTTTCTTCATTGACTTACAAGGATATTTAGTGCTTATTTGCACATGAAAACATGTGCACAGACAAACCCACAGAGGTGTCAGCATCCCCAGGGATCAGTTCTGGCTGTAGGTGAGAGTCTGGTCAGTGATGGGTGCATCTGGAGGATGGAGTCTGAGAGGGTGGAAGAGACTGCAGAGTGGTGCCACAACAGGACAAGATCCAGCCTAGGCCATGCTCTGATTACCCAATTTCTTACATTTTGCACTCTCTCCAGGACCAGCTGAGGTGGCAAGTGATCCAGGAAATACACACATAACTACCAAGCTACCCTTCTCTCTACATGACTAGTCCAAGGGGTGGAGGGACCACATGAATGATCCCAAACCCCCCAGTGCTTCTCTTGCTGGAAGGCAAAGAGTCAGGGCCATAGTCACAGGTAAGTACAGCCCAGCAACCCAAATCTCCAACACCCCAGGACAGGAAGCCCTCCACTGTGCTTGTTCTTGTCCTTCTTTGTTGACTGGAGGTGTCTGATAGTGAGAAAGGGTGTCTGGCAGAGCTGCAAAGGGAACCTTGCAGACACTGCTGCCTCTGAGCTTGTCCTGCCAATCAGAGTTGTGCAGCCCCAGCTCTCTCCAAGACACACCATAGTCCCTATGTCTGGCCAGCCAGCACCAGGACCTGGGAAAACAGACCTTCCTCTCACAGACAAAATCAGAGTAAAAATAAAATATTACCTATGTGAAATGTCTCCCTTGCAGTGAGCTGTGGGACAAAATTTGCCAGTGGAAAGGACCTCCTAGGCTGCTGCAGTCACTCATCCACAAGAACTAAAGCCTCTAATCCCATTAAGAAACTTATCTTTCCTGATGGACAAAAAAGCTTTCTCCCATCAGACGTCTATTCTGATGGAAATCTTTATTCCAGAACTCTTTCTGTCTCACAAAGGGCCAGGGTGCAATCTAAGCCTTTGATGTTGTGTTTGGAGTATAATGAAAGGCATTAATTTGAATAGAATTATTGAAATGGCATGTCTGTTTCTGCTATTAATAGAAAAGTCTTAAAACAATGAGCAGCAGAGATGGGGTCTATTGCAGCGAGCAGGAACAAAGGCAGAGCATTTTGCTCCGGTTGTATTACGGGAATGGCCTCAGGTCTCTAATGTGCTGGGCTCTGCACAGAGCAGAAACAACAAACCTTGCACGAGGCTAAAAGAGCAAAATCTTCGGACCTGGGCTCTGTCTGCACATCTCCTACAGCTCAAAGCTTTCTTTTTCATCAGAGAAAACTGCACAGAATGGATTCAAACCAAATCAGAGGTGACAGTCTTCATTTACCTGGGCAGCTCCTTGCCAGAGGGTGCTGTGGCTGCTAAAAGTTTATCTGGGTCCAAGGTGAGACTGAATGAATTCACAAAAGAGAAATCCAGTGAGGATCAAGCCTATAGTTCCCTCATATTTTTAGCATGGGAAGGATGCAGGAGGGGAGGATCATACCTGTGCGACATGATGTTATTCCTTCCTTACACATGCACTTTTATGAAGATGCTGAGACACCTGGGCTTTAATCTGACTTAATAAAATTGTTCTGATAGTTTTGAGTTCTTCTGATCCCTATATGTAAAGAAGCATTTGTATTTTTATATCTGTGCATCATTGCATAATAAGCTGAAAATCATAGATCTGGGTGGATTATGTGGTGAAAAAAATAAAAACCAGAACAACACTTCCCAGGGGCTTGAGTTTCTAATAATTTTCTCTTTGTCTTTCCTGTTTGCCTTCCAGGAACAGGTTGGCAAAGTGACTCAGGGATCACTGCTGCTCTGCTGTATCCTGGGAGCAGAGCTGACGAAGTGGGATGAGGCACCTTGTGGGCACTGAGCTCACAGTAGGAAATAGCTAAAGGAAAGCTATCTGCATGGAGTGAAATTAGATAGTTCCCCTGTCTCAGGACACTGAGAATCTCTGGGTAAAGAGGGCAGAAACATGCTGTTGCCACAGAGTGTGTCACAGAGCCCAAGAGTTCAAGAACCCTCAAGAAGAAACTACTTAGTGGGGGATGCCACAAATCCCACCAGCATCCTCAGCAGCTGTTTCCATGAGGGAAGTACCACAGTGAGTGATGTGAATATATTCTTTGCCTTGACAGGTGTTTTCTGGCTAAGATAACCTCTTCACCTGTATCCACTAGCTCTGCCTGCAGAACTGGTTTGATGGGCATAGAATGGTGCAAGTTCCAGCTTTGGAAGGGGCTAAAAGCACACATGGGCAGCATCAGCTGCAGGAGGAGTCTGGAGAAAACCTGTGTGCTCTGGGATGTCATTCCCAGCATTTCCTTCTGCCCCCTGCCCTGCACAGAGCAAGAAGACTTGCCTTGCACATCTGCTCTGAGTCCCTGGCACGACTTTCCTTTCTCCCCAAGACACCAACACCAAGACTAGCCACATCCTCCCTCCTTTAGGCTCTCTGTGGTTCTCCATTGTATGGTTGGGCTTGAAAACAAGCACACACAGACGTTCTGCAGGGCTTTGAGAAAGTGATCAAGGCTGGAAATTACCCAGGGTACAGACAGAAAGAAGAGAAACCAGCAGTGAATTTGCAGAGCAGAGGAGCAAGGGATGGGAATGGGAGGCTAGTTGAAATTAAAGCTGTGAGATGGGGGAGACCAGAAGCTGAGAACAGAAGGCGGCCATCACACCTTCTGGTCTTTGCTGCTCTGGTTTTAATTACCTGGCAAATCCTCCTGCAACATTCCCATCCCTTTCATTCAGGACACTGGGGTTTCTCTCCTGTTAGTCACCACAGACATAGCCAGCACCACATTTTACCTTCCCCAGATTGGGAGAACAAGGGCAGAAGATTTGTGTTTTCAAATGGGAGAGGGCAGCTTGGCAGACAGCGCTGTTGTGTGTTGCTCCCACTGTGTGTGAGGGGCAGTGAGGAGCTGCTCGATGTCAGTGCCACTGAGCTTTCCAGGCAGTCCTGCTCCATCATCCCACACAGCCCTCTGCTCTGTCTGGAAGGATGCTGGACCCACTGTAGGCCAGGAATCAGTGGGCTGGTGGACACTGTGCAACACTTAGGGCTTGTGGAGATGCTGCATTTCTTCTCTGCAGCAGTAACACAGCCCAGGCCCCCAGTTTGAAAACCCTGAGCTGCTATCACACCTGCACCACTGTTACTTTTGTGTGCTGCTGCAGAGTGAGGCTGGATAGAATTCCCAGCAATGGGAGCAGTTTAGGGCATGTCTGTATGCACTGAAGGGCACAAAACAAAGTTTCAGTACAGTGTGCAGTGGAGTACACTGGGAAGCTGGAAGCAGGAGACCCATGTTGCACCTCCTTCAAGGATGCAGTCTCAAGCTCTGGAATGATCCTTGGGACCTGCTTTGTGCAGGGCATGCTTCATCCCCTGCAACAGAACTGCCCCAGAATGCATTTTGTTTAGTGCTGTATTTAATTCATCCCCCAGCTGCTGCACCATGCCCTCTTGCCTCACACGCTGCCTCCAAAGCACAGCAGTGCAGCACTTTTCTGGGGGCTGACATAGAACATATACAGAACCTGAAGAACCTGCAAGCTGTAAACTTTTCCCTGCTTATTATCTGGGCTGATTGGCTGCCAGGTTCTCACACACACTTACAGAAGCCCGGTCTCCCAGGAAGACCAGCAGAGAGGACTGAAAACAAATGGAAAATGGCAAAGCAAATTAAGTTTTTAATGGTGTCCAACTGAGCATCTACAGCTAAGGCAGACATAAATACAGTATCAGTGATGTATGGGAGGAACAGCAAACACCAAATAAAGCCTGGGACAGGACCAGCATCAGACGAAGTTCTGTCCTGTAACCCACAGATTCATTAGAGTTATTATTTTAATATATTATTATTAATAATATATTGTTATTCATTAGATTCATTAGAGTCTGCCAACTGTACTGGGTGTTAATTGCTGCTGCACCAGTCTTGAAGTGCAACAGCACTGGCACCTGTGGGTTGGCACCAGGGTGACCCCACAGCAGCCCTGTCTCCACCATTGCTTGGCATTGCTCACCAGCTTGCTCTTCTCTGTCCTTCAGCAAACCTGGACTGCACATTTGGAAACGATGAGATAAAGCTCACAAAATGAAGAGGTTTTGAGCAGGTGCTGGATCTATTGATTTGTCTGCTGGCCTTTCAGTTGCTGGGGGTCACATCTCCAAGTTCAGCCATGAAATAACAAGGACTATAAATAAAACAAACAGACTGAGGTTTTTCACAAGGCTCCAGTCACTAGCAGCTTCTAGAAGACAAAGTACCAGGTGATACAGAAGTCCTCAGGATGTACAACCAAAGCTGTCAGGCTGTAATCCATGAGCTCTTTTACCAGCCATATGGGTGAACACCTCTCTCACCACCTCCTCTGCCACCAGCAGCTCTTTCTCCCCTCTGCACCACTTCTGTAAGCAGAGGATGAACTCCAGGTGATCTGTCTTAAACATATATATTTCCATGTTTAATATATCTTTTCAGACAGCTTACCTTCTGTCAGTTTCCTTACTGGGGTGGTTGTGTGGCTTCAGAAAAACAGGGTGCTTTCCCATAATTTCTACCGTTTGCCATGAACAACCACTGTGCCACTGTGAGCTGTCTAGCCTGCCCTTAAATAATTTTAGTAGCAATTCCTCTCACATCTTCCTATGGACAGAGTTTGACAGCCAAAATCAGCTCTTCCTGAGAGCACTCCTCTGTATTTTTCAGCATAATTTTTCTCTTCCTTCTGCTCTGTGCAAGAGAGCTGTGGTACAACAAATGTTGGTTTTTTTTCCCTCAGGATCATCAGCTGATAGGATCATTTAGGTTGCAAAAGACATTTAAGATCATCAAGATCAACTGTTAACCCAGCACTTCTGTACTCACCACTAAACCATGTGTGTAAGTACAGCAGATCTTCTAGACAAACCGTCCTGGAGGCACATACAGCAGGTGCTGTGCAAAATCTGCTCAGTGCAGGGGCAGAGGCTGAGGAGGAGGAACCCAGGCTGGGCTTCCCAAGGCTGCTGAGCTGAGGGAGGTGGCTCTGCAAGGTGTGGGACTGACCTGGCATCCCCAGGATTTGTGTGAATAGAGTCAAGACAAATAGATGCACGGAGACAAAGCTGTGGCAGGGCTGGGCAGTGATGATAATGGCAAGGAACAGAGTTTCATGCCAGGAAGTGGTAGACCACCAAGAGGTGCTCCAAGAAGGAGCTTCCTTCTCTTAAGTATTGCTCCAAAGTATTACTAAGGGACAGCTGTGAGTGAACATTTTTTCTGAGGATCCTGGGGTGTTGTGCTTTAGTTCCTGCTGCTCCCTGGTCCCTTGTGTGCAGTCATTCCATCAGGCTCCCAGCAGACTGCTCTGGCAAGCATGTGCCAGCTGAGCCAGGTAACCCCAGGTGCTGCAGACAGAGTTAGTGGTGCTGAGTCAGAAGAGGCTGTTCAGCTGCAAGTGAGGGGGTTAAAAACCTCAGCCAAGAGCAACACAACTGTTTGCTCCTACCTGCTGGCACTGACAGACCACTGTGTCAAAGCCACCCCCTGACAGGATTGCCACGGCTGTAGGGGAGAGAAAAGCTGGGTCAGTCCACTGTGAGCTGTGCACATCCCTGTTTGGCATTGTGCTGTTACCTGAGACTCCATCTCCCTTCTGCAAAATGGGAGCCTGTAGGTGAACTTCCATCTCCTCAGCCTTTGCCCGGTATGGGGGATGTGGATAACCAGGGGTGCTGCTTTTTGCAGGGGTGAATCTCCTACCCACATTGGGCTGGAGGCAGCTGGGTGGGTTCTCCTTTGCCTAGCAAGGTGTGAGTGTATCACCATCACACCACAGAACCTTTCTGCCAACAAGAACATTAGAAGGATTTCCTCTCCTCCACCTCGTGCCCACTGCAATATCCCAGAAGCTTCTTGCCCTTCACAGGCCCTCTCTCCTGCTGAGTGGGTTGAAACTGCTCTGTGTGCTCCAAAACTGGCAGGGGAGGCACAGCAGCCCCCTGTGCACATCTGCACAGAGGCAGTGCTGGAGCAGATGCCTGTCCCTGAGGACACTGGGCAAGGTGAGCATGTTGTGCCTCATCTCCCAGGAGCCAGTGCCCTCTGCAAGGGTGAAACTTGGCAGGCAAGGTAGAAGGACAATTCAGAAAGGCAGGTGGTAAAATGTAATTTCAGATCCCATGCAGACAAGGAAACAGCAAAAAGAGAGACTGAGAAGACCGAATTATTTGCTAGTTTGGAATGCTTAATATTTCATCTTCCCTAGAGAATTTGCATAATCTTTTTTTTTTTCTTTGTGCGTGTAGGATTTTTTGTTTTGTTTTGTTTTAATTTTTCTGCTTGAGATTTTATTTTTTTTTTTCTGAAACACTTTTTTGTCTGTGCTACCTTGGCAGCCTCTGTTTGAGCACCAGCAAAGTATTCTGTGTTTACTGCCATCAGAAGATGGCAGCTCTTGGGAGCCTCACAATGCAACTGCAACCAAAGCCTTGGAAAAGGGGAGAAGCTGAGGACAGGGAGGTCACCAATCTGAATGGTGCCACCACTGCTACAGGGCAAGATTCCTGCACTCAGGGCAGCAGCCTGTGTGTATCCACAGCCTATCCCACCCCTGCAGGGCCACAGTGTGTCCCTTTGGCTTTTCAGCCCGTGGCTGTGGGCTCAGGCAGGGGATGGTGCCCAGGGTGGTGTGGGTGGAGGTGCTGCTGAGCAGAGCCAAATCTTGCTGCTCCTTGGCCATTTCTCATTTCTCTTGATCAGAAAGAACTAAAGCTCAGAAAGTCAGAGGAGGCCGTGCCAGAGTGTTTCAACTGGTTATTGAGATCCCTTGCTAAGCCCCTTCGGCACATCGTCAGGCTGACAAACACAAGCATTGATGAAAAAATGGAGACATTTCATTTAAAAATTGTGCTGAAACCCAGTGTTCAGCCTTCTCTGCAAGAAAATGTGATTAAACATCTCCCCTTTAGCTTGAAAACACTTGCCAAGTTTAATCTGAAAATTCATTACATCCTCTCCCCACATACGTTTTCCAATGAATGCACTATTTATCTCCAACCTATTAAAAATATATATAAATATCTGTCTCTTACTGTAACACCAGACTGCAGGGTTCAGAGCCAGACTTGCTTTGAGCCTCTTCATTCTCCTGTGTGTCCATAACTGTGCTGGAAATCTCTGGATGAAGGGCTTCCAATCATGTCTTGGGGAAGGGAGAGGCCACTTCCAAAGGGAAAACTGAGTTAAACCATTTTCAAAAAACCAGAAAAGCTAAAAAACCCCAAACCAGCACAAACAAATCAGAAAAACAAACCAACCCAAAACGTCCTGGAAATAAAAATGAGCAACATTCTGGCTCACTGGTTGCTTTGGAGCACCAGGGAAGTGATCCTTGATGGCTAGCACAGAGCTATCCAAATGCTTCAAGTCCTGATCTCCCCAACCAACCCTCTCCTAATGGGGAATATTTATTCTGTGTTGACAGAAATGTGCTTCAGGGTGGGAGCTAATATTAATTATATGACAAACACATCCTTGGGCAATGATTTGCATGCGGTCTTACATCAAAAACTCAAGGTCCTATAAAAGAGGAACGGAGTCTGCTCCTGCTCCCTGCTGCATACTGAATGAATCCAGGCATGATGTTTGATTGCTGTGACGTTCAGGAAGGTCTGAACCTGTTCCCAGCCCTTGCACACCTGTGCACAGACTTGGCAGCTCATCCTGGTGAGGCTCTTCAAACAGTTTGGAGAACTTGTGAAATACCGGGTGTGTAAAGGCACAGGGTGCCT